>NC_064252.1:53241623-53584123 GCF_003254725.2 Canis lupus dingo | reverse complement strand
GATTTGTGTACTTTATATATATATATATTAGTGTACTAATATATATATAAATTAGTGTATATTTGTGTACTAATATATATATATTAGTTAATTAGCATATCTATCACCTCACATATTTATCTGTGTGTGTATATGAGAGGACATTTAAGTCCTACTCTTAGCAAGTTTTAATTATATAATATGGTTTTCACCATATTTTATATTAGATCCTGAGACCTTATTAATCTTATAGTTGAAAGTTTATGTTCTTTATCAATATCTCCCTATTTTTATTTCTTTTGTTGAGTTATTGCTCTTTTTTTAATTTTTATTTATTTATGATAGTCACAGAGAGAGAGAGAGGCAGAGACATAGGCAGAGGGAGAAGCAGGCTCCATGCACCGGAAGCCCGATGTGGGATTCGATCCCGAGTCTCCAGGATCACGCCCTGGGCCAAAGGCAGGCGCTAAACCGCTGCGCCACCCAGGGATCCCGAGTTATTGCTCTTTATGTTTCATTTTGTTGTGGTTGCCTTAGAGTTTATCGTATAGATCTTTAACTTACAACAGTTTACCTTCAAAGATTATTATACCACTACATATGTATTATAAGAACTTTAAAACACCATACTTCTCTTTCTCCCCTTTGGAACCTTGTGCTATGGTTATAATGCATTTTATTTCTACATAAGTTATAAACCAAATACTACATTGTTAATATTTTACTTAAACCATCAAATATATTTAGAATGTCTTAAATGCTAAGGAAATGCTACAGACTTATCAATGTATTTACTATTTTCAGTATCTTTCATATCTTTGTGTAGATTCTTACTGCCATCTGGCATCATGTTACTTCTGCCTAAAGAACTTCTCTTAACATTTTGTGTACTGTGAGTCTGCTGGTGATGATTCTTTTTTTAGCCTAGGTGAATTTCACCTTGTTCTTAAAAGATATTTTTCTAGATTGGCAGTCCTTTTTCTTTAAACTTTAAAATTGTTGATCTACTGTTTTCTCAATTGCATTTTCCACAATAAATCTGCTGTTGTCCTTATCTTTGGTTCTCTCTACATAACATGTCTTTTTTTTTCCTTAGATGCTTTTAAGATTATCTCTTTATCAATGATTATGAGAAATTTGATTATGATGTATCCTAATGTAATTTTCTTCAAATATATTGGGATTTATTGAGTATCTTACATCTCTGGGTTTATTTTGTTCGCATTTGGGAAAATTTTGGCTATTATTTCTTCAAATATTTTCTGTCCTCTCTGTCTTCCCCATCTTCTAGGACACTAATTACATTTATATTAGGCTATGTGAGTTTATTCCACAAGTCATCTAAAAGTGAGGGACACAGAAGGGCATCTAGACCCATTCTGGAAGATAAATAAATAAATAAGCCTTGTAGTTTTAAAGCTATAGAAAGTTTGAATAATGGCCAAAAGACAAGCCAAGTAGGCATTTTAAACATTACAAGTGAGATACTACTTGTGGGCTCCGCAAAATATTCAGAGAATAGGGAATCTAGAAAAGAGGCTGAAAGCCTACAATTACTAGTTGGAAAGAGCTATTGAGATACTAAAATCTATATCTACATTTTAAGATGTGTTATTCTGTATCCAAAGAATGGCAAATCCAATGACACAATATGTTTTTTAAATGGAGAAGAGATTTTACTATATTAGAGTACCAGGTGCTCTTTTATAATTAGACATCTAAGTGTCTTAAGTTCAACCAGTAATATCTCCCTCTTTAACTTACCAATATTTGAAACATTGTTTAATATTATATAATAGAATAAATTCCTGACTGGTATCAATTCTCACGTTTTCAATTTCTTTTACAAATGTGTTTGTGTGTGTGTGTGCGTGCGTGTGTTCCTATAGGAAACTACACCCAATGAGTAAGTGCCTGATTAGTGCTTTTGGCTGCTTGACTAAATATAAATGTACAAAACTGATTTTTTTCACAGAGTTATATTACTAAAAGATTACTCAGAAATAAAAGTAGAATTCAAAATTATGTTTGCAGTTTGAATTCAATGGGGAAAATATACCCAAAATCCAATGCCAGGAGGAAGGGAGGACAGTTAACTTAGTGGAAGAGCTTATAGGGAAGGAAATGATCTTTTCCCTTTTACTAAAGTATCTCTCAGCCCACTGCAATTAGTCAATCACAGGTCTGATTTTGAAATATGTATGCAACAATAATTAGAACAGACTTTTTTTTAATGTGAGGTTTTAGAAAATTAAAAATATTGCATGGGCTGGTAGCTCTTTTTGAAGAGAGACTAAAGCGGGATTTAAAAAAAAAAAAATAGAAGTTCAACTTCCAGTCTGAAACCATACAAGCAGGACCAATCATGTTTGTGATGAAACTGTTACTTTTTGCCCAACCTAAATTCCAAGATAGTTTTGACATGAACATGCATTTTTGGAACAGAACTGTGGATAGTCTTTCCTCCAGTTTTGTTACTAATTTTTTCTTTTTTTTGTATTTGACATCTTTACACTTGCCTTAGGAAAGGGATTGCTTCCACAGATATGCCACACAAGTAATACATCATTCATATTCTTAAGAACTGAACAGCTCTTTATTCTGAGTCAGGAGAGACATTGATAAGATAAGCAAAATATTCTGATTTTCAGTAAGCAGATAGAAAAAGAAAGAGAGAGAGAGAAGAAGAAAAGGAAAGGAAAGGAAAGAAACATTCTCCAAATCTCAAAGCAAATGTAGGTGCAAACACACAGAAAAGCCTTGGAAGGAAATATCTCAGAGGAATCAAATAATATACCCAAAACCCTTGATTTTTCCAGCCTAATCTAAATAACTCAAGGAATTGGATATTTAAGAAAAAGTTTTTGGGAACAAAAAAGGATATATGTTGAACCAATCTGATTTATTTTCATGGCAGAATAATGATCTTTATATGAATGGCAAATTCAAGCAATGCCATATATCCTAATTTGCATAAGACTTCTGTCTTTTCCTCATATGACATGATTGTTTGTGACCAGCTTGGAATATGTATTATCTTGACATGAGTGAACAACTGACAGATTAAATACCAACATTAATCAGCAGAGACCCTGTACAAGCTTAGCTGCACAGAGGTTCAGGTGGGTCTTCATGCCTTGTATGAAGAGAATTGATGTGACACAGCTTCATGCCCTCTCAGCTGCACTCTTACATTCATAATGCAGCCAGTTCTGTGTAGACTTAGGCAGCTCTGTGCACCTGCTACCTGGCAATACATCACCTTGACCCCACTCCACATGCTTCACTCCTGATTCTCTGAGGCTGCACTAGGAGTTTTGTATGTTAGGGAACATCCTGTTGAAATTGTCTGGTGGGAGTCACAGGGATGAGAAAAGTTATGATAGGAGGATCTTTTACCGGTGTGAGAGAGGGAAAAGGGTAGTGGAAAACAGGGGAAAACCCAGTCCAGGCGGGGAAAAAGGCAGAAGGGGGAGATGGCAGAAAAAGAGCCAATTTCAGTATAAAAGGCTTTTAGTAAAGCCAATGGTGAAAGTCTTTTTCTCAATCACAGCTTTCAGAAAAACCCAAGTACGAGAATGGGTGATGTTAAGGTAGGCACAATGGTCAGAAATTCACAGAAATACAATTCAGAACAATCTGGTCTCCTTGCCCCCATTTATTCAACAAATAATTTACTGAGAATCTTCCACTTACTATGCAATGTGCTGAACACATAGATATAATCCCCACTCTCAAGGACCTTAGAGTGGAAGGGGACACATTAACCTGATAGTCATTCAATATAGCAGTTACAAACTGAGGAGAATCTATGAAAGAAAACCAGAAGGCACCAAAAAGGCATGCAACACGAAGACTTGGCCGTCTGTCTTGTGCAAATGAAAATTTTGCTGAGCTATGAAGGGTGGGCAGAGATAACTAAAGCGGGATGGTGGTAAGGGCCAGGAGGATGTGCAACTTAGAGAATAGCATGTGCAAAGACACTGAAGAAACCCAAAATATGGCACATTGGAGGAATGCATTTTTTTAAAGAAGCATATTAGTGATTTAGAGATAAGAAAGGATAACTATAAGTAGTAGACTTCTATTAAAATAAATTAATGGTCCTTTCTCATATAAAAATAATGAATATATATCAAATCAACATGTACACTTTAAAATAATTCAATATTATGTGTTAAATATATTTTGATTTTTTAAAAAACAAAATAATGTAGATTTTAAAGAATGATTGATAAAAATAGCTGAGTAGAAACCAATTTAGTAGAGAAAGTTCAAGAAGACAACAGGAAAGTAATGAACTTAAATTAAATAGGAAAAGTGATTTACAAATTATTCTGTACCACCTCAGGAAGACCTTTCTAAAAAGAAATGTTTTTAAAACATTATTATTACTACTATACTTATCGTTTTTATTATTTATGATCCTCAATTTATGGGGTGCTTAATATTGGCTTTATTCTTAATTTTCATAGTCATTCTTATTATTCCAATTTTTCATATGTGAAAGGTAGGACTTAGAGACATCCCACAAATACTTTAAGTAAATTGTCTATATTCACAAATTAATTTGTCATTTTGAACCCAGGTTCGACTGACATGTTCCTTTCTCTATAAAAATAGAAACACTGAAAAAGAATCAGAGAAAGTTACAAAAAATTTACAGTATTTTAAGAAGTATGAGTGGCGGGGCAGCCTGGGTAGATCAGTGGTTTAGGACCACCTTCAGCCCAGGGTGTGATCCAGGAGACCGGGAATCCAGTCCCACGTAGGGCTCCCTGCATGGAGCCTGCCTCTCCCTCTGCCTGTATCTCTGTCTCTGTCTCTGTCTCTCTCTCTCATGAATAAATAAATAAAATAAAATCTTTAAAAAAAAAAGTGTGAGCGGATTCTGTATCCTTATTGTGGTATAGGTGAGGCTAATGTGAGAAGAGTGATTAAAGAATCCAATTCAAACCAATCCATCTTCTTAGTCAATGTAAGTTTATGTAGTCTTATTAAGTATTAGACACTATGCTGGGCAAGGCAAATGGTTAATTTATTCTACAAATATTCATCAATATACCAGATATATGGTAGATATTCTAGAGTCAGCAGTGGACAAAATGGACAAGATCTTTGTTGTTATAGATCTTCACTGATGTGTATAGGGTGACAATGAGTAAATAAATCAATAGGAAAAATTAGGTAGTTCCATAAGTGCTATGAAGAAATTAAACTATCTTGATAACAATGGGAAGTAACAAATGTCACTTTAAATTGGTGGTAGGCATGAATCTCTCTCTCATGCAGTGCCTTGTTAGCCAATGTAAGGCACATGGCTCTCACTTTAAGTAAGGTCAAAGGCATAGGGTAAGATGGTTCGAACAGAATGAGAAAATCTGCTTTAGAATATATATTTATGGCCATTTTTTTGTGAAAAATGAAAATGTGTTAAAAACCCATGGGATGACTTAATAACCTTTACTGATATGAAGAGATTGCCCCCCTAATATCACCCACCCTGGAAATAGAAGAGAAAAATAGAGCTTCAATGGAATATGTGATGCAGGGGTTCTTCTTTTTGGATACACAAATATAAATGCCATCAATGACCTGACTTTCATTGACTATCATGACAAGATACACGTTTGCCATTTTAGTTACCAGAACCATGTTGGAATCATGATACTATTTCCATGGGAGTCATTCCTGCTTGACTCCAGAGAAAACTGTGGAAGTAAAGCAGTATCTTTCCCTTTGCTTCACATGTATCTTTGCCTTCTTTCTTTTGCCTATCATGACTTTCAAAGAGTTTGGGAGTCCCTAATATGGTGCCTGAGTCTTCTTCTAAAATGTACACCATCCCAAACTACTTTTTTTTTAGACTATGTCACATCTTTTCTGAACCTCAACCCCTGAGGTCATTTTACCCAGGATTTCTCTTAGCTAATATTGTGCTAATTCATATGCTAATTAGTTGATAATGTCCAAATATTTTTTGACTTGCATTTTAAAATTATCTGATTACAAAGTGTTATGCTAAGGAAGAAGTTTAATAAGAATTCTCAGGCTTATTGTGTAAAATATTTTGAGATAAACAAACAGCTCTCATACTGTGCCAAAAATTTTATTCCAAAAAATTTGAAGTCCCATGTGGAACCTATGTTTTAACTAAGCTAAACCTTAATTTTATTATCCTTATTCATTTGTGATGAATCATTTAATTGAATTTATAATGCCCCCTTTGACAAGATAATAGCATAAAGCATCCGCATATAATTCCTAAATCTTAAAAGAATTAGTGTTGAGTCCAGAAAAATATCAAAATGCCACAGGTGTTTTGCAGCCCTAGAGAGCTACCAGGGAATCTCATTCATAGCATTCCCTCGTAGGTCACTGAAATCCAGTAATAAATTATAGAAAGCCTAGAAAGAATGGGAAAAAAATCCAGGAAATTGTCTCTGATATTCTGTAACGTAGTGGCAACTTGTAAAGCTACAGCTTCTACCACTTAGTTAAGACTTAGTAAGGTAAATGTATGGTTTATAAGGAGTACTAGATAAGAATATGGATTGTGGGGTTCTAATTATAGGACTTTGGACTTACAGTTCATTCTCTCTGGACTTCAACTTTTACTTATCTGTAAAATGAGGAACATAACATAAATGTTCAACAAAGTTCAGTTTAATTGAATTATTTGAGATAATCTCAAAGACTGCTTTTAGATCACACATTTCTATTCAAAACACCAGTAGGAATAGCCTGACATGACCAAAACCTGGGATACTTAACCTTTTGTATCATCATGCTTGGCTGGGAAATAGGCTGAAATGAATTTGGTCTGGATTCTGGCCTCACAAAACCCCATTTCACTTAGAATACTTTAAAATTAATACTCCAGATCCCCTTGGATATTTTAGAACTGAAGTTAATTGGAGAGAAAGGAATGGTGTTAGAAACTTCCTGAACTCCCCGCTGACCTTTAAGTCTTGATGAGCATTAGGAGAGAAATATCCAAATTTCCTTGTATTAACATATGATCTGTGCACTGCAGTTTCCTGACAATAGGCTAATTGTACATTCAGCTGAGCACTTTTAGATGCAATTGCCTCTGAGGACTCAGCCAGTTGAAGCTGAAGTTAGCTGATGCAAACAATCACAGGTGTGAAAATTAATAACTATGATAGTAAAACCAGCATGGGAGGAGCCCCTTATTAAATTGGGTGATGGCAAATTTCTTCTTAGCTATTAGAACCAAAAGGAATGATTCCAAAAGGAATGATTAATCAATGCTTACAATTTCATTAATGTTAATTGTTTATATTTTTTCCCAGGGCCAGTGCAGATGTGCTAATGGGTAATTGCTTTCTAGATTTCATTATGAAAGGGTCTATAAAATGTTGGATAATTCTGTGCATTTCTCACAATTGAGTTCCTCCCACCCAATGAGCTGATGAAGACTTCGACTGCCATAAGATAGATGGATATTAGCTGTTCTAGATGACACCTCTGTTAAATGGATGCCCCCTGGGTCCCAGAAAAGAGCAGTTTAAAATATTTAGCAGAGTGTACATGAAGACTTTATACTTTCATTATCTTATCTGGATCAATTATACAAAATATATAGGTTAAAAGTACACTCTGGAGGGGTACCTGGCTGGCTCAGTTGTACCTGGCTGGCTCAGTTGATAAAATATGTGACTCTTGATCTCAGGGTTACAAGTTCAAGCCCAACATTGGGTGTGGTGTCTACTTAAAAGTACACCTTCATGGGCACCTGGGTGGCTCAGTTGGTTAGGTGTGCAACTCTATATTTTGGCTTAGGTCAAGGTCTCAGGGTTATGAGATAGCCCTGTGTGGAACCCTGTTTTGGGCTCTGCAGTGGGCATGGAGCCTGCTTAAGACTCTCTTTCTTTTTCCTCTGTCCTCCCCTTCCCACACTCTCTCTTTCCTCTCAGATAAAATATAAACAAACAAACAAACAAACAAACAAACACATCCTGGAAGCATATAAATAGCAGGCCAAAAACCAGTAACAAAACATTTTTCTTTTGAATTCCTTCTAGCATAGTATAGGTTAATATGTTACAACCATCATCTGACAATTTTTAAAAATAATTCTTTATAATATGATTTACTAAGTTCCAAAGGTGCAATTTATCAGCACAAAAACGGTTAGTCTACACTATGGATTCCTGAGCATATAAATGATCATATTAATGAGAACATTGTGAGACTATATAAAATGATAAGCATGAAAGCATAAGATTAAGTAGAAAATTCAGATGCCATGATCATTTTGTGATCACATACACTCTATTCATCTTGTTAAAACTGAGTTGTATCCTTCAATACAGTAGTGCTCAGTTAATAGGATAAAAATCATTTTTTAATGATGTTCCTTAAAAAGCCAAAGTCCTAGGTCTAACTTCCTATTCTAACTTGGGATCTCTGGGTTGTATTTGTAACTTTTTTTTTTCTTTTTTTCTTTCTTATTTTTCTTTCTTTCTTTTTTCTTTTTTTTTTTTTTTTTTTTTTTTTTGAGATCACCAGGCAATTATATTGCAGGAGACCTAGTAATGCACACAATAAATAGTACATTAAATTGCCAGTAATAGTAATAACTACGATGTATTGAAGCCAAATATATGCTAGGCACTTTTTAAGTTTTCATATATTATTATTAATGCTCACAGCCAACCTGCAAGGTATTATTTTCTCCATTTATAGACAAGAAAACTGATGCTCAGCTTAAGTTACTTTCTGGAGTCTCAAAGCTATTAAATGACTGAGCCTCCATAGCTTCAGTGTCCATTTTCTATACCTAATTAAGATAAAAATGGCTCTCACCATATTTATTATACTATTCTAATACATTATTAGTGTGGCAACTGATTGATCTTTATCAGTTTTATAGTAACTTTTTGAACCAGTCACATGGCCATGCTTCCTTACTTTTCACAAGTCTTAACTTCTAAAAGTGCTTAGCAAAGATCTGCATCTTTCTTAGTGAAAAGGTAACTCAAATTGACTCTCAAAACTTTACGGTAAAATTAGGAAGGGAGAATAGTACTTTCTTTTAATTATTTTTGTAATTATAATTATTTTAAAACAATCATTTCTCCAAAAGTGTGCAAAAAAAAAAAAAAGTGTGCAAAAACTCAAACAGGTCTTTAAATTTGTCAAACTAAAACTACTTTCATTTTACTAACTTCTCCTTCAATTCAGTTAGTATATATCAGTCAGAGAACTGAAAACCAAAGCAAACACAAAAACATCATGGGAAAAACAATGAAAAAATGTTTGACAACCACAACTACTACCAGAGTCTTATTTACTAAATTTTGATCATAGCAAGAAGCAGAAATTTAATATTTTCCCATCAAATGGAGTATTTCAGTAACTGAATATTGAGAAAATCAGGGAAAGTAGAATAAGATAACCTGCTTCTCTGGAGCAATTTAAACAAAGTCAGGAGAAGGATGGAGTTGGTGCTTGGTCATTTGCTTCCCATACCTGTGTAGTCTCTTTTTGTTGTTGTTTTGTTTTGTTTTGTTTCGTTTACATTGAATTAATTAAAATATACTGTTACATTAGTTTCAGAAGTAGAGTTCAGTGATCCATCAGTCTTATTTTTTTTTTAATTTTTATTTATTTATGATAGTTACAGAGAGAGAGAGAGGCAGAGACACAGGCAGAGGGAGAAGCAGGCTCCATGCACCGGTAGCCCGACGTGGGATTCGATCCCGGGTCTCCAGGATCGCGCCCTGGGCCAAAGGCAGGCGCCAAACCGCTGCGCCACCCAGGGATCCCTCCATCAGTCTTATATAGCACCCAATGCTCATTACATCATGTGCCCTCCTTAATGTCCATCATCCAGTTACCTCATCCTCTCACCCCCTCCCCTCCAGCAACCCTTAATTTGTTTCCTATGATTAAGAGTCTCTTATGGTTTGTTTCCCTCTCTGATTTCGTCTTACATGTTATTCCACATTCTCATCACTAAGCCAAACTGTGCTGAGATTGTGAGGCTAAGAACAATCTTGAGAGTTGAAGCAAGTAACTGGATGGACTTGAACTTTAAGTTCTACTCAGACTTGTTGACTGCTAAGGTTCCCTCAGACCAAAACTATATTTCTAAGTAGAATTTGTTGTGAATAATATATACCATAGACAATGAATTAAGAAGTTGTGGGGTCGCCTGCCTTTTTTCAAAATGAATTGCTTGTCCCTGAGCTTCATATTGGGCAAGGAGCCTACTTAAAAAAAAAAAAAAAGGTGGTGGCAGGTTCCTGGGTGGCTGAGTTGGTAAAAAATCTGACTCTTGATCTCAACTCAGTCTTCATCTCAGGGTTGTAAGTTCAAGCTCCAAGTTGAGCTCTATGCTGGTCATAGAGCCTACTTAAAAAATAAAAATAAATAAACTGTCCAGTTGCTCTAAATTAGCATCAAGCTGATAACTGTCAGTATCATGTCATTTAAAAATTACATGCCTTGGAGAAAAATGAATGTTAACTGAATATGAATTTTGCAAGTCAGATATACAGATGAGTTCAGTAGAATTTAGTGTCAATTTAATTATGCCTAAAAAATTTATGAATGAGAGAGCTTTAAAAGGATACCAATATAATAAGTACAAGTACAAGTAGCTACTTTAGAAAGAACTAGACAGGACATTTTGAAGACATCTGAGTTATTTGGGGTATTCAAGAATTTTTTTGCAGTTTTATTCAGGAATGTGGTTTCCTGATTTCCTTCACTTGTTATTCATTGTTTAATCTATGTATTCATTGAATATATAGAGGGTATTTATCGTATGACCAATACTAGGCACTAGAGTAGTTAAAAATAAAATGTTCAATTACAGGACCAAAGGTTATATTAGAGTTAAGCTCAAAATGCCAGATTATATAGAGAAGCAATGTCTAACCCAAGCTGATGAGATCAAATATGGCTTCCTGAAAAAGACAGTGTTTGTTGTGAGTTTGAAAAAACAGGAGCTAAGTAAAAGAAGAGGAGATAGAGAAGGTGCTGTAAATCGCTAATAGTGTTCTGGAAACCCTGTGAGTAAAAGAGGCTTGGTGTCTGGGAGTCCGAAAGTAATTGGATATGATGTGAGAATGATTAGTGATAGACTGGCTGGTAAGGATGAGACTGGAGAAGTAGACAGGGGCCAGAGGATTAAGGGCTTGCAGATCACGGGGATGACTATGCTTCTTCAACCACAAGTAGCGCAAAGGGCATGACCTACAAAATTCAGAAGTGGTGTGGTACCCAGCACAAGGGACTAAACACTTAATTAAAGCTTTTTAATGCTAATGAGTGTTCTAAATTAGCAACACAAAGCAATACTCACAAGGACTTCAAAGGAAGCAAGCCACCTCCTTTTAAGCAGTAGGTTTTGCTCCCTTTTTTTGTTTCATTTCTTTTTGCCCTAACCAAACCTAAGCTTCCTTGGTTCTTCCATCCCCTAAGTGACTTAAAAATTCACTTCATGAATAATTGAGGAGAATGGACTGAAACAACTCTAACAAGTATTGTTTAGTGACAAGTTCACTTACTTTACTAAAAGAAATGTTTAATAAAGAAGATTACAGTACTAAATATAGACATTGAACATAGAAATATGCAGTTAATAAGCTTTGTTAGGAATATGGATAACAGTAATAATTGAAGGTTTTTTTGTTTTGTTTTGTTTTGTTTTGTTTTTTGTTTTTTTTTAATTTAACACACAGCTAGTCTTGGGGCTGAGCTAGTCAGTCATTTTCCACTGACGGAAACAGGCTGAGTCAGAATGAGTGAGGTTTCCTGTACCTTAAAATGACGCATATTGGTATACCTTCTAATGAAAGAGAATTGCAGTATATTTTTAAAAATCTTTTTCTGCAAGTTATTAGCAAACTATTTTTTAAGCAGCTTTAGCTGTTGTGTGAAGACATGTTTTTATAAGCAATGATGACTTTCACTAGGCAGTAAAATATCTTAAGTGGCTTTGGGTTTATGATTTTTGCCTTAAAATTTTACATGATACTGTTGGTTAACATTTATTTTTTTCTTTCCAGATACATCTATTCCCATTAAATTACCACTAATGTCTGTTCCCTCTGGTTCATGACTATGGTCATAGCCCCCTAGGATTTAATGAGAAAATCTATATACATTAAAAAGATATGTAAGTATTTGAAGCAGTAATACCAATACTTTTTTTCCCCTTTCGCTCTTTCATCTTACTTTCAAACTTTAAAAAGAGTATGTTTTCCCTAGACTTTTGAATCTATCAGTCTCTTCACTAATGACCTAGGTCCTGATCAAATATTTGTATTTGCAAACTAAATCCAGGCAAGGTAATCACCTATTTTCCTAACTGATAGAATCTCTTATCCTAATGAAATTTTGCAGGACACAGATTTTCTTTTTCAGCTCTGATGGCTGTGTATACAGAACAAAAGTCCACTTTGCACTATTCTTTTCAGTCATATTTTATTTCGTCTGTATTCATGTCATAGAGTTTCTTAGCTTCGCCATAGGTTTTGTGAGAGAATGGGTATTACTAATGCTTGTAAAGATTTATTTCTGGTCATTCCGGAGTCTAGAATGCACTATCAGCCAGTAAAAATTGTCCTCGAATTAAGTTTATGATATGTATGTGAAGCAATGTTTAAGGTTTATAACCCTGGTCAGGAAAAAACATGGCTCCACAGGACTCTCTGCTTTGATCCTTGCCCATTCGGGTCTGGAGATCACTGTATAAGCAACTTTGGCCTTCAATCAGGAGTTCAAACACATGGCCATCAGGCCCTTCCCCTTACTATTTCCTTCTCCCTCCTTTTCCAGTTAAAATAAGACTCATCCTTTAGAATTTAAACTTAAATGACTTTCCTCAGAGTTGTCTTCCCTGTCCTCTTAGATGAGACGACTCCCTCTGTTTTATGATCTCCTGATCCATACATTTCCTTTAAAGCATGTTCACTGTTAAAAAAACATGGATTTACATTTATTTTTCCATTGGTAGGAATGTTTTTAATTGCAAATGACAGAATTGTAATAAAATAGGATTATATAAAATAAATATTACATAATACCTGAGTATCATATAGAATCTAAGGAGGCAGTATGTCTGTGCTTGGCTTTAACCTCTCCTGCTTCAAATGAACCTTCTTCATCTGGTGGGCATGATGGTATCCAGAAGTTTCTGAGCTCTTCCCATTGTTTCCTGGTAGAAAAACCCAGAGAATGGATTATCGGGGCAGTTTGGGTCACATACTCAACTTTGGAACAATTACTATGGCTAGAGAAATACGGGGGACTATGATTGGCCCAGTCAGAGAGACATGGCCACTCCTCTAGGGGTTGGTGCTTATTAATAGGAAAAAAATAAAAAGGTACATGTGTGTCATAAGGACTCAATCTAGATAGTTATGTTTGTTATGCTGAACAAAAAAAGCAACGGTTACTTTTGTGTCATTATTTATTTAGTATCCATAGTTCATGACAGGCTGGGGGTGTGCTTATTTTCATTACCACTTCTTTCCTATTACCTATGACAGTGCCTAAAGCACCAAACATACTTGATATCTGTTTACTGCTTGAATAAATAGATGTTTATTTGTTTTGATATATTAAGAAGAAAGAAGCTAAATGATGAAGCAATTGATTCTGTTAGATAGTGAGAATTTTGTAATATAGTGAAAGATATGGATGTAATTCTAGCATTCTATTTGTATGTATGCTCATTTTTTTGGGTTCACTTGCTTGAAATTTTTAAGTCTTACTTCAAGCAATCAGGCAGTGAGACTTACATGGGGAGAAGAACGTTAGGTGAACAGATGTTATATTTCCAATGAGCTTGTCCTGCTGAGATCAAATGAGTTATATAGCTCTGCTTTAAACTCTGTAAGCCTAGATGAGGAGTTGTTAGATAATTCTGACCCTAAAGTATTCCCCATCTCTTTCAGTATAGCAACTTCATATTTTCCACTTAGAATAGCCATAGGCGCTGCTCCTGTATAGAAAGTGACCCACTCTCTATACCTGAATGTGAGTAACACTGACCCAGCCAGCATAAGCGTGGGAAACAAGATCCTCCTGAGGATGCTTTGAGTGCCTGCCATCAAGTTATTTCCTGCTGGATTGGTTTTATTACATTCCTGGGAGCCTAATGTTTGCGAGAGTTTTAATTCCCATATTCCCTTGTGAGGTTATTCTTGAGTCTTAATCACTTTCTCAAATTCAACCCTGAGGTCATAGTTGAATTTAACAGTAGCGTTCAAGATGCAAGTGGTTGAAAAAAGGCAAAGAGGCAGTCAAGGGAGATGAGGGAGTCTACAAAATTAGGAGGAATGACCTGATACTTTGCAAATATAAGGAAAAGGAAGAAGGAGGTAGAGGTGGTGGGAAAGAAGAGAGATAGAATTGAGATTAGCTTTTACAGAGTACCTATTGTGTGTCAGGTTCTGCTAGATATTTTATATATGAGAATATCTCTACTAATCTCTTCAAACCAGTGAGGTATCTCTTATCTCAGTGTAGCAGATAAGAAAATAGAATCTCACAGAAACTAAATAATATTTCCCGATTCACAGTAGTTCTCAAGTTCTTGCTATGTTTACCTATTAGAGAATAAGATTTTTTTTAAAGTAGAGATTAAAAAAATAAAAAAACTGAAGAAAAGTTAGTTAAAAAGGTACTGAAGAAAGCTATGAAGATAGTTATGTTTCTAATTTAAACTCTTTTAATTTGGATTCTTTAGTTGTACCATGAACCACCCAAAAGTACATACTTTTTTAGTGGGAATAATTTAACTCAAAAGAGGCAACACATTAGAAAGGATCTGGTTAGTTGAAGTAGTTATTACATATGAAAGAGCTTAACTCACCATTTATGTCAGAGACATTTTTCTCCCTGGGAAAATCTGAATGATTGAGTCATTCAAATAAAACAGAAGATTCTAAATTCATTCCCTTTGGGTGCCTCAGCAGCAATTAGATATCTTTTGAAAGAGAATATACATGCACCTCGTAAAGGGACTGCTAATTCTAAGTATGACACAAAAACTCTTACATGGAGTAGGCCCACTCTGCAAAATATAGTGATATCCCTGTTGATATAATTAGATGTTGTTATTCAGTGAATCTAGTCTTTGCAGGTACTGTTGTAATAAAGTTGTCTAATATTATACATGATAATTACTAGGCCAACATCTAAATGCATGCTCCTTCTTATCCACCCACACCTAGATAGTTCTTTTACTATTTTGAAAATTAAATGTTATTATTCTTTTTTATTTTAAGAACTGATTCTTTGGGCCTTTTCATTTTATGATCCCTTTCAAACATCTCATTCACAAAGAGTTTCTTTCTTTCGTCCTCTTTCCTTTTACCTCTGTCCATTCCTTAGTACTTTAAAAATCAATGTTTTGAAGTTGCATGCTGGTTAAATGACAGACCTATACTTATGTTTAACTAGGTTAAGAAATATATCCAGAGCATAGTTGGCTCAGACTCAGTGTTCAAACCTTGTCTTCTGCCAGAAAGCAGGAGCTACAATCCTAGCTTTAGATGTAACCCTAAAGGTGCCAGACATTACTATTTGCCTCTCCAAAATCAACTATCCCCCTGTTCCTCTACTGAGATACTCCAATTTTGTTCAAGAAAAGAATGTGCCCAGCTCAAATTCTCCATGTCCCAACCTATTTTGCAAGTAGAGATGGTAAAATAGGCACATAGAAAAAGTCTCAGTCTGATGCTTTTGTCAACAAGCTGCCCCAGCCCCAAGCTGCATTATCTTATTATGTGATAAATAACTCTTTATTTGATAAAGTGGGTTCTATTGAATGTGGCCCGATAAAAAGTTAATTAATCATCAGTTCCTCATTTTAGTGGTCCTAGGCACTGGGATCTAGTCACTATCCTCCCTAGAATAATTCAAGGATGCCCAATAATCTAGATGTTCACTTGGATAGGTAGCTACAAACATATATGAGTGATATCCTCTTAGTTTTTATTTTTAATTGTAGTTAGTTGATGTACTATGTTATATTAGCTTCAGGTGTTACAATATAGGTGAATGATGCCCTCTTAAATTGTGAAATGCACAACTTACATCACCGTACTCAGAAGCCCTCTAGCCAAGGCAACTACTCTGATTTTTTGAATATGAGGCTTCAGCTTGAACTTCTAGAGCATGTGATCTTTTATTCCTTTTCCAGTGCTTCCCATGGGTGATAGCCACCATTTAGCCATCTGGATGGATATCTGATATCATATTTTTATCCCTATTCCACAACAGTGCACTAATGTAGGAAAAAAGAAGTCTGTTATCTTCTATGTACAGTGGAAAGTAATGTAAATTAGTGAATGGGTTGTGTTTTTCTTTAGTCTCTGAAACAATCCCCTTCTGTGACATTTCTCTTTACTGTTCTTTTACCTCAATCAGGTTGGTAGCACAACTGTGCTCTCTTAACTCATTTCCCTTATCACAATTCTCTCCAGAGAAGATGTGATTTTGGTTACTTGTGCCTGGAAAAGGATGTAACTCAGTGAATCAAATATTATTGGAGGGTATAGTATGTGCTAGACACTGAGAAATAAACAGTGAACAACAGAGACATGGTGTCTGCCTTCATTAAGCTTATATTTTATCGAGGAAGAAAAATATTTATGAAATACTTCCAGATAGACATACAAATAATTCTAAAACCTGGTGACTAGGAAGAGTGGAACTTAATCTCAGGGGGCATAAAATGCTTTCTTGAAGAATGATATGTCAATTGAAACATAAAGCACTAATGGCCATTGCAAGGGAATGTTTATTTTCAAATAGACAAAAATGTGGTTGGAAGACCTAGGAGTAGGAAAGTCTTAGAAACAGAGACTTCTAATCAAGATGGACAGAAAGGATAAGAGATAGGATTTAACATAAAACTGGAGATATAGGTAGAAGTCAAAGTGCTTTCTGCCAATATCAAGTTCATTCTAAGCGGTATTTCAAATTGTCAAATAAAGGAGTTTTCCTCATATGAAAGTCTTTCAAATATCAAAAAACAAATTAAAAAGAGCGATTTTGGAAATTGAGAATTTCCCTGTGCTAGCTTGAACCTCTCAGGAAAATCCCCAAGTTTTTGTGGTCACAACAGAAACAACTGAAATTGAGTTGTCCTTGGCTCCAAAGTCTAGCATTTTGATATATACTTTCCCCAGAGCCATTAGGTAGAAATAAGGTAACTTATTATCTGAGAAACTTATTTCTCTTGAGAAGAACACATGATTCCACCACCAAAAAATTGAATAAACTAGTGAAAACCACTTTAATTCACTGAGGTCTAGTTTCTTCATATGTATATTAGGGCTAATAATAACTGCTCCCAGGGATATATAGTGATTATCTTATCAACCAACTTAGTAAAAAACTTTGAAACTGTAAATTACCCCCAAAATGCCAGAAGTTATATAGATGCCACATTTATATATAATCTTTATTTGAGAATTACTAACAGCTCAAAGGACCTAGATAGTTATAATCATAATACCTTAAATGTATCCAGTGCCATGTAATGGTCTGTTACTACTACATTTTATTTTTTATTTTTTAAAGATTTATTTATTTATTTATGATAGACATAGAGAGAGAGAGACAGAGACAGAGACACAGGAGGAGGGAGAAGCAGGCTCCATGCCGGGAGCCTGATGTGGGACTCGATCCTGGGACTCCAGGATTGCGCCCTGGGCCAAAGGCAGGCACCAAACCACTGAGCCACCAAGGGACCCCCTGTTACTACTACATTTTAAAAGTACAAATTTGAGGCTTAAAGAACTGAAGAAATTGCTTGATTTCATAACTAAGAAATAAATGGAGTGCTTTTAAATCAAGTAGTTCAAAAGTTGTCTTTGAGGGGCACCTGGATGGTTCAACTGGCTAACCATCTGACTGTGGGATTCAGCTCAGGTCCTGATCTTAAGGTCATGAGATCCAGCCCCATGCTGGGGGCCCTGCTCACCAGGTAGTCTGCTTAAGTTTCTCTCTCCATCTGTCTCTGTCCTTACCTCCAGCTCCCTCTCTCACTTTCTCTTTCTCTCTCTCTCTCTCTCTCTAAGTAAAAAGTAAATCTTTTAAAAATAAATAGTTAATTCAATAGTTCCATTTGAGGGGTGCTTGGGTGGCTAAGTTGGTTAAATGACCCACTCTTGGTTTCGGCTCAGGTCATGATCTCAAGGTAGTGGGATCCAGCCCCACATCAGGCTCTACACTCAGCATAGAGTCTCCTTGTCCTTCTCTGTCCCCCTCTGTCCCTCCACTACCTCTCAAATAAATAAATAATGTTTTTTTAAAAGGTGCATTTGACATGAGCATCTATTCAGAAGTATAAAATTCCCAGCACCAAATGTCCATGTTCTCTTCTTGTTCCATTTATCAAAACCTAATACCATAAAGGATGTGAAATACATTCTCATTAAGACTTAGGTAACTTGTGCTTTAATGTTTCCCCTGTGGAGTCTGAAAGAGTATTATAGAAATATAATTAACAGTAGAATGACAGATATTTTCAAAGGGTGGCAGAGCAACTGCGCCAAACTGCAGCCTTCTAGAGGTTGTAAAATGACCTTTATGTGTGGTCACTAGTTACTTACAAGTGAGACCACATACATAGACTGTTAAATGTTTCAGTTTTCCTTTTACTGAGTCTGGGAAAAAATAGTTCTTCCAACATAAAGCTACATTTAGTCTAGAAAACAAAATAATAGAATGGAGATCTAACTACAGTTTAATTTTCTTTATCTAAAAAATAAAAGGCTCTTATTGGACAGTTTTAAGGCCTCATCTGCTTTCTTATTGAATCTATATAAATTATTAATCTGTCTTTCCCTTTGCCTTATAAAAGCAGCATTCTGCATAAAATTATATATTTTATGTATATACATATATTTTATGTATTATAAGAAAGTATTTGTTTTTAGATTAAATGGTGAAAATGTTGGTAAAAAGGTACTGAGTCCTTACCAGAGAGTAAAAGATAGTTTAGACCACAGATTGGTAAACTAGGGTTCATGGATCAAAGTTGCTTATTGTCTGATTTTATTAAAATAATTTTATTGAAACACAGAAATCCACATGTTTTCCTATTGTATATTTCCTATTTTTGCACAGTTCGAGTTTAGTAGTCACCAAAGAGTCTTTATGTCCCACAAAGGCTCAAATATTTACTATCTGCACACCATTTTTCTGTAAATAGATATTACATGTGTTACAGAAAGCTAGTTGGTGGGTCAGTTTGAGAGTCAGATGAGCCAAGAGGCCCAACAATGCAAACCTAAGTGGGAGAAGAAAAGAAGTCAAGAAGCCCACTGGATTGAGGAAACAGAGTGTATTTACTGTGCAGAGTATAGTGAAGGAGCAGAGTGTGCTTATGGAGCAGGTGATAGTCTTTGGACAGAGTATAATCAAAGAGTAGAGTGTGGTCAGGCAGAAAGAGCCGGTTGTAGTTAGTCAGGGACAAGGCTGCAGTCAGGGAGCAGAATGTAGTCATGAATCAGGGTGTGAGTATACAGTCAGGAAGCATGAGTAGTCAGAGAGCAGGGATAGTTAAGTTGAATATTGTCACAGAGCAGAGCATCATCATGCAGCAGAGTGTACTCCAGGGATAAAGTGTAGTCAGGTGGAGGAAGGCAGTCACAGAACAGAGTGCAATCTGGGAGCAGGTGTAGCCAGGAAGAAAAATGTAGGCAGGGGGAAAGGTGTAGGCAGGGAGCTAAATGTAGTTGGAGCAGAGTGCAATCAGGGAGAAGGGTGTAGGCAGGGAGCAGTGTAGTCAGAGAGCAGAATGTAGGAAGAGAGCACAATATGTAGTGAGATGAGTGCAGTCATGGAACACAGTGTAGTCGAAGAGCCCAGTGTTGTCAGTGACGAGAGTGAATTCAGGAAGCAAGGTATGGTCAGAAGCAAGGTACAACCAAGGAGCTGTACCAGCAGAGTGCAGTTAAGGATTAGGGTATATAGGGAGGCAGCAGGATGTAGTCGGGTGGTGAGGTATAGCAGGGTGTGTAGTCAGGGAGCAATGTGTGGCCAACATGATAGACGCAGTCACGGGAAAATGTATAGGCAGAAAGCAGAGTATGGACAAGGAGTGGGATGTAGTCAAAATAGAATGTGGTTAAGGATTCAAGTGTAGTCAGGGAGGAGAATGCAGTCAAAGAACCAGTTTAGTCCAGGAACAGGGTGTAGTCCAGGACCAGGTGAGGTCAGGGAGTGAGTGTGCCCAGGAGCCAGTGAAGCCAGAGAGATGGTGATAGTCAGGCAGTCAGGAAGCCAACTATAGAGCTTCAGAAAGTTAGAAGGCTGGCACTGGTGAGATTGAGATACCAACTTTGAGTTTTAATTCTAGGTCAGAGTCTGTTTACCCTCTGGGCTCCCCACCTTAGCCCTACATAGAGATCGAGTTCCTATTTTAGCAAGGCACTGTGTTAAGTGTTCTTCCACCTGCTGGCTACACAATTGCTTGGACGAAGGACAGGTGTTATTATGGCCTAAAGGAAGTCAGAGAGCTACAAAGATAGAAACTGCTTTGTGAATGATGCCAAGGTACTGGGGCCCTGAGAAAGCTTGCCTCTGAGCATCTATGCTTTGTGTTTATCCAAAGAATAATGAGAATAATTATGAAACTCGATATCATGTGTACCTGCCAGCCTTAGTCATTGTACATAATGTTAGTTGAAACTTATTGTGTATCAAGAAAAGAATAGAGTTTTATATGATGAAATATAATGCTTTATTCAAAATTATTTGTCAGCTTCAGAGAATAGCAATAATGTACAGTAAATTAAGCCTTGAGTAGTTGGAGGATTTTCCCCCATACTGCCAGCTGCTAATATGGCATAACAATATACCCAATCAAAATCACATACTTAATTGCCTTTGGTGCATTCATAACTATATTTACCAGGACTTTAATACACAACCCACAACACATACAAACACCTTGATACACAACACACAGAATCCTCCCACACATGAGGAATTGGAAAATAATTTAAAGAAGTGGTTATTAGGAGGTAAATGCTTCAGTAGATTTAAAAATCATTTTCACGTTACATCTTGAGATAAATGTGTGTTTTAAAAAAAAAGTTTCTCCTATATATTATATGCTTAGTAATAAATAGTTCATCTATATGTGCCGAGTAAATCCTTCTAGTAGGAAACATTTATTGCCTTATAAAATGAAAACAGTGAAGCTGTCAAATGGAAGAACAATTAACCATTTGACTAAGTTGTTAGAAACAATAGCACTTTCTTGGACACCGTGGACTAGCAGGAGAGTGCACTTTTGAGGTAAGGATTCATGAATCCACACATATCCTACAGTTGTCCATCAGCACACATGTTTTAGAAGGGACAGAAGAGAAGGAAGAGGTTCAGTCTGCTCTCATCAGTGAAGGGCTTCTGACCTTGCTTATAAAGAAACTTTATGTTTTGTTTTGTTTTTTAAGGCTTTATTTGTTGGTTGGTTGGTTGGTTGGTTGGTTGGTTGGTTTGAGAGACAGAGAGAGAGAGCACAAGCAGGACAGAGGGGCAGAGGGAAAGAGAGAAGCAGACTCCGTGCTAAGCAGAGAGCCCAACTCGTGGCTTGATCCTAGGACCCTAGGATCATGATGTGAGCCAAAGGCAGACATTTAATTGACTGAGCCACCCAGGCACCCCCCAACTTTGTTTGGTTAGTCTAAAAAAATGTATTTAGAATCTATAACACTAAAGCCCTGTCAGTAAACAAAGGGACCAATAGAGTCAGAACCATACACAGGACAAACTTTTAAAAATTAGATCAGTAGTGAGGAAATCTTCAAGAAAGCATCTCTTCCACTTTTCTAGTCTGTCACTTAGTCAACAGTAGAATAAATATGGGGGTTTCCTTATGGGGGGACCACTTTTCTGTAGGCCACATTTTTATCTCTATACTTTTAACAGCTTTCAAATTATACTTTAGGTCTTTGAAGGCCTTGTTCTCCTTTAAGAAAATCCCTCTTCTCCTCAAATTAGTGTAGTCACTGACCCACACATAGTTGAATGATTTCATCTCTGTGTAGTTTCTCTTTCCTAGAAAAAGTTTCCTTGTTCACCCATTAATATCATACTCACTTGAAGACTTAGCTAAAAACTGACCTGTTCTGTAAAACTTTCCTTAAATCCCCAAGCCTGAAATGATTTTCCCTGTATTTGTTTTACTTTTTGTGTGTGCCTTTGATCCAGATGAGACTGTAAGTTAGCCACATTAGAATGACCTATTTCAATTCTGCATGACTTAGACATGTTTATCAAGATTTGATCAATATTCTACACATTTAAATCTGTGATCACAAAAGCTATGATCTCTGTGAACATAGAATGGTTTTAAACAAACATAGTCTCCAAATATTTTCCCCCTTGAGGCAGGTGTGTCTGAAGTCCCAAATATGGAGCACAAGGGAAGGAATTGGTCAGAAGGTTGGTCAGAAAAATGGAACTGGGTTTCAGTGTTATTACAAGAGGATGAGAGGTTAATTGCAGCAGCCATAGCCTAGAACCAGATTAGCCTCTCTGACCAGTTCCCATAAATGAGAGGGGTCTTTTTTCTGTCTGACTTACCTCCTTAAAGTTGTTACAGCAAAGCTAGGAATTTTTTTCTTTCTTTCCCTTCTTCCCTCATTCAACTCTGAATAAGACTAATTCTCACTGGTTCAATTTCTTTATCTTATTAAGGGAAATACATTTGATAAACTTGAGAATCAAAACATTCTTCTTTCCCTGTCAGATTTTCTAGAACAAAATAATCTTGGATTTTCCTACATTTTTAACGAAAGCCTGTTATCTGACAGTCTGTATGGCTTCTTTTTTTAAAGGTCTTACAGAAAAAAAACTACATTCAGTGGAAAGTACTAAAACATTGCTCACCCTCTTTCTTGTTTTCACAAAGTTAAAGGTCAAAAGTAGAACTTGAAAAAAATGTTTCATGGAGTCATTCATCTGCTAATTAGCTTTTACTGATTGCTATTGATAGTTTGCACCTTCAGAGATTATCTTCCTCAGGTTAGCCTATTTTTTTTTAAATCATGATTTAAACAATAACCATATATTTCTCACAGTTCTAGACATTGGGAAGTCTAAGATCAAGGTGCCCACAGATTTCATTCCTGGAGAGAACCATTCTCATGGTTTGCAGACAAGTGCCTTGTTGTTAAATATATCCTCAGATGCTTGAGAGCTATAGGCTCTTCGTCTTTTTATGAGGCCCTAATCTCATCATGAGGGTTCTACAGTCATGAGCTCATCTAAATCTAACTACCTTCCAAAGACTTTATCTGCAAATACCATGAGAATTAGGGCTTCAACATATGGAAGGTCATAAACATTCAGTCCATAGTGGAGAATTTCTACTCTTTGAGGATAGGGATCCAATCATTACCTTTGTTTCTGTCTCTGATTTCCCTCCACCAAACCCCAGCTTTAAGTACACTAACTCACTCGTGTTCTTTTCATCTAGCCAACAATGATCAAGGGCTTACTGTGTATATATATATAACTGTCCAAAGTGCTAGAGACACAGTGATGAATAGTATCAGGCATCACCTATGAAGGTACTCATTTTCAAGTTAGGGAGACAGAAATGCACATAAATAGTTACAATTCTGTGTGAGGAATACCAGAATAAGAAGTAGGTTTCAGGTGCTATGTGAATACTAAAAAAGGAGTGACTAACTTCCCTGTTCAAAGATGAGTCATTCAGTAGTGCAGAAACCAGATAAGAATAAATGAGAAATCAAATCATATCATCCTAAGAAGTTTATCCTTTTTATATAAATGATGGAAATCTGTGGATGAAATTTTAGATCAGCATTAGAAAGCTAAAGATGAAAAAAAAAAAAAAGAAAGCTAAAGAAGTATATTCATCTGGTCACTCAATGTTTTCCAGTAATGATAGATTAAATTAAAGAAGTCAGTACAAAGGGACAACATGGGAGAGGACTTTTAGGATAAAGGAACGATTCTTTCTGGCACTAGAATGATAGATACCTGACTTCATCCCATAGAACTGTACAATAAAAGGAGTAAACTTTAAGGTACACCAAACACACAAGAACAAAATGAGATGACCTAAGTAATTTCAGAAGAATACATGTTTTGGCTGGAAAGTGTAAATCATAAACAAAAATAATTATACATAAACTCTGGACTCTAGTTAATAAAGTTGTTTCTTACAGGAGTACAGATGAACAATTGAAACCATTATATGTGTATATACTGAGGATGAACAAATAAGTAAATGACTCGCAGATGGTAAGAGGCAGGTTTCTCACTATTGGAGAGGGAAATGAAAGATAAACAAGAAAGTAAGGCTAGAATAAACCTTTTGTTATAGAACTATAGCCAGGGACATCAACATGGTCTTAAATTTAGCTTAATATGTACACAGATGGGTAGATACAGAGACAATTCTAGATATATGTCGATACATAAGTTAGCATACATAAATATATTACTTATTCCATCTGCTGCTACTGTCAAGAAGTAATGACACCTGAGGAGCAAGGTTTTTTTTTTTTTAAGATTTATTTATTTATGATAGACATAGAGAGAGAGAGGCAGAGACACAGGCAGAGGGAGAAGCAGGCTCCATGCCAGGAGCCCGGCAGGCGCTAAACCGCTGAGCCACCCAGGGATCCCACAGGAGCAAGGTTTAATTAAGCACACCCAGCACACAAGGTTCATCGTTTCATTTCCCAGGCCCTTAAATCAGCCATTTCTCTAAGAATCCTTGGAAGGTACCATTATACAGGTACCTCATTCAATTGGAGAAATAGGGCCTCTGCATTTAAATAATTGTATAGCAGAAATTATCGGAGGAAAATATTTTGTGCAATCTATGGTTATACACTAGGAATCAAGATAAGAATTCTAATTAAGCAATGCCCATAATGTATCAACCTTCCTACAGACATTTTTCTACCAGTATACTGATGGATGACAGCACAATCTGTGGCCCTTTCAGTCACTGCTTTTGAAAAGTAAAGGAGTCACTCTTTACTGTCTTTTAGTTAACAGACACTCAAGAAGCCATCCTTTATTTTTCAATGGATGACAATCACAGAATAATGCAAAGAGATAAAGCACGTCCTCTGAGGGACCTTTTTTTTTTTTTTTTTTAAGAATTAATTGCCTTGAAAACTTCTATTTCTTGTGGGCCCTTCTGTTCAACCCTCATAAAAACGTAGTTGTTTTAAACAAGTAGAAATTTTATAACTGTCATGGACTCGTTTATCTTCTATAGTAACTTTTTCTTTTAGAATATAAGGTTTTTGGTGAACCAGTGGATGTAAGCAATGGGAGAAGGAGGTCATTTAATTTTAAATATACATTACCTTTTACACAAGAATGAAGCTTTGTTCCTGATGCTACATAAATAATCAAGTAGAAAATAAAGAATATCAGGATGATAATAGAACCACGTTGGCATGGTGCAAACTTTGCTAAGTTACAAAATGCTACCTATCTACTATATATCTTTTATCAGTATGAGTCCAATAGGGAAAATAAGACCACTAAAAGTATTTTAGAAAGGGGAATTTGGTGCAGGTAATTTGTTACACATGTAATAGAAGAGATAGAAAGCCAAATAGGAGATAATGAGGCAACCCAGAGGTAAGCTAAAGAAAGTATGACCACCCTGGACTGTGGGATACACAGAGAAAGATCTTACCAAATCTCAGAAGCCAACGTGATCTGGAGAAAGTTGTAACTACAGGGATGGCCACTTTCAGGATATGGCACCCGATATCACCAGACTTTCTTCTCACACTCCAATCTCCTGTCAGTGTGCACTATAGTGAGCCTTGCCAAGAACCATCATGTAAGAGGAAATGGGATTTTTTTTTTTAAGGATTTTATTCATTTATTCATGAGAGACACAGAGAGAGGCAGGGATCACACCCTGAGCTGAAGGCAGACTCTTCAACTGCTGAGCCACCCAGGTGTCCCAGAAGCGGGAAATTTGATTTCAAGATCAGCCCCTGCAGGACAGAGTAGAGTGATGAACAGGTAGGGAATGGATCTGAAAGCAAAAATGTAACCTAACAGAACTCTTCTTTTGAAGACAGTTTGTGTAAGATTTGAGCAGGAATTCATGTTTCCTTGTCAATGGAGAAGTTCTTACCCATAATAGATGATCATTCACATGGATATTATAGGAAAAAATTATACTTTCAATGACAAGACAGAAGAATCTAAGCATAATATATCTTCTAACACTAAAAGCTATGAAGCAGAATGTATTAGGTAAAGTGAGAAGGAGAAAGTTTAAACACAGTAATTATTTTTACTCAAATAACAGGACACTTCTTGAGAACTTGCTATCTATATGGTTCTATAATATCTGTTTAGTGACCTTCCAAGGAAATACTTGGGAATGGAACCTAATCTCAAGGACCTTGAAGGCTATTTGTGGCAGGTTAATAGTAAAGTGTGAGATAATAGATGACCAATGCAAAAGCATAGAAAATTAAATGCTAAATATCTTGGAGCAAACTTAAAGTACATTAGATCTTCTTACCATAGCCACTTACTTGAAAATACTTCAGTTTCAATCATGCTTCAAACCAAGATGCAACATAAAATAATGATCAAAAGAAAGTAGTTGACATAAACTGCCTGGATTCAAACACTGTCTCTACCAATTCTTGCCCTGCAATCTTAAAAAAGTTGCATGAACTTTCTGCTGTTTCTTAGTTTTCTCATTTATAAAATAAGAATAATAATAGTGTTTACCTTAGCACATGGTCATAAAGAGTAAATCAATTAATACATAAAAAGTATTTAAATCAGTTTCTGGCATATGTCAAATCCTGAGAAATTATGAGATATTATTTCTCATGAGCTATTTACAGCATTTTAGCACAGAGGCAATGCTATTTTGATTTTCATGAGAAGTAGTAGTAAAACAAAACAAATTACTTTGCCCTGCATGTTGTTGATTATTTTTAATTTGCCTCATCTTTCAATGGTCATGGATATGAATATACATATTTACATACACATATAAACACATACAGATATATGTCCACACACTCTCACACACATATCTACACATGCAATCTCTGAACCTATAAAGAACCATATTAATGACTACTGACCTGGTATTACTGCTGTCTAAATCCCTTACTACACTTGATACCTTTCTTCTCTTATCAAAAGAGAGGATAAAAAAAATCAATAAATTATTCATGTGGCAGTCTGATGATAGCTCAGCAACTAAGAAGGGCAATGGAACATTCCATAAGAAAAATTATTAAAACAATAAAATTCATCACGCACAAATTACTTCCCATTTTATTTCCCAAGTAATTAATTTTTCACAAATTTATCTCTCTTCCCCAATTTAGTATTTATGATATCAATCTACAGAAGGAGTCTGTTTTGTGCTGCATTTTTGCTTAGGCATTATATTGATTTTTGTAGTGGAAATAAAGTGTTCCCAAATGTTAGCTGCTCCAATTGTTGACATTTCAGATATTTGAGCACATAAATCCAAAAGTGTTTGAGTATATATGACTAGAACATCAAAATATTATGCCATCTTTATGTTGGGGGAGTAGGGAGACTAGGGATATTGGTTACTTTAAAAAAAAAATCTATTGCTCTAAAAAATTATTTGATAACTTGGAAATTGCAAGTAGAATTTTTTTCAACTAATGAAAACATTCATTTTCTCTATGATGTAGATTTCAAGGTAGGCAGACATAAGGAGCTAAAGAATTCTTAATCCATTGGGTCATGAACATTATTTTTTTTGCCTGATTATAAAATTATAACCCTTTGTGGTCATTATAAAGAAAGGATACCGTTGTCTTTGTCTCAAGTGTTCTAAAGCCATGGTAAACACAACTGTTAATAACATTGCACATGCCCCAGAATTACAAATTGAGAAAGCCTTCTAAAAGCATCCCATTAAAGAAAGCATTTCTGTGGTACCACAATGAGAATCGCTAACTACAGGCCTTAAATGGAGTCTTTTGACTATTTGCCTTCTAAGGAATTTCACTGATATCCTACTGTTTTTCAAGCAATTAAAATGCAAATAAACATTTAAGGATACTAGATTGGGAGCCCAGATTTGAAAAGGATATTACTCTATATTCATTGAAGCTGTTTGGTTTCTTTTAATTGAATGCTTCTTTGTGGATGAGCTTTCTGATTAATACTATTCACCTCATTCTTTTTACTTGCAGATACAACTTTTGTTTCCATGCTTTACAGGCTAAAATTCAATTCTTTTCCCTTCTATGATTAGCAAGAGTGTTCATCAAATAAATATAAATAAATAAATAAGTAAATAAATAGGTGAAATTGTGCTATACATAAATGTCTTTTCAGAGTTGGAAACTTAAAATCCTATGATGAGTTTTCCAAATCTATCCAGGATGCATTGAAAAGGAGGCATTGATGTTTGTTCACAGATAAAGGAATAGCAGCAAGTTAATGTTGCACTGTTTTCATCAACTAACTCTTCATCCATGAATAAATGTATGATGAAGTACATTAATCTGTGAAAAAGGACTCTTTAACAAAGAGATATCCAGATGGTGCTATGGCAATCTAAATGCTCCTAATGGAATTATGTGATGCTTCTGCAACTGATGTCAAGGTATTTTATCTCATCTTGTCTGCAAATAGGCTTATAATATCTCAGACTATAATTATAAAAGCTATCATAATTGTTCAAGAAGTTGGTAAAGATGAAATTCTTTTCATAACTCAAGATAGGTAAAGAGAAATTTGGATTTCATGATATTTGTCAGAAAATGATATTACAGGTCAAGAGCATTTTCAAATATGGTTTTATTTCATCTTTATTTCCCATACAGTGATGCAGAAGACAGAAAGACATAGTATTGTATAGGATATGCTAAATTGAAATGCCCCATCTTTTTATTTTATTTTCCTGTAATTACATATCTATCCTTAGCATCTCTAATATTCACCGATTGGAAGCAGTAGACGTGTGATCATAAGACTTATCAATAGATCAAGAGATCAGAGATGGTAAGTTGAGACTGCAGCTCTCAAGCAAATTTTTACAGGACTTCAGATGAGCCATTGGCATTCAGATTAGTCTCTCATCAGTCTCTCCATAGTCATATCAGCAAAAACATAGAGATTATCTAGTACAATAGATATCCCCAATGAGGTGAAGAGATATATTTCATCTCCCGCTCAAATCATTGAATGACTTTATTTATACATATGATAAAATCCAAGGTCCATCACTAAGCATTCAAAGTCATAAAGGGAATCAGAATATGCCATTCCAAATATGCCTCTGACATAGGACTGTTTAGAGCTAAAGACCGTTGAGAATCAGCAGATGTAGGGAGAGTTCTCTGTCCTCCTCTCGATTGTCTAATGGTAGGGCATAAATTTCTTTTTTTGGGAAATGTGTTCCCATCTGTACCTGGAAGAAGAGAAGGAGAGCATTCTTAAGACCAGAAAAAGATGGATACCAAGAAAATTTGCAGAAACAGACCTAAAATAACCTTAATCTTCCATTAGTTCCCTCATATATTTCTTAGTCACTTCCTCGTGATTTATTATCCCTTGAAGCCCAAACACTCCTTCCTTTGTTAAAATGGTATATAAGCCCTGAATCTAACCACTTCTTTGATTTTCATTTCTATTCTATAAATTCCTGTGCATGTAAAATATTCATAAAAATTCAATTCCTTTTTCTCTATTCAATCTGTCTTTTGTTAGTTTAATTCATATGACCTCAGCAACTTAATCTATGAGGGTACAGAAAAAGTTTTTCCTCTTGACAGTCATTTACTATCTAATCATCTATAATGTTTTCAAATTCACCACTAATGACTTACCTACTCCAATCCTCTACTCCAGGCAACAGCCTATTTAATCATTTGTGTCCTGCCGTGTTTTTTCTTTCTTGCTGTCTAAATAGCAATATGAATTCTAACCCCTGTAACATTATTAATGCTTTTACCTTTGTCATGCACTTGGTCTGAATCTTTCAAGTTATATTTTAATTTCAGCTTCTCTATGAAGCTTCCTCTGACTCCTCCAGACAGAGAGACTTAGTTCTCTGAATGCCAAGAGGAATTTGGTCACTTCCACTCATTTATATATGGCATGTGTTGCCTTGTAATATTTTGTTTGCTTATTGTTCCTCATTGTATATTCCTGGAGACCAGCAACCATACTTTATAATTCTAAATGCCCAGTGTTTAGGATAGAATTAAAAAACTCATATGGTCTTCAGTAAACATTTAATTAAGAGTGAATACCAATTGATTTGCCACATTAGCCCCATGAGGTTAAAAATTGGATATCCTTGACTTCGAAAAGTCATTCCTAAGAGACAGTTTTTTTTTTTTAATTTATTTATTTATGATAGTCACAGAGAGAGAGAGAGGCAGAGACACAGGCAGAGGGAGAAGCAGGCTCCATGCACCGGGAGCCTGACGTGGGATTCGATCCCGGGTCTCCAGGATTGCGCCCTGGGCCAAAGGCAGGCGCCAAACCGCTGCGCCACCCAGGGATCCCCCTAAGAGACAATTTTAAAAGGCAGAGATTTCAGCATCACGGGAAACCCAGAATGTTATACTGATAGAGCAAAATATGTCACATTGCCTAAACTGAAAGACAGTTTAAGATTGGTCCTTAGGATAAATTATATCCTGATTTCTTTAATTATGAATTAAAATTACAATGTATAAAATATTTATAATGTGGAAAGCAGCACCATGTAGTGCTCTGATGGCTGCTTTTCAGTCATTTATTTCTGTTTATCTATTTATTTAACAAGCCTTTAGGTTACATTATTATCTGGGATGTAATAGACCTTTCCTTGCAGGTGCTCAGAGTCTGAGTCAGTCTGGAACCATGTTAAACTTATTTTATGTATCACTGTAAATGCACATAGAAATTATGTTGAGATAAAGCTATAGGGAAATTGCATTTAGACAAAAAGATAAAGAAAACTTATTTGAGTGGCCCAAGAAGGATTACTAGGATGCTACTAGCAACTTTGGAGATGATTTTTCAAAACCAATTAAAATAGAGACTGCACAAATTGGTAATAAGAGGAGAATCACTTATTAATTCATGCTCCTTGAATGCCTATAAAAGGGAAGGCATTATATCTGCTATAGGTGGGAATGCAGCAGGATTCTGTCTTGGTGGAATTAACATCCTAGGGATAAAAGCATAATATATTTAAATAAATATGTGATTACTTCAAAACAGCAATGAAAAGTACTATGAAGTAGATGCTTTGGTAGCTATGAATTCATATAAAATGTGGATGTTGGTTGACTAGGAAGCTATAGTTACATTGAGATCTGAAAGACTGAGAACAAGGCTTGGATATGTGGAGGGTAAAGAGTGGTAAAAGTATTAAGCCATAGGAAGAGTATGCACTTTAGGCAGAAAGGAAATTGGCCTATTCTAAGTTAACTGGATTTCTATCACTTGTGCCAGTTCCATTTTCATTCTAGAGATCACCAGATGGAAAAGAAGTTTGCTGAAGCAAATCACTATGAGGTGTCTGTCTCATGCGGCCATTCCAGGGAATAACATTTTTGAAATGAATAAAAATAAAAGTTGAACATAGGCATTTGCTTTATTGCCTTAATTCACAACCTGGCTGAGTCACACTTGCTTTGGGAACCATAATTTTGAATTTCTGGACTTGAATGCATCTTAACAATTCTCTTCACGAATGGAAGGTGGGAAAAAGAGAAGTGTTAGATGTAAAAGCCAGACACACAAATAGCTGCAAGAGGGAGTATGACTTAGTGTCACTGAGGGAACTAAACTCAATTCTCAATTCTCAATTCTCAAAATCATGTTTAAAATATCAGCTGTGACACAATGTTAGGCTAACCCAGAAGAAAAAGTACTGGGTTCTTTTGCTGCGGGGCATATATATACTCAAAATGTCTCTTTTTTGCCACAATTCTTTACTGGGACTAATTCTTACAGGTAAGGATAAACTACCTAGGAAAAGAAAACTGGAATATGTTTTAAAAAATACCTAAAGCAACTACACTCTATGAATAAAAACTAAATTGGACTACCCTAAATGAAAGGTGAATTGATAGAGAATAAGCTTTCTTTTGATTCTCTATGAAACTCAAGTGGTAAATCAACTGAGAGTCATTTGAACAAAATTTTAGCTAATAATAATGTTAATTTACCTTATAAATTATCTGAAGAATTGTTTTGGTACCACAGTTAGGCAATATGATTAGTACTAATGCTGTTAAAAGATCGTTTTTTGTTTTCTTACGTTTCATGAAAATATTTCATAATAAAATTGTAAAAATAATAGAATATAGTTCCATCAAATTATTAAAGTCTCTGTCTCACTGTAATAGCCTAAAATTACATTTATTTAACTTTTTAAACTCCATTTAAAATAATATAATAGTTACTTGCAAATCTATTTTGTTTAAATCTTATAATACAGGAGATAACTTTGTAACATTTGTATCATTGATACATAGCTAAAAATCTGTAGATAATGTCGAGCTTTTACCATGAAATTAGGCTGCTGGACATAGAAAACCTTTTGTCATTAAATAATAGCATATTTATAAATAAAAGACTTAATTTTTTATACATCAGAGTATCTAAACATATAACAATACGCATCATTTACCCATTTTTTTTGGACAAATATTTGCTAAGTGCTTACTCTTGAGAGTTGAGGATATAGACATGTAGTGATTCATTTCACATCATCAAGGTGTCTCAACACTTGTGCGGACACAGGCAGGTCTACTTAAAACAAGTAAGATGATTGCCATGGTGAAGTAATAAAATATATCGGCAGAGGCAAATGCATTCTACATCTCCCTGGGAATCAAGAAAGGCTTTACAATATAAGATGAAGTGTTTTAGCTTTCAATCAGAATGAAGACAAGCAACAATTTTGTATGCAGGTTAAGAAGGAAAGACCTTTCCATGTGGAAGGTCTGAACTCTGCAAAATCGTGGTAAATTGAGAGAATGTGGTACATTTAAGAAACTAAAAGTATTGGTCTATGTCAAGACTTTCAGAAGAAGATGGGAGAATTGGTAGAGGAGAAAGGACAAGAACGCAGCTTCTGTACCACGTGCTTTGTTTGAATTCCTCCAAAAATAGCAAAAAATGGAAGTGCAATTACTTTATTTTGCAGGTGAATGCCAAAAACCCCTTTGGAGAATAAGGGAGGTAGGTGGGAAGAAAGGTAAACAATTAAGAGTTTATTATAAAGCACGCTAACATTTAATCCCCTTAATCCCATTGGGGAACTCTGAAGACAGTGTAAAATGAAGGCCTGTGAGTTCTTCCACTTGAGCAGGCAAATGGGACTTGGTATATTTATATGCCAACTCCCTTGGTCGTTGGTTGAAGGGAGGTGATAATTCACTGGTGTTTCCAAACTGCACAGGCAGAGAGCAGGGTCTAGAAACCAAATAAGACATTCAGAGAAAGAATTCAAGTACTGATTATTGGGAGTCCACCTGCGTGCCCTGAAGCAATAAGTACACGGTGATATGCACAGGGTACTAACAGCTTCATGTAATTAAATTCATAGTTTGTTAAACATAGGATGCTTACCAAAGACGTCGTGCATGAGCAGAAGAGGTTTACAGCAGTGTCAAAAGTCATATTGCCTGAGTTTGGGTCCTGACCCTGCCATTCATTAGAAATGTGAAGTTGAAAAAGTTGCTTAGCTGCCCTATGCCTCAGTTTCCTTGTTTGGAAAAATAGAGATATGTACCTCTTAGGGTTGTACTGAGAATTGGTTGAATGAATTCACAAAGGGCAGTGAGATTAGTGCAGCAAGTGGTAAATGTCCAAGAAATGTGTACTAACACTGATCAAGAGATTTTGAGCATGGAAGGCCATGATCAGATTTTGAGTTCAAGGGATAACAGTGAGAATATAGTGTGGAGGATGGTGCCACTGGAGGGTTGAATTTAGGCAATATCACTGTGAAAGAGAGAAGAAAGTAAACTCCTAAGATGTTTTAAGGAAGAAATGAGGTTGGAGTGGGGATTTTCGACATGAGCAAGAGGTTGGATAAAAGAGATTTGGGGAAAAGTTTGAGGGTTGAACCGTTTGAACAAAGTTGATTCTACTCATTTCCAAAAAAGTCATAGTGTTTGTCAATATGGAAATCTAAGAAGATACGTTAATAATTCGAGACATATGGATGTTGTTCAAAGTATCTTATGAGCAATGATATTAAAAGAGAGAGAGAAAAGTTTATATATATATATACTCTATTGCCTCAACTAGAAGCCAGGAGATAAGCCCTTATTTCAGGTTATGGCATAAAAATACACATTATATAGAAAATAGAGTGGTGAAAAACTATGTAACTATCAATATATGTAGTATCAAAAGACAGTACATGCTATATTATACAAGTATTTCAAACACCGTATTTCTGTAGATTCTGAAACATCCTCTGACAGTTTATAGTCAATCATTTCCACAGTTGCAATTCAAAGGCTCCCAAAAATCCCTTATTGTCTATCTTGATAATTTTGCAATTTCAGTCAATATTAAACTTCCTTTATTTTTTCTTGTCTATATTCATAGTGAATGAACTCAAGAAAACATTCAAAACAGAAATTATAAATTTGGGATGCTGCATGCATTTCTGAAAATCCTTCTGAGAGATAATCTGGAGCTAAACTTTGGATTTGTAGTAAAGTAATGATAACCTAGCTTTGTTTGCTATACTCCCATTTTATGTTCTGTTCCATGTGATATATTGGTCAAGGAGACAGACAGTGCAATATAGAAATCATTGTGGCTCAGTCAGGTAAGTATCTGACTCTTGATCACAGCTCAGATCATGAGTTCAAGCCCTGTGTTGGGCTCTATGCTGGCCATGAAACTTACTTTAAAAAGTGGGGGGGGGGTGTGTAAGCCATGGTACTAGGAAGTGATCCCATCTTTATTTTCTTGATAAGGGTATTCTGCATAAAAATAAAGTGGCTATAATCCCCTTTATTTAAAAAAAAGATTATAAAAGAAAAGGATTTAATAAAAAAGGATGAAGCGAACTGTAATTTAAACTTTGGCTCTACCACTTTTGATTTATTCTTGGCAGTTTAATAATGTACACATTTAAGGTTAACTATGATTTAAAATAAAACAACTTGCTGTAGTAATGAATCAAGGTATCCAAAGACAAGTGCATTTTATATCACAGTGAAGATTATTATGCTGTGGAATGAGTGCTAAGGACCATTGTCTCCTGTGACATTAAAATATTAGTTGAAAACAAAAGTAATGCTTGCCCCCTAAATAATGATGACAGAAGGAAAACTGAATACCCAATATTATTTGTTACAACTTTGATCTCCTTGAAGTCTTTGGAAGCTGGACTTGAGGTTGAGAGGATCAAAAATATGAAGAAACTTAAGATTTAAAAATATACACATAAGGTTCACTTTCATGAAGTTAAATTATCCATGTTGAACTTTTGATGAACTGAACAATATATGTAGAAGAAATACGTGTAGAAATAGACCATTTTCTTCCAAATTTGATGGATTTCATCTCTCCCCGTTACACAATTCACCCATTGGTGGGTTCTATTCAATCCCTAAAATCTATCAGGTCTATATGAAACTTACAGACTCAGTATGAGGCATTTATTTGTTTATTTGTTTTGCATATCTCTAGCTGTGTATATCTTTTCCAAGAGAATATTTTTTTATCAATATTATCAAGAAAATAGAGCAGCATATAGAAAGGCCTGGCATGTTACTGCAAGCCATGTGTTTCCATATCTTAAAGCAGTAGTTTTCTGTTTTTTTTTTTTTTTAAAGGATTGTATTTATTTATTCATGAGAGACAGAGAGAGAGAGAGACAGAGACAGGCAGAGGGAGAAGCAGACTTGTGTGTGTGTGTGTGTGTGTGTGTGTATGTGTGTGTGTGTGTGTTGTTGGTTTTTTTTTTAATTGAAGGTCCCTTACTGGTCCTGTTTCCATGAGTGCCAAGACCAGGGGAAAAGGGGAGGGGAACCAGGTGGCGCAAGGAAGGGTCATCTCCACAACATTCCATGTATACACAGAACTAAACAGACAAGCACAGAGTCACTATTGCGGTTAGAAGTTGGCAGCATGGGAAAAGGGAGGAACAGGTGGGGAACTGGGGTGTCGTTAAAAAATACAGGCCCCCTCAAACTGGAGTGCCTGGGGGGAACTTGGTCTGGAGAAGCAGACTTCCTACAGAGATCACGATGTGGGACTTGATCCTGGAACTCCAGGATCATGCCCTGAGTCAAAGGCAGACACCCAACCACTGAGCCACCCAGGCATCCCTAAAGCAGTAGTTTTCAAATTACATTCAATCTTACAGGAAAACGCAATATAGAAGATATAAAAATATTTTATCATTAGAAACATTAATTCAAATTATTCTGAAGTCAGTCATAAAGAATAAGAAAGAATACCAAAACTACTTGAAGAACAAAACTATGTGTTGCTGTGTTTACTCTTCAGTCTTAACTCAGCCTCAATATTTTTAATATTCTTTTACCTTTTTTTTCTTCTTTGGCTGTCCAACATTGCAAAAATTTTGGCTCATGTACTGAAATTGTTACAAATATTAACTTTTTGAAACAAATTTCTCACCTTTTAGTGTCAGAACTCTCTTCTGATAAACAGAGATGTTGAAGGGAAAAATTAATCTGATGATTAAATCTATGTGTTAGTAGCCTTCAGTGGAATGATCTTTATTACATACCCACGTAAGATATATGTTTTATAAGAGCATGTATATTTTATTACAATTTTTATTAGTTTTTTAGTGTGCGTTTAAGTATTCAGAAATTCAAAATAAAATACCTGGAAATTCTGGAAGGAGTTGTAAGAGCCCTTAGATTTCTTCTTTTAGTTTATAACATAGTTTGGAAATGAATAGTCTGTAAAAATAAGGCCAAGTGTGAACAGAATAACCAGAATGAAAACTAAAACAAAACTCTCAGTTTCTCCATCTCACTCCCAATCTGCATTTATAGCTCCACCTTCACTTTTGCTCTAATCTCACCCCACTTTCTTTCCTCTAAAAACACCCAGGTAATTTCTCCTTTATTCTCTTGAATTTTCATCTCTCCTCACTTAGTTGTTCTGTTAATAAGCTTGTAGTTTCGATTCTAAAATAACAGTAGCAGTCTGGCTGTAACCCTTTATCCCCATATATTTAGTGTACTGTTGCTTTGCTTGCTGTCACATCTAAATGCTTTGAGTGCAAAATTCAGATTTGCCATTTTCCCTCCTTGTATTCACTGCAGTAGTGTGTCTGTGCTTAATATTGAGCTTAATATCTCTATATATGTCATCACTAATTTTCTAAGTTAATTATCTGTGTTCATACTTTGTTTCAGTTCATCCCTCAGAAAACACTCAAATTTTTTATTACCCTTGTCATTAATTTTCTTCCATTTTGGGTGTCTGTGGACCAATCAGTTCATGAGCCTCTTTTGTTCTTTCTTCTAGCTTTCTTTGATGCCTTCAAAAGCTGTTCTGTCATTTTCAGAAATGAGTCTTTCAGAGTTTTATCCTGGTCTCCTTTTCTTACTCTTACCCTTTCCCTGGGAGATGTCTTCTGTATCCAGTTTCAATCAATACCTCTCTATAAATCAGTGACACCTAAATATTTATCTCATACAGTGATTTCTCTTGTGAACCCAGACTAATATTATGTAACACACAATCTACCAATTTCCACTAGACCTTTAAAATTTAAATGCGTGGTATGTACTTTATACACTTTCCTCATCATCTTTCTCCTAGTGTTTTCTTCATTGGTTAATTTTGTTGTTAGTCATTTAGTTGCCCAAATCAGAAACCTGAGCATTATTTCCTCAATTCCTCCTTTCTCCCCTGTTAAATGCTACATCCAACTAGTACCCAGATTCCAAGATTCTACATCAAAGTATCTCTGTAATTCATTTCCATCCTTTTTTTTACTACCATGGTTTTATCTCTTCCATAGATTTTTGCAATAGACTTCCTGATTGTTCCCCAGTCTTGATTCTCTACATTTTACCCCATTCTTCATTCTGATACTAGAGTTATCTTTAAAAACTTCCTATTGCTTCCTGTCTGAAAAAAAAACATTATTTGCTTCTACTAATCTGTAGAATGAAATTCAAACCTTTCAGCATAGCATTTAACACACATTATGATCTAGTTCCAAGTTACTTATTTTGCTGCACTACCTATTCATTTACTATTTACCCTACTAGATTGTCAAGTAAAACAACCACATTTCATGCAATAGAAGATTCTTCTGATTTAGAAATGTATTCAGCTTTCAGAGATATTGAAATGTGAAAATTAAAATTATTTAAATGTGTAATTGCCCTTTCTTAATTGAGGCATATAATTTCCCAGTTTCATTCATTGGCATATTCCCGTCTGTTTGGAATATCTGTTCTCTCTTGTTTAAAGCTTAAAAATATTTCATTCCCAAGATCATCTCAAATGGCATCCCCACTGCAAAGACTTATATGGCACTTTCCAACAGTTACTCTCTCCTTAAATATGTTCTGGCAAACATTGTCCTGTGGTTTATAAATCATGCCCTGTGCTTATTAGTTATTATCTAATTATATATTTTTTTATTTTTTATTATCTTATTATCTTATTATTTTATTATTGTTATATAATTATGCTCTGACTTGTATTATTTAAATAGATAACTATAATTTATTAGGTTATTATATAATATATGCTTTATTAAACACTATCAATTCAATGAAATTTAAATAGTGTATTACCTTATTCATTAAATTAATACTTGTTAAGTTCCATTATATGCTAGCTACACTGCTAGGTATATGAGTACTTGAAAATCTAGAATTACTTGGTTGTCTTTTTTTTTAATTTTTTTTTTATTTATTATTTATGATAGTCACACGGAGAGAGAGAGAGAGAGAGAGGCAGAGACACAGGCAGAGGGAGAAGCAGGCTCCATGCACCGGGAGCCCGACGTGGGATTCGATCCCGGGTCTCCAGGATCGTGCCCTGGGCCAAAGGCAGGCGCCAAACCGCTGCGCCACCCAGGGATCCCCTAGTTGTCTTAATATTGGTTAGCAGTTGTACTAAAAATAGAGCAGCTATGCTATTGACTATACAAACCAGGACATGTTTGGCTCTGAAAGGAGGTCCTATTTTTAAATTATTTATTTATTTTGCAATTTGTGAAAAAAAACAGTATAGTGGACACCCAATGTTATATTAGTTTCAGATGTACACCTTAGTGATTTCACAAGCTTATATATTATGCTATGTTTACCACAAGTATAGCTACCCTCTGTCCCATTACATCGCTAATACACTATCATTGACTATATTCCTTATGCTCTGTTTCGTTTTGCTTTTTTTTTTCCTCCCTGTGACTTACACATTCCATAACTAGAGACCTGTATCTCCCCCATCCCTCTCCCTTTTACCCAACCCCTTACCTCTTTCCCCTCTGGCAACCATTAGTATTTTTTCTGTATTTATAATTCTGATTGTTTTATTCATTTTTTTATTTATTTCATTTGTGAATGGGATCATATAATATTTGTCTTTCTCAGTCTGACTTATTTCTCTCAGCATAGTACATTCTAGATCAATTCATGCTGTTTCAAATGGCACTATCTCATCCTTTCTATGGCTGTGTAATATTCCTTTGTGTGTATATTCTCTTATCCATTCATGTATTTATGACCCTTAGGTTGCTTCCATATCTTGACTATTGTAAATAATGTTGCAATAAATTTAGGGGTGCATCAGTCTTTTAAAGGTGAGTAGAAAAAAATAGTAAAGACCAGAGCAGAAATAAATGATTTAGAGACTAAAAACGGCAATAGAAAAAAAATCAATGAAACCAAGAGCTGATTCTCCTAAAGAATAAACAAAATTGACAAACACTTAGTCATACTCATCAAGAAAAAAGAGAAAAGACCCAAGTAAATAAAATAAAAAACAAGAGAAGAATTAACAACTGATGCCACAGAAACACAAGGGATTATAAGCGAAAACTACAAAAAAAATTATATGCCAACAACCAGACAACCTAGAAGAAATGGATAAATTCCTAAAAGCATACAATATTCCCAGATGGAACCAGGACAAAATAGAAATCTGAACAGACTGATCAGCAGTAATGAAATTGAATCAGTAATAAAAAAAAAAAAGTACCAAAAAATAAAAGTCTAGTATCAGATGGATTCACAAGTGAATTCTATTAGACACTTAAAGAAGAATTAATATCTATTCTCATCAAACTATTCCAAAAAATAGAAGAGGAAGGAAAGCTTCCAGATTTTTCTATGAGGCAAGCATTATTCTGATGCCAAAACTAGACAAAGATACCTAAAAAAAAGAACACCACAGATCAGTATTTCTGATGAACTTAGATGCAAAAATCCCCAACTAAATATTAGCAAACCCCATGCGACAAAACATTAAAAAGATCATTCACCACAATCAGGTGGGATTTATTTCTGGGATGCACAGATGGCTCAGTATTCTCAAATCAATCAACATCATACACAGCATCAACAAAACGAAGGATAAAAATCCTATGATCATTTCAGTAGATGCAGAGAAAGTATTTAACAAGATTCCACATTCATACATGATAAAAACTCTCATCAAAATGAGACCAGAGTGAACATACCTCAATATAATAAAGGTCAGGAACAAGTCAAGGATATCCACTCTTACCATTTTTATTAAAAATAGCACTGGAAGCCCTAGCCACAGCAATCACACAAGAAAAGGAAATGAGACAACTATGTTGGTAAAGAAGAAAGAGGCCTTATTTTTAATTATAATGTTTACATGCACCACAGGTAGACCAGGATGCATAGTAACCATCTTAGATTTTCCCAGAAAATAAAGCATTAGGCAAAGATTCATGTATTTATTTTTTTAATATTTTATTTATTTATTCACGAGAGAGAGAGAAAGAGAGAAAGGCAGAGACACAGGCAGAGGGAGAAGCAGGCTCCATGCAGGGAGCCCGACGTGGTACTCCATTCCGGGTCTCCAGGATCAGGTCCTGGGCTGAGGGTAGTGCTAAACTGCAGAGCCACCCGGGCTGCCCTCTTTTGCTTATGTTGTATAAATGAGTGCATCCCAGAGAGCAGGAGTGAGAAAAAGGGGGGTTGGAGGAAGGGAAAAACAAGAGAGGCAAATAGAATATACATTATCTAGCTTTTCGTGCAGTATTAAATATGACAGATTATTTAATCCTATGTGGCCTTCTTCTAAAAGACAATAAACTACTACTCCCAATATAGTCCATCCTGTGGAAAATGGCAGAAATGCTTATGGTTCACTTCTGGGTTGTACATGTGTGGATATGGAGTTGTTTCTTGGGACCTCAAATCTGCAAATCAATAGGAAAATCTCTGTACACAGCTGAAAAAAGTGGAGCAAGCATGATGCAAGACATTGTCAGGTTGTCCTGTGTGGAGTTGCTGAGACACCTCAGTATGAGTTGCCATATAATTCACAATGGAAAAAAGTTACCAAAATACCTGGTGACAAGTGAGGCCAGGATGTGATTTATGCATAAGAGGCATCTGTTATAATCAATCTAACTAAGTAGGGTAAAATGGACAAAAAAGCCTTTTGATTTTGGACTCGATTGTTTCCAATATGGTATGGTCAAAATTCTGCTGAACTATGCAGTGTATATTAAAAATTCATGTAATATTTGTATATTTTATGATCAACATCATTGATTGATGCAACTCTTATCATGTCAAAGCAATACACATACTTGCCTTAATATATATATATATATATATACTTATATATATATCACAAAGTAAAAATAATTGTCTTACACTCTGTTATTCATAATAGTATAGACTAAAAAAGGATTTTTAAAAGTTCTATGCAAACATGTGATGTAAAAACATTAAGTGCAAGTATTTATTGATGATTTTATAGTGAAGATAAAACTTATATGCACATAACTTTAAAAGCTTAAAATATATGGATATCTTATGGAAAAAAATTATCTACTGGCCTACTTTACTTTCTGCAATTGACCCAATCAATGATAAGACTAGGTGCCATCACAATTTATGAATCACAATGCAATATTAAAACTGATATTTTAGCTGAACTTGGAGATTTAGGTTGTTACCGGAAGTAAAAAAAAAAATCCTAAAAATGTTAAGTTGATTTTGCTTAATAGACATAGATGAACAATACTGAGTAGGTATGAAAAAGCTCCATATACCAAATAATTAGATGAAATTCTTTTGTTATTATTAAAGGAATGCATACTTGTTTTTAATTTGATTTATTTTGGGGATCCCTGGGTGGCTCAGTGGTTTAACGCCCGCCTTTGGCCCAAGGTGTGATCCTGGAGACCCGGGATCGAGTCCAACGTGGGGCTCCTGACATGGAGCCTGCTTCTCCCTCTGCCTGTGTCTCTGCCTCTCTCTCTCTCTCTCTCTGTCTATCATAAATAAATCTTTTTTTTTTTATTTTGCTAGGGAGAATACTGTAATATTTGATTGAAAAGAATAAGCTTATCAAGTAATAAGTAAGAGGGATTCACAAATCACTTTATTTAGGCAAAATTGTTCAATACTTTTTTTGACTTGAGTATTAACTAGCTGGGTAAACTCAGGAAAGTTGTATCTTCTCTGAGCTGCAGGTTCTTCATTCATCAAGTGGGAAAAATAATATGTGGACCTTTCCGTAAACACGTATTTTGATCTTCTCAATAACTGTAGTGCTATAAGAATAAGACATGCTCTTGGAAAAACAGCATTGTTGTATGGGTTAAAAAACATCCACTAGTAATAAAATAGCACAGAGAGCCCTGCCTGGGTGGCTTAAGCTGTTAACCATTTGACTCTTGGTTTTGGCTCAAGTCATGAGGTGGAGAGTGAGCCCCATTTCCAGCTCCATGCTCAGCGTGGAGTCTGCTTGAGATTCTTTACCCCTCTCTGCTTCTCCTCCTGCTCACACTCTATCTTTTCTTAAAATAATAAATAAATAGATAGATAGATAGATAGATGATAGATAGATAGATAGATAAATAAATAAATAAATAAATAAATAAATAAATCATTTTTAAAAAAGAAATAAAATAGTCTAATTACATGCACTCATAGTATTTGTCTTCTTCTCTGCTAGGCATTTAACCAAGCTGCTTTTATAGTGGGATGAAGTGACCTAAGATGATATCCATGCAAGGGACTCCTAAAGAAAGAATCTCAAAGTTCTACTATGCAAATCCATTTATTCTGTTAATAAAACTTGATATATTGAGAGTTTTATTGCCGTTTGTTTTATTCATTAGTATAATTCTAAGATACATGAATAGTTTCAATATTATTGCTCTAGCTACACAGAAAGTACAAATATTGTTAACTTTGATTTGTCATCTCTGAATCAAAATAAGACTCATAATTAAAAATATCTGACAATTTTTTTTGTCCTTTTTTGTTTTTTGTACCTGTGAACTTTTTGGTATCAGGAGGTATCTTATAGTTAATGGTTCTTAAATTCAATGATATAGGAAGATATGGTTTCAACTTACACTTATGACTAATCACTAACACATTATGGTAAAAAATGAAAATTCCTGCCCACGTACTATACTTTAAAAGATTTTATTAAATTTATGTACTAATAATTAATTTATTTTTCTTTTTCAGTTAATCAAAAAGATATAGCTGTCAATCAAATTTTTAGATTAGTGTTAGACAGCCAGTGTTACCATACCGAGTTGTACAATTTCTGCCATTTTGCATTTTGCTTTGTTGTAGATAAATATATGATTTATATTCAGCGTTTTTGAAAAACTAGAAATAGCTCAAAGGCTGTCATTACTATTTTATGGACCTCTATGAGACCAGAGACATCATGTTGGGAATCACTGTACTAGAAAAATATACATTTCTGAATTATAATAAGTTCTCATGTGGTTTCACAGGTTAATAAATTCTATGCAAGCCCATGACATAGGGCTTCTCTATTTTCACATAGGTTTGATTGTTATACTAATAAGGAAATATGAATACTCTGTAAATCATTTACATTTAGAAGGCACTTTATACTGTTTGGAATGTGTAGGAGTCTAAAAATATGAGAATTCATAGGACGTTAATAGAAGCAGTAAAGCATATTGTAAAAAATTAGATTGGAACTATATAATGTTCTATCATGCACTTATTTTAAACCTCATTTTCAAAGTTTATAATGCTCAGAATAGTAAGTGAAAAAGCCAACTTCCACCTATATATAAAATATTTATTGATTTTGTTTTTAACAGGGGATATATATGTGTGTATGTGCATATATATGCATGTATATATAAATATAAATATTAATATATAATTACTTGAAGAAATACAACAAAACAGTAATAGCAAATTGTAGATTTACATACAAACATTTATTATTTTCTTCATTATACTTATATTTACATGATTATATATGAAGCATTTATTAGTTTTATATTCAGAATAAGAATTATTAAAAGAGTACACTATAGGGGGTAAAAAAGGGCTGATTTCTTCACTCTAACTTCCCATGAAGAACTGTTAACCACTTCCTCCTTCTCAAATGATTTGATGAACTCTTTTAAAGCAGAACTTTTCTTCCTAAGGGGTAGTCCCTTCCCGTGGGTAGAATGGTATTCACTTTGGCTTGTAGATTTGCTTTCTGGTTCCATTAATATTTCCAAACTATCTTAGACATGCAACATAGCTGATGATGTAAAATATTATTTCACAGATTCGTAAGTTTCTTGTGATAAGGATACATGGTTAGTTCATATCTGTATTTCTGTGTGTGTTGCATATTGCAGGTGCTCAATACTAATTCTTTAAAAATAGTTGAAAAATTTTGGTTGCTTTAATACTGTCCTCATTCTCAAATAGTGCAACATCATATGCCATTTTACATTTATGAATTTCACCATATTTTTTAATTTGTTAATCTTACAAGACATTTTATACTTTAAAAAATATTTTATTTATTTATTTGAGAGAGAGACTGATAATGAGAGAGACTACCAGTGGAAAGGAGAAGTAGGCTCTCCACTGAGCAGGTAGCCCAGTGCGAGACTCAATACCAGGACTCTGGGATCATGACCTGAGCCGAAGGCAAATGCTTAACTGACTGAGCCACGACCCTTGGTGTCCCTATTTTATACTTTTTCATAAGGATTCAAAAACAATTTTTTAACTTTGAGGAGTTAGACATCTTGTTTAAATCTGCATAATTTGATCCCTTATAAAAAATCATATAACTTATAAACTCATCAGTTACCTTATGAAATAACTAAATGAACCATCTCTAGATAATTTAAAATAACCAATTAAATTTTGGTTAATTTTTATAAAATTTATAATTCAGGCCACCCGAAGTTTAGGCACATGGCTCCTGGAGTTGGAATGGCTATGTTTGAATCCTGGCTTTGCTACTCATTATCTAAGTGACATCTGCTCACTTGTCATCTCTATGACAAGTTTTCTCACTTACAAAGTGGGTGAGGTAGAATTTACTTTGTGAATTTCTTTATGCAGAATAAATGAGTTATTTATAAAATTATGATTAGCAAAGTGTTTACTAAATAAACGTGTACTTGATTTATAGCAAAGGTGCTGATGAATTTCAAAAGGGGAAATACATTTTGTTTTGTTTTATTTTCAATAAAGGTGCTTGGGTAATTGGATTTCTATATGGAAAAAAATGAATCTTGACCTCATACCTCATATGATAATCAAAAGTTAATTTGAGATCAATTTTATATATAAATATGAAAAGTAAAACTACACAGATTCTAGAAGAAAATATAAGAAAAATCTTCATGATCATGATATAGACAAAAATAATTTTAGAAGACAAGTACAAGCCATTAAAGGAAAACAGTGATGGATAGGACTTAACCAAAATTTAGAACCCCTGGTTATAAAAATACATTGTTAAGAAAATAAATAAGGACATGATGGATTAGATAAGATACACATAATATATATAGCCAAGAAAGGATTCATATTCAGAACATAGGAAAAACTCCCACAGATAAATAAGAAAAAACCTTTTAGGTACAAGATAACCTTTTAAATTGGACAAAATGTTTGAGTACGGACTTTACAAGAAAGAAAAGCAAAGTGGACAGTAAGTATCTGAAAAAGTAATCAATATCTTTATTAGGAAAACACAATTTAAAACCACAATGAGATTCCACTGCACACTCACCATTATAGCTAAAATTAAGGACTGACAATGCCATATGTTGATGAAGCTATAAGGCAATTAGAATTCTCATAATTTTCTGGACAAAATGTATGCAGAGCCATGAGATTATGCCTTGTAATTCTCCAAATCCTAGTAGCCTTCCTGATTGCCTTACCAAAACTCCTTTAGAGTTGGTTACAACTCAACCTTTTGGTTAATAACCATCCAATCTCCCTTCTTCTCATCCTTAAGGAGGTGTTCAGATTTGCATTGCTCCTAGATAGCTCTCTCAGACTTCCGCAGCTCTCCATTTTCTCTCACAGGTGAGAGAAATAAAATCTTTGTACATTTAGTCCCACTTTAGTGTCTGCCTCTCTAAACACCTGGACTAACATGAATCCACCTGAAAAAAAAAAAAAGTTTTGAAATTAAACCCAGTGACCACTTGCATTATTCCCAAGTATAAATCCTAAAGAAAGGAGTACATATTTCCATGAAAAGACCTATATAAGAATGTCCATAGCAGTTATATTAATAATAACCTCAAATGGAAGCAACTCAAACGTTCTTTGGTAGGTGGATGAACAAACTAATACATTTGTAAGATAAAATACAATGCAACAATAAAAAAATTAAATACTAGTACACTAAACATCACAATTGAATCCGAACGGTATTTTGCTAAGTAAAATGAGTCAGACACAAATAAGTATATATTCTGTAATTTTATTTATATGGTGTTTAAAAACAACAAAATTGACGATATAAAAAATAAAGTGTCATAAAAATATTATTTATCCCTTTGGTGATCACAAAAATTAGTACTTTGAATATTAAAATGTGTAAAAATATTGAACAGAACATTTAAGATTAGGTAACTTTGTGAGCTTTACTCTAGATTTGGTAGCCTTCAATTTAAAAAATAAATATTAAAATAATAATACATTTATTACATGACATATACAATATATGGATATTATAAATATACACGCATGCATATAATTAGAATCTAGCTTTCCTGAGCTAAATTCTTATTTCTCTAGGTTGTTTGACATTAAGATAATTTTATTTTTTGAATTATTATCCATCTTTCAAAATTTCACTTTTTAATATTCAAGTACACATGAAAGGGAATAGGATAAATTGATGAACTACAAGTAAAGAAATTGCCTTGAGAAAAAGATTATATGCCAGGAGTTTCTCTAGAACCATTGTGCTGAGCAGGAAAACCCATGACTTGTTCTAGTAGACAGATCCAATGGAAATATTTTTGGCTCAACACTCATCTCTAGCTACAGGCAATTGTACCTCATTCAAATAAGAAGCTTCTGTATGACGTAGAATGACAATTGTTGAAGAAGTAGTGGGAATGCCATTCTGTCTCTCAGCTGCTATAATTGGGTAGCTATATTTTGGGAAAGAAATATGTTTGACTTCCTTCCTTATGGCTACTGTCAATTTTTTTCTTAAAAGCTAGACATGTTTTTTGTGCTTGAAATGATTCTAGGATTTTTTTTTTTTTACTAGACATGGGGTGAATTTTTTTTCTTCAAGTACTCCTGCTGAAGAGTTTCTTAATTTTAAATAAGAATTTTATACAATATTTATGCATGCCTCCTTATTATTGTGAGCAATTTTTCACTTAATACTGGTAAAATGTGTTGAAAATGACAGTAAAAAAATCATTTCTTTTGGTGCAACTTCAGAGAAAAAAATCATTGTACTTATTAAATAAACTTGCCATAAAGAGGCCTCTTTTTATTTGGATATTGAACTTAAAATCTTGCAGGGAAATTGTGTATAATTTATTAGTTTTATTTAAAAGATATGGAATTTGGAATGACTGTGCAAAGCTCTTCAGTTTTCATCTTCCCTCTGCCATCTACGTACTGGATAAATCTTAACAGGTTCTATAAATGGAGCAGTAACACCCAAGAGAGTATGGCTTACCTATCATGCCAAGTGTGTTGCGTTCCTAGCAGTCAGAGGATAAAAAGAGATTTGGGATTGGAGGAAGCCTTGAGACAATCATTTTCAAAATGTGGTCTGGACCTTCCTCCTTATCACTGAGGTATGTATTATTTTAAAATTCATGTTTCTTCCCCCCTCTACACAGAATTTATGGGCATTGAGCCTGGAAATCTACATTTTGAACTTGCCACCCAGATGATCCTTAAATGTGTTTATTTAAGATCTTAAATACTTTTTATTTAAACCAAGAGTGAGTGTGATGGTTACTCTTGGAACTACACTTCATTATGCTTGCTTAGATTACTCATTCTACTTCCACAGTATAAACTAGCACCAAGAAGACAAGGCAAACAATGAAGTATAGTATAATATCTGTTATTCAAAATGAGTTTTAAATAATTCTGCCTATTTGTTAGTATTACATCCATCCAGCAAGTAGCTATTGTTTGTTGTCATATAAGAACTTTGTTTTACTTTTATAATTTAATGATATCTACAAAGGAGACCTCAGGGTTATTACAAAATTATAAGTTAATTCTGGCATTAGTGATTGCTATATGTTATGACAAAAAACGATGATATTTTAAATTTTATAAAATGAACAAAAGAGCCAAAATGCTATTTATTGTCCCTTTACAATTAAATTTAAAATTATGTTGAAAAGTTATTCAGGAGAATAAAAGAAAAATATTTTCTTTGATGATTTATAGTTTTGTAAAAGAACCACATGAAAGACAAGAATCTGAGACTTTTAGTTTCTTTCCTAGAGACATAATTCAGTTCTATGCCTGAAATCTCAAAATTCTTAACAAACTTAGGACATGCTTTTAAATCCAACACAAATGTGAGAAATAAAGGCAAAACATTTCATTGTAGAATGATATTTCCTTTAGAGTTTGAAGTGGGTACAAGTGGAACTGTTAAATTTTACCAATTTAAAATGTGAGAGACTTGTCTCTTACAATGATACCAGCTCGCCTTTCACAGGCTATTGGGGAGACAGCCAGTTTTCTTCTACTTACTGAATGAAGAAATCTAAGCTGAAGGAGAGAATTCTTGTCCAGGGTTCCAAATTTAATGTCCTCACTTTTTTTGGGTGCTGATTTGCTTATTTAATCTGGGCTATATTGATATTTGTGCTTTGACTAATTCAGTGATGAAGTGGTAATATTATAGCCCATTTACCTCTTAATATTAAAATGTAGTATAATTCTGATATGAACAAAATTCAAGACAGGGTAATAGCTAGATCTTTTTTTATAATATTGCCACAGTAATAAATTATTTGCATTTTGTTATTATTATTACCACAAAAGAGAAATAAAACCTCATTAAGGAAAAGTCATTTTACTCCTCTTTCTTCTTCCTACTGTCATTCACAGGAAATGATATTCTTACTTTATTGATGGAAAACTTCAACTTTTTCCACGTTTTTTTTTCCTGAGGTCCAATATTTATAAGGAAAGTTAACAAAATATAAAACTAACCTCGGTAATTGTCTAAAATAGTGCTTTGGGATTATGAAGTGAAGTAAAGACTTTCTTTTTTAAAGAAGGCCACACTAGGGTGTTCATATGAATTATAATGAGGCCATGGATATGAAAGCACCTGGCTTTTATAAGAATACTGTCTCTTAAAATATGTTCCTAAAATGTTATATATTTTATGTTTATGAACTCATATATATATACATTTAATATTAGATTATATTAAAATAAAATACATTTATAAATTATATATTTGTATATAATATACATATATGTACATATATACAAATTATAAATCTACATCTCTATATCTTCCTGTAGATATCCTAAGATAGTTGCTCTATTCTTTGAGAAAGCGTTCCCTTGGAGAATTTGGCTATAGTCTGGAGCCGCCCTTTCATCTCTTTTATCATATGTGTCCAGACAGCTTCAAGTCCAAGGTAACTGAGTGGAATTTTCAAAAATTGCATAGCTGTTATTACACATTGAGTTTCAAATCTGGAAAGAGACAATAAGACTTTCTCACAGGAAACCAAGGACAAACTTTGTGGCCATGGAATAGCTCTATATTCTTCCCTTCCCCAAATCCCACTTTTTCAAAACTACAAGAATTGTTATGGCTCCAGCCACTTAGGAGAATGACTTCTTAACCATTTCTCAATTTTTGCATTCAGTTGGTAATGCTTTCTTAATTTACCTTCTTTACTGATACAAGGGCTGAAGAAAGAGTAGGGACAACTTCATAAAATATGCACAGTGCAGCCCAAATAGAATGCTTGTGGCTAAATGATATTTGACACTATTTGCAAGGCTAGCAGTTTTAGAGCAAATGCTGGAGATTAACCTGCTCTTCTCAAGGAAGGGACAAACTGTTCTCATATCATTGATTATAGAGAAGTGTTCAAAAAAAAAAAAAGAATGCCTTATTAACTTGTCAGAAGTGAAAAGAATCTTAGGCTTTGGAGCTAAGAATATAACGTCATCTGCAGATGGATATGACTCTGAGACTTGGCTCTATCACGGACAGTGCATGGCTTTGGACAAACGACTTAGCCTCTTGAAGCTTCAGCATCTTCATCTGTAAAGTGGGGATAGTCTATTCAAAATGTATTCAACCAGCATGTACTCTGCTCAAGCCCTATCAAGCACCTGATGATGATATCTACTTTATAATACTGTTGCAAAGACTAAAAGAGATGATGGAAGTTATGTTTTTAGAATAGGCCTGGAGATAAAAAGGCACTCTATAAATGTTCATTACAAAATTCTGTTGACTATTTTTTGCTATTAAGTAATTTTTAACTGAATTATATTTAATATAGACAATTCCCTAGAAATTAAAAATAGGTTTAGTGGTGATTTTTCAGATGTGACATCCAAAATAAAGCCAAAATAAACAAGTAGGACTGTTTCAAACTAGAAATTTCTGCATGGCAAGAAAAATTATCAGTAAAAAGAAAAGGCAACTTACTGAATGGAAGAAAATATTTGCAAATGATATATTTGAAAATAAGTTAATATGTAAAATACAAACAAATCTCATAAAACTTAATAGAAAAATTAAAAATGAACAGAAGATCTAAATAGACATTTTTCCAAGAAGGCATATAGATGTTAAACAGGTACATAGAAAGATGTTCAACATTACCAATCAACAGAGAAGTGCAAATCAAAACCACAATGACCTATCTCCTGTCAATGGTTATTTTCAAAAAGATAAGAAATAGCAAGTGTTGGCAAAGATGTAGATAAAGGGAACCTTTGTGCAGTCTTGGTAAGAATGCAAATCGGTGCAGCCACTATGGAAAACAATATGGAGGTTTCTCAGAAAATTAAAAATAAAACTTTTACATAAGCCAGCAATTTCACTTCTGGTATTTATCCAGAGAGATGAAAAACACTAATTCAAAAAGATATATGCACCCCAAGTTCATTGCAGCATATTTACAATAGCTGAGACGTGGAAACAACCTAAGTGTTCATTGACAGATGAATGAATAAAGAAAATGTAATACATGTGAGATATTATAGTCATAAAAAATAATGAAATCTTGCCATTTGTGGCAACATGGATGGACCTTGAGGGCATTATGCTAAGTCAAGTAAGTCAGACCGAGAAAGACAAATACTGTGGGATCTTATTTATGTGTGGAACTAAACCAAAACAAAAACAAGTCCCCCAAAATCAAGCTTCTAGTGAGATACAGAGAACAGATTGGTAATAGCTAAAAACAGAGGGTCGGGGGTATGTCAAATGGGTAAAAGGCGTTAAAAGGTACAAACTTCCAGTTTAAAAAAAATGCCAGTTTTTCAAAATGGTTGCACTGGTTACACTTCCACCAGTCGTATCTGAAAATTCTAATCACTCCATGTCTTTTCCAACATTTGGTATTATAGTCATTATAATGGAGTTTTTTTGGTATCTCATTTGGTTTAATGATCATTTCTCCAATGACTAATGATCTATGTATTTCTCCATTTGCTTTTTGACTATCCATGTGCCTTCTTTTATGAAATATCTATTCCATGCTTTAATCGGGTTGCTTGTATTTGTAACATCGAGTTGCAAAAATATTTTGTATATATCTGAGTATGAGTCCTTTGTCAATAAATACGATTAGTTTCTCACAGTCTATGGCTTTAAATTTCCTTTTTAAGTGTCATCTTCTAAAGAATAAAAGATTTTAATTTGAATAAAGTCCAACTTATCAAGTTTTCTTTTATACGTACTTTCTGTTTTCTGGGATATCTTTGCCAGACCAGGGTTTTATAGATTTTTCTCTTATTTTAATTTACAAGGTTTATATTTTAACTTTTACATTTAAGAATATGAGCGTTTCAACTTATATTAATTCCTTTTGATAATATAATCTTTCTGTGATTCAAGAAGTTTGAGAGTGTCACTGACTCTTTGTTGGAGAATATGGAAGTACACTAACAACTAACATATACATTTATTTTTTAAGTGAAGCCATTGTAAGAAATGTGTCCTGGCTTTGTGAATTAAATAGGATGGCATGTTTACTAGAAACAGTATAAGATCCTCAATTTTTAAGACTTAAATCTTAAAAGTATTAAAAAGATGCCAGCCAAGTAATACCACATTTATTTTCATGAGCTTTTATCTTATCCGAATTCTCAGCTCTCACTTTAGTACTATGACTTAACACTGGGTCAATCACATAAGAAAGTAAAACCAGTACAACCTTTATAGAAGGAATTCAGCAGTATGTGGCAAAATCATTTATGTATTTATTCTTGGACCACCAAAATGACTTCTAGGATTACATTTCAAAAATAAAGTGACAAAAAGAACAAAAGGTCTTTGCACAAGACCATTTAGCATAGTGTTATAATATTAGAAAAAATTTGGAAATCATTCAACTATCATCAATTGAAGACTGTTGAATAAATTATGGTTTATCTACATTTTGGAATAATATTTAGCCACTAAAAATAGAGAATATATTCAAATATTGTTACGTAGAAGTCTCCAAAGTGTATTGTTAAGTAAATGACAAATTAACCATGGAGAAATATGTATAATATGTGTTCATTCTTTAAAAAAAGAGAGTAAAAACATATATAATAAAAACTATATGAATGTTGATTTATAATTATGTTGTTTTGAATATGAAGAATAACTTCAAGAATAAAATAATAAACTGATGAAAATTATCTAAGAGGGGGAGAATAAGTTGGAGGAATTGGGGATAGAAACCAGACTTCACAGAAAATTACTTAATTTCATACATATTGTTTACAACTATGTAAGTGTTTTACATACTCATAAGAAAAATCTAAATTCTAACAGCGCTTCTAAGAACCAAAGGAAAAATGAATCTAGCAATGCATCAGGTTGGTGCCTAAATTATATACTGAGAAGGTATTATGAATGACTGTTAAAGAAAGTAATTTGATGATGAATTCCTAGGGAGATATAGCATAAAAACAAAAAATAACTACAAAATAAATCTCAAGGTATTTTCAGTAATCATATAGTAGTAGTAAGATAAATATTCAGAAATTGTTTTATGTATGTAAGAAAAATATATTTATAAATTTAAAACTTACATAAAATCTTAAATTTTTACATTTTAACTATAAGTATTGAAATAAACTAATGACATGTTTTCTCTCAAGATAGGAAGGAAAAGAAGACTCTAGCTCTGTCCATTGAATCAGCTAAGAAACTGATCAACATAGTACTAATAGTTTCTCTAGCACCAAGATTGTTGGCTTTAAATAACATTTTTACACTATAAGGATGCAAAGCTTCTTGAAAAAAGTGGTTAACTCCAGACCTGGGGCGGTACAAATGAACTTGGAAGATCTGATTATACAGAAAGCAATGAAGTTATCAAAGACTACTCAAATTAGGTCAAACAGAGTTAGGAGGCAGTTTGAAGAGATTCCTGCTGCATAAAAGTGAGACATTGGTGAATATTCTAACACTAAAGCAAATGGATTAAAACACAGCAAAACTTTTAAACTATCAGTTCATGATAATATAAAATCCTCACTAGCCATTATATCACTCATCCATTACCAATGCTAATCTTGTGAAATAAAACACCCTCAAACTCAGTGGCTTATGCAAAAATCATAGATTCTTGCTCAGGTGCCTATGGGGTTCCTAGAAGTCAGGTGCTCTAATACAGGTTTGTCTGGGCTTGACTCCAAGCAGCAGATGGGGTCCAGTTCTCATCTACATGTCTGTCATCCTCTTTGGGTCTTTGGATTACTGATGAAAATCTTCCTCTCATGACAATGACAGAAAACAAGAAAGAAAACCCAACCACACAAGCAGGTGTGAAATTGCTTAAGGCTTCATAGCTGCTAACAAGCCTTTAGCCAAAGTAAGACTGAGCCTAAAGACAGGAAAGAGGACATTCTGCTTCTGCTAAAAATAAACTGAGGAGTAACAGAGACACCAGTAGGATGAAACATTAATATCAATGATTTAATCTTCCACGACCACTTATGGGACCGTTTAAACAGAACCAACTAATATTATAAAATATCAGCAAATGAAAAGATATTTTAAAAAAACATCCTGCCTTACTAGTACAAGGCAAAAATCAATATATTGAAAGAGTTGATGAAGAATTTATTTCTTCAACTAACAAAAAAAGAGGAAATGATAAAATCAAAATATTATCATTCTTAAATATTCTAGAATTAGACTATCACCATTTTCTATGTGTACAATGAAATAACATATTGACCCATTATCATCATTGCTAGATAAGAATATTATAGGAAAAGCTTATGGAATAAGGAAAATAACAATTCCAGAGTGATAAAAAATTTAATAAACAACCTAGACTCCTCTTACTAGTCAAAGATGATAAAATTTGAGCATTGATAAACATAATAATAGCAGTACGTCAAATTCATTAAAATGTTTAAACATGAGTGTTAAAGATATTAAACACAAACAAAATTTACAAGAGCAAAAATAACACTGCTAATGTTATGATGATAGAAAGAAATTAATTCATCATTTTAAATGTAAGAAAGAAGGGAAACAAGTACTTGTCCAGCATTTCCTATATGAACTGTAACTCAGGGTAACCAAATAGTTGATTAGAGAAAGTTTCTCTTTAAGTATCTTAGTCACTAAATTAATGAGAGTTGAATGAATTAGAATTTCACAATTCTACAATCCCTAATCAAGTAATAGACTTAAACAATGATCATCAGTTGCTAACATTACCCAAAAAAAGACAAATAGCTACATGTCTCCTGAATAAAATATATAATGCCACCTATAAAGTAGTATTCCCAAAACCTTCTAACTGCAATCTAATCAAGTCTCTAGATCTTGCCTCTAATTTATTTCAGATACAAGGGAGACAGAAACATGTTACATTAAACCATGAAATGCAATTTGCAAAACCCAGGATATAGGGAACTATGATGTAAAAACTGCTCAGAACAAATAAGATCATCCATGAATTGATGATTATTAAAGTTGAGTGAAGGAACACGGAAGTTTTTAAGCCTATTTTTGTAGATATCTGAATTTGAATAATATTTTTTTTTCTTAAAGTAAGCCACTGGGCATTTTTTGAAAGGTGTGATTTAAACAGACAGAACAGGGTAACCCAGGTGGCTCAGCGGTTTAGTGCCTACCTTCAGCCCAGCACCTGATCCTGGAGTCCTGGGATCAAGTCCCACGTTGGGCTCCCTGCATGGAGCCTGCTTCTGCCTTTCTCTCTCTCTCTGTCTCTCATTAATAAATAAATAAAATCTTTAAATAAATAAATAAACAGACAGAACATGTCTTATTTTGGAGTGGAAAGCCCAAGTTCTCCATTAGGCTGCCTGACTAGAGAACCAGAAGACAGTGGCTAGTGGACACTTTTTACGTCATTCTCTTCTGAATAGTACTTAGAATGCCACCTAATATCCGTGACACTGAGAAATCAATAACAAAACTAAAGTGGGTGCTAGTTTTCCAAGATTTGGAAGTTAGACTGTAATCCAGAGCAGTAACTAATATTCCTAGAATAAGGAATTGAGCAACTAAAAAAAAAAAAAAAAAAAAAAAAAAAAAATTCCCCACCTATGTGACCATATTCATGCATTAGGCTAAATATGTTTCCTCTGATGATCAAACACCCTGAGTACCTTTATAAATGGCTTATGATAGTATAACATCATATAACATGAATAATTGCATATTTCATAAGAAATTCTTGCTGATGTGAGACAGTTAATGAGTTGCCACCAATACTTAAATAAGTAAGACAGGGACATTGTAATTCTGTGTTATTTATATTCCTTAAGCTTTCATGAAGGGCTGGCATTAAATGACATAATTTATTTTGTGCCACAAGACTCTGGTGAGCTAGGGCTATCCTTTTATTACTCTGATGTCATTAAGCCTCTTCATGAAAGTTCTAGTAAGAATTTTAATAGTCCAAAGACAATGTGGCTCCAAACAAAAATGTGTAAGAACTACTGTTAAGTATCAGTGCTCTTGTCTTACCTATAGAAGCTCTGATATGCAGATGGGACTTTTGTGTAGTTATCTAGCTGATTTTTCTAGACTTGAGTTTCCACAGTGAAGAGATTAGGTCCTGGACATGTGACTTTGAAGTAGTGGCATTTATTAATTTTCATTATGCTTTTTAACTTAAGGTAATGTGAAACTTTGGCATCAGAAAGTGTGTCAAATGTTGAATTGTATGTGAAGTCACCAAAGATGAGGGAGATAGATGGACACAGAGAGAGAGGGAGATAAATACAAAGATACAGAGATATGGAGGGAAGGAGGGATGACACAGAGCATATAAGTAGATACGTGAATGGAAGTGTCCCTTATATCATCCAAGGTTAACAGTGTGCTCATGAACTGGTCTTGTGTTGGTGAAGTTGGCCAAAATTTAAAGATTGTTAGTTTTCAGGAAGGAAATTAGTAAGTAGTGGTACTAGTACTAAAAGAATTACGAAAGACGGTCTTTCTTGTATCTCCTCTAAGGTTCTTTTCTAGAGCAAGAATGCTGCTATATACAACCAGAGGGATTATTGATCTGGCTCTGTATGTCAGCTCTCATGCCCATGTAGGACATTTACAACTATAAAGATACAACATGACACATAAACTCCCCAGAAAAAGCATCAGAGAAATCTGAATTACAGTTCTTGCTCGGCTATGCTCTGCTATTCTGTAATAACCATGCTATTCTGTTATTTTGCTATTTATAAAATGAAGAAAAGCAGTCAGACATTCCTGTGCATTTAGAGGCCAATTGGCAAATGGGCAGAGCTTTTAGGAAGACTGAATCATCCCACCAAATTATCACGCTGAAAACATACTATATATATATATATATATATATATATATATATATATATATATATATATTATATATATTAATTGCAAACAGAAGGATTCATACCCATTGATGCTCAAGTTTTTTTTTTTTGATGCTCAAGTTTTAGGATACAGTAGAATTATATGATCAAGAAGGTTAAAAATACTTCTTAGGCTCTACTCTCAGATAATTCCAATTCATCAGATAGTGGAGCAGGTCTAGGAATGTGTATGTTAGTGAATAGGTGACTTCAATATGTCTAGTTCCTGGAACATGATTATCATAAACATTAACAAACTGACACTATATAAAAAGAGGTAGAAATTAGAAAACCTACATTTATTTTTCATGAGATTATAGGAAAATATTAAGATTCTCATTGTAGATTATAGGTATATTTATAAGTTTATGGATCTACATTATATAATCACATTAAATACATTCTTATTCACATTTTAAATGAAGAATAGTTGAAATGGTACATTTCCTATAAGGCAAATACAATTAGTCTAGATCAACTAGACACAGGATTCACCAATTACTATCATTTTTAGAATACCAAATAGATTCTACTTTAAATTTCCAAACTGCACAACATAATAAAAGTAATATAGCTGTGAAAGCCCCATGAAAACATAAAGACACATAAAAATGCCACAATTCTGGGGAAGGGGGGCATTGTATTGAATACAACCAGGCACAGTCTCTAGCCACTTTTCTTTCTTTTTTTCTTTTTTTTTTTAACCACGTAGTTACCCTTAAGAAAACTGCACTACCAGGAGAGATACAATAAATAGAAAATAGCTGTTAGAGTCAGCCAAGTGTTTCTCCAAGCATTATCCTTAGACAAACTGCAACAGAATCACTTGGTATTTATTTTAAAGTACAGATTCCTAGACCTGCCCTTACACATATTAAATAAGAATCTGGTCGAAGGTGTGGTTCCAGAATGACGGTGACTATCTTTAAAGAAATAGTTTCCAGTTTTAGAGTTGGAGATGCACTGCATAAAGATGTCAATTCCTTAAGTACAGCAGAGAGGAAAAAAGATTATGTGGCTTGAATTGCCACTGTATTTTCTAAAAGTTTCATTTCTTTCACTACTGACAAAGGAAAGCATCCAGTGCGGATTCAGGGCTAAGATGAGGTGAGTGAGGCACTTGCCTTGCATGCAAAAATTAAGGGTGATTTAAAAAAAGAAAATAAATAAAAATAGGATAAAATGCTGTGCCAAGCCATATTGAAGGAAGTAAAATAAGTAATATTTAAAAGAGGTAACACTTCTTCTGTCTCTATTTAAAATTATTTTTATTCATCATGAATATTTTTGCATTAACCTTATTTTTTTTGAAAGTATATTAAAATATTGTTTGACTTGACTCCTAAGTTTTTCAGCATTCCCTTAATTTTTGCACCAGTGGCGAATGCTTCACCCTAGTTCTGGCAATGGACTTACCACAGTTATTTTAAAGCATGTTAGCATCCAAGCATGAAAGGTTATTTTCCACCTATTGCATCTTTTTTGGTAAATATGCTTCTTTCTAAAGTGGGACCAATCATGCTCCCAGATTTAATCAGATTCATTATGTAATGAAACCAAACGAACCTGTTTCCTCAGACTGAAATGGAAGTGAAAGTGTCTTAAAATATATGCTTTGGTTAATAATTTTTTAAGTTAACCTGTTAATGTACTAAAAATTAAATAAAATGGGAAGGAAGATGCATAAAGAAAAGCATATATCATGCTGAACTGGAATGCCTATATTTAGCTTTGGGTATATAATAAACATACTCAGTTGATGAAATAATAATCCTCAACAACAACAACCTGTCTTCAAAGGTTCTGCTTTATTGTTATTATATTTTAGGTGGGAGAATTTCTCTAAAGAAAATTCTTTTGAAGTCCTGTGACCAAGAAGAGGAAACCAGAGCCAAGTAATTGATTGCCTATTAAGTACTTGTGATATATATTCATAGAAGCAAATTTTGTCATACTGGCTCTTTCACTTTTGGAGTTGCACTATTGTCTTCATTAGACTAGAACAGTTTGTTTAAAGCCTATAGAGACAGGGCTCCTTAAAAAATTGTTCAAACATGGCATAGATTTGCAAACTATAAAGGAATAAGAAATCTGAAGAATTCACTTAAAGTTATCCTTTTGAGCACAGGTAAGGGAGTCAGGATTTGGTTAGATGGGGAAGTAAAAAAGGTGACCTGTTGATGATAATTTCTTAAAAGCCTGCAAAAAAAAAATCAAATGTAGATGAGTAAAATTAGCAATGGTGATGGTCACCAATACGTTGATTGAGATTATCTCTAGAAATATGATCTGGTGCTTTTATTCACTATTAAAAAGGTACATAGTTTGATTTTTTTCTACAATGAGATTGTTTTGCCTATAGACAAGACATTATAATAATTGTTACTTTCAAAAATCCTAATATCAGTGGAAAAACTTTAGGGTTAGAATCTAAAAGGAAATTTTTTATATAGTAAAATTTTAGGGACATTAAAAATTGAAATTGATAGTTTTTATACATATTACTACCTTGCACAGTGGTGGAGAAATGAGCAAGAAGATTGCTTTAGGTCATTTCAAGCTTTATAATTATATTTCTTGAAATATTTTTTTCAAAAAATCAGAAAGAGTACTATAATAAATTTTCAAGAGTTTTGCTAGTCCTGTTAAGTTATTGGAAAAATATTTTTATCATTAACTTACATGAAAATATTACATAAACTACATATAGTTTATCTTAATTTAAGAAAGTAGGCACCTTATACTAAAAACTTAGTTCATTTCAGCAAAATAAATGAAAAAGTTCTAATAATTCCTTAACATTTAAGGACATGGAATTTTTTCCTTTGCCTCAAGCCTTTCTAGCAATTTAGTAAGGGGAAATTACTACTCTTATTATATACCATTTTTACTTATATTTTGTGTCAACTTAAACATTAAACTTTCATTTTAAAGATTTTTCTCCTATTTATCCATTTGTTAAACAAATATTGCCTATATTTACCATGTAGCAGACACTGTATGAGATTCTGTGACCTGAAGAAACAAAGGCATACAAGCTAGACATAATGACTGTCCTCAGGAAGCACAAGCTATATGGTTGCCTCTTTTATTTTGTAAGAAATTACCAATAAGTAGAACCTTTCAAAATATCCTATCCATAACTTAGGACATGATTATTCTGGAATCTCTCTACCCTGGAGATAATATTTACAAAGTCATTTAAATTTTTATGGTAAGAATTTCCTAGATTACTTTGAGGAATAAAGCAATAGAAAATGGGAAAATGCATGCTCACTGTTACTTAACTGATGATGAATGCTTTTTGAATAAAGTCTAATGCTTATAGCCATGGGTAATGTCCTATAAAAACTCTGTTTAGGTGTTGAAGTCACATGCATTCATGGTTTACACTTGAGAGAAAATATTTCTATGTGCTCTCACCTAGATGTGTGTGTGTGTGTGTGTGTGTGTGTGTATATATATGTATATATATATATATGTGTATGTATATATATATATAAAAACAACTTACACATTGCGTAACTATACTTCATTTGCATGCTTTTAAAAATTTTGAAAATTTGCAAACATAATGAAAAGCATGACTCTTTGCACATGAGATTAATTTGCTGTTAGAAGAAATTCTGCATAAAACTATCTATTCCATAAGGACATACAGTCTACTCTCTGTAGCTCTTGCATGAAGAATAGGGCCTTTATACATATATGCAGAAATGTCTTGACATTTTTCAAAGAGTGTAGTTTACAAATCCCTCTCTTGACATGTCATGAATTTTCTTTAATGATACAGAGAATGGATACTCTTTGAAGTTCTACTTCCAGTGATGATAGAGCGGTTTATGTAGATTAACTGACCCACCAAGAACAGCTAGAAAAATATTGAAAAAAAGTTTTCAAGCCTCAAGGAGCAACTGAAGCAGACAAGAGATGATAGACAGTGATACGTAACAAGAGGTAAGTACATTTTGATTAAACTGATGGTCTGCTGTGGTGTTACTTCCACAACAATTCCCTTAGATGAAAGGCTAAGAAATCAAAAAGGAATGTGGCATTCAATCAAAAATTGCTAGGCATTTGGCAACAAAACCAAATGATTAAAAAAAAAAAAAGATTTAAAAAGGGAACCACAAGTAAAACTGATTTAGATACTAGAATTAATCAGATATAGAATTTGAAATAATTATGATTAATATATTAACAAAATAGATAACAGGATGAAGAGCTTCATCAAAAAACTGGAATCATAAAATAATCAAGTAGAAATTCCATAACTGAACAAAATACAACATAAGTAAGAAAATATAAATAGGGCAAGTTAGAGACAGTAGCAGAAAAAAGTTGGTAAACTACATTTAAGTCAATAGAAAATATCAAGACTAAAGCATAGAAAGAAAAAAATAATAGAAATTAGAAATAAAAAAATCACTTGAGATCTATACAATGTGGTGAAATTATCTAATGTATATGAAATTGCAATTCAAGCAATGAAGCAGAGAAATCATTGGGATTAAGCAATATGTGATAAGATGCTGGCCAAAAATTCTCCAAAATTGATTAAAGACATTAGGTTACAAATTTAAGGAGGCCCTAAACAGAGAAATATACAAATAAATCACAACTTAAAAAATCATGGTAAAACTGCCCAAAACCAGAGTAGAATTCTTAAAAATCATCACTGAGGCTAACAATCACATTAACTTACAGAATCAGCAAGATGACTTGAAAGTGGATGGTTCAAAATTCCATGATAGGTGGAAGCCAGAAATTGGGATAATAGTTTTAAAGTGTCAAAAGAGAACAAATTCCAAATAAGAACTTTCTATAAACTAAGATTTTCTTTAAAAATTAAAGCAAAATCAGTACATTATGAATTAAAATCTGAGATTTTTTAGCCACTAGTATATCCATGCTAAATGAAATAAAAGAAAGTTTCATACAGAAAAAAAAATAAATCTAATGAAACAAGTAAATGAGGGAAGGGATGAAGAGCTATGGAAACGTTAAATATGTAGTGATTATAGATATTGATCTATGAAATAATAGTAGTAATGTATTATAGGTACACAAAAATATAATGCAAGGCAACAATAACACCGAGCCAGAAAGGGGTAAAGACAGTTAAAGAGCCAAAGTCTTTGCATTGTCATGGCAGTGTTGATTTATATTTGGCTCTGTTAAGTCAAACGTATGTGCCATAATCCTAGGAAACCACTAAAAGCTGCTAGAAGAGAAAAATTAAATACTACAAATAATTCACTAAATTTACAAAATGCAAGAAAAGAAGAAAACAGAACATAAAAGAGGACAATTACAAAATAAATAGGAATATAGTAGTAGATTTATGTCCAAATATATCAGGAATTAAGTGTAAATAGGCAATGAACTCCAAGTAAAATTTTAAAACTCAACCAAATGCAATTTATGGAGAATCATATGAAATACAAGCATGCAGAAAGGTTAAGTAAAAAGATAATTAAAAAAGATAAACCTTTCAAGAACTAACCAAAAGAAAACTGGGTTAGCTACACTAATAGCTGACAAAATAAACTTTAAGGTCAGCAGCATTACTAGAGATAAAAAGAGATACAACATACTGATTAAACTATTCACCTACTAAGAATATATAACAATTATATTCTTATTCAACAACTTAAACAAGTATATAATGACAAAATATAAAAAATTATATTCATTATAACAAAATATATGAAAGTAATTTGTAGAACATAAAGGATATATATGAATAATATGGTATATAAAGTTGATTTAATTGACAATATAGAACACTTATGCACAACAACTATGGAGCAAACATTCTTTTCAGATATGTGCAACACCTAAAAAAGTAACATATACACCCCCTTAACATAAGTTTCATCAAATTTCAAAGAACTGATACATAGAAATGACTTTTGATGCATAACATTATGAAGAAAACCCTAATGTTTGAAGTTGAATCATGTACATCTAAATATCTAAGGATCAAAAAAAATTACAATCACAAGTGAAAAAAATATGCTTTTTTTTACCTGAATCATAATGAAAATTCCACATATCAGAACTTGCAGGTGCAGCTAAAGTCATACAAAGAGGGAAATGTATAATCTTCAAAGAAGATATTTAAAAAGAAGAGTGACAATTAAATTATAAGTAACTATCTCAGGAATTTAACTAGAATTAGAACATGCATTAAACCTAAGGAAAATAAAAGAAAAAAATTTAAAGCATAAATCAATTATATGGAAAACAAATATACAATAAAAAGTTAATAAACCTTGACTGTTGGGAGAGATGATTAAAGTAATACCTCCCTACTGTGAGTTATGAAGGTAAAACGAGAGAGGGATTAAAAATTAACAAGTACTAGGGAAAATGGAAGTTCTGTAAATATCTGTTGTGAATGAAAAAAATATAAAGTATTAGTTTAGATGGCCTCACTGGTGAATATTTTATCAAGCATGAGAGGAAAAAAAGGGAGGGAAACTTTCCCATTTTGTTTTAAAAGGGTAACATTACTTTGTTTCCAAATTATAGGCCATTCTCTTTCACAAATTTGCATGTAGAAATCCTATATAAATATTCTTAAACAAAATTAATAAAATAGTAATATATTATTTATTTGAAGATTTTATTTATTTATCTACAAGAGACACACACAGAGAGAGAGATTGAGAAATAGAGAGAGTCAGAGACAGAGGCAGAGGGAGAAGCAGACTCCATTCAGGGAGCCTGAGGTGAGACTTGATCCTGATCCCGGGTCTCCAGGATCACGCCCTGGGCCAAAGGCGGCACTAAATGCTGAGGCACCCGGGCTGCCCAAAAGAGTAATATATTATGAACAAGTAGGGCATGCCACGAATTTAAGAGTTATTAACATTAGAAAATTAACCAGTGTTGTTAATCACATTAACAGAGGAAAGAAAATAAATTATATGACTGTATGAAAGTATGTTGAAATAGCATTTGATGGAATTTAATAATATTAGTAGACTAGTAGGCTGAGATTAGAAAGGAATTTACTTAACATGATAAATTATATTAAATTGCAATGGGGAGGGGGCATCTGGGTGGCTCAGTGGCTGAGCATCTGCCTTTGGCTCAGGTGGTGATCCCAGAGTCCTGGGATCAAGTCCCACATCAGGCTCCCCACAGGGAGCCTGCTTCTCCCTCTGCCTATGTCTCTGCCTCTCTCTCTCTGTGTCTCTCATGAATAAATGCATAAAATCTTTTAAAAAAATGCAATGAGACTTATACAATAAGGTATTCTTGTTGTTTTGTTTTGTTTTGTTTTGTTTTGGTTTTATTTTTCTCTCCCCATTTTCAATCTCTTAAATATTTAAAGAAGATTTCAGAATAATAATTTTATATTGTATAGCTTTCTGTTGTTGAAGTACTGTAACAGAATGGTTCAGTGAACAAAAATATGGGCTTTAGTCTTAGACAGATTTAGTTCTCACATCCATCAAGAAGCAATCTCTTAATTTCAGAGCAAGTTAATTAGCATCTCTAAGCCATATATATACACATATATATGTATATATATGTGTATATATATGTATATGTATGTGTGTATATATATATATATATTTTTTTTAAAGAGACAGAGCACATGAATGTGAGTGGGGAGGAGGGGCAGAGGGAAAGAAGGAGAAAGGATCTTAAGCAGGCTCCATGCTCAGTGCAGAGCCCTGCTCTGGGGTCTATCTGCTCTGAGATCATGACCGAACTGAAATCAAGAGTCAGACGCTTATCTGACTGAGCTACCCAGGAACCCCATCTAAGCCATATTTAGTTGAGAGAGACAGAGAGACAGAGAGATGGAGGGAGAGAGAGGGAGTGAGAAAGCAAGAGAGCATGAGAGACAGAATGAATGAATGAATGCATGAATGTCTATGTCTCAAGGAGGTTATATGAATTAAAGTGATATATATGTAAAATCATCTAGCAAATCACCTCGTATACTTGTTTGTCCATACCTATATTTTCCCAAACTCTCTATTAGGTATACTGTATTAGTTTCCTAGGGCTATTATAGGACATTATCACAAATTATGTGGCTTAAGGCAGCCTAAATTTATTTTCTCACAATTCAGGAAGCTAGAAGTAAAAATGACAGCAAGTTTGGTCCTTTCTTAAGACTCTATGAAGGAATCTTGATTGCATTTGCAGATAACTTATTTCCAAATAAAGTCACATTCATGGATACTGAGAGTGAGAACTTCAACTTATGTTTTGGGGGCACAGAATTCAACCCACAACATATATCAAGCAGGCAGTAAACGGAGAGAATCTAAGAGATTTTCCTAGAGTAGTAAATGAAACACATAACAAAGCCAGAACTAGACAACATATGTGACTCAGAATCCAGTGTTTTTTCTCATATGCCAGGCTATTTAAAAAAAATCATCTTCATGATTCCAAAGGTAAACTTTTAATCTTGATTATATCTATTTATAGCCTATTCTATATCCTTGGCTGGATTTAGAACATGTAAATAAATCATTTGAAATGTTGAACTCAGAGAAAAATAATACGTAAGTGTGAGTTGGCATCAGTATATGTGAACACAAAGTGAAGGTGACACATAGGCAGCCTGTGTGCCATCTCCAACCGACAGAGAGGTCTGTTTTATCCTACACAGAGTGGTTGTGGAGGTTTTTATTTTTTAATGAGTTAAGATTTATAAAATTAGAAGAGTTTACTTCAAATTCCAGATTTCCAATTGCTCTTGAGAAGTCAAGATCTGACAACATTGAATCCACATGACCACAACCTGCTAGAGTTGAAGAGTGGATATTCTTTTTTTAAAGAGGTATGTGATTTTTAGTTGCCCACAATGTCATCCAATCTTCATCATTTTCCCAGTTCTGCTTACCTTATCTGGCATATCACATGCCAGACTTTGTCAGTCATTTGAATCTGTTCTTCTTAATCTAGAGAAAAATGAATTGCTTAGCACTGCCAATAGTCTCATTCAATGGGGTGTTTAGATCAAGTGCACAAACATAATTTAGGGTCCAGTTCATCTCTATTTTACTGTCATTTTTTGCTTCAGCAAGAATAAATTTCCTGTAAAAACAAAACTGTTGTCAATTGATTCACAAGTAAATTTGAAAGCTCAGCTCTTTTTTTTTGTATAAAAAAGTGGATATTATAACTCTAATATGTGAAGTTCCAATGGGGTATATGTAATACCTATCATTGTCTTATTGTTAACATATTTAATTCTGTGTGTGATATGATTTACAAGAGATATGTATTTAATCATTCAGATGACCAAAATACATTTCTCAGACTTCGTCTTCATCCATAGTTCCTGAAAGCATTTTAGACTTGTAAAGTTGTAATTTTTTCTTTTAAATGAAGGCAACTTTTGGACCTCATCCAAAGGTGGGGCTGGTTGCCAGAAGGACCAATCATGTTGTCAGTTGCTTGGAATTTCCAGTCCTACTCTCTGACCTTCAGTCCAGCTGAAAGGGGCTAGTGGTTGAATCAAACAATGACCAATGACTTGGTCAATTACAACTATGCGATGAAGCCTCCATAAAAAACCCAAAGGCCTAGGTTCAGAGAGCTTTTAGCTTGAACCTGTGGAAATCCAGGGAAGAGTAGCACTCCTAGAGAGGGCACAGAAGGTTCAAGCTCTTTCCCACAGCTAGACCTATGTATTTCTGTATATGGCTATTGGTTTTTATTCTTTATCATGACCTTTAATAAACTTGTAAATTTAAGTAATTGTTTCCCTGAGTTCTGTGAGTCACTCTAGCAAATTAAAATAACTAAAGGAAAAGGTCATTGGAATCTCCAATCTATAGCTAGTCAGGTGCACAGGTAACAGTCTGGGGCTTGCAATTTGAATCTGAAATGGGGTTTGGAGGGTAGTCTTGCAGGACTAAATCCTTAATCTGTGGAATCTGACTATATTTCTGGGTAGATAGAGTCAGAATTGAATTGAATTCTTAGATATCCTGCTGGTTCCTGAGAATCACTTGGTGTTGTGTCCGGGGGAGCCCTGTTCTCCGATGTTGGAACTGGATCCAGAAATAGCAAAAGAGTTGGTGTCAGTAGCATTTGTGTGTGTATGTGTGATTATTTATTTAAATAATTATATATCTGTGTGCTTATGTATACATGTGTGATCATATGTTTAAATAATTACATGTCTAGTGCCATTCGAAAATAAATAAGCAGATGCCACAGGGTAAAAACAAAAAAACAAACAAACAAACAAACAAAAAAAAAACTAAACTAGATAAGAAAGGTAAGCTTAAAAACTAGAGAAGGAACAAGCCCTGAAAAAATAATGAGGCTTAAAACTATGAAAGTTGGGGGGATTAGTTTGAAAGTGATAGGAATAGGAAACAAACAACAAACAAACATCATAAATAAAATAAAATCACACAGGATGTGTTTAAAAAGCCAACCACAAAATATTTCAACTTGCCGCTACAGAAAATCGATTTTCCACAGATTTTTAGGGGTAGAAATAGCTGAAATGGAGCAAGACACGCAAAGCTCTGAATCTTGCTGTCACCAACTTCAGCACAACTCTCTTGCTCGGAAGCAAGCTTAAAGGCCATAGTTAAGGAAATTAAACAGGACTGGTTAAACAAACTAACTGATAGCTGGGACCCAATGAAAATAAGTGTACAGCTAGATTCTGATGAACGAGAGAATTTCTTTCCTGGGGTCTGGCATGACTGGAGGGAGTTGGCTGTATGTGCAGGTGGTGGTGGTAAGGAGACAGTTTCCATATAGGAGGAGAAATACGTTCCTATAGGGAATGACGAAGACAGGCTCAAGTACGCCATGAATCACTGCAAGAAACTCCCAAACAGGGGCTTCTCATGGTAGCTGCTATTCCTTTTCAGAATGATTTTTCATCCCTATTGGGGAAAGAGTGGTGGGAGTAAAGCATGACAGAACATAGCCAGGTGCTAGTGCTGCCCTAGATTTAAAAATGCTGCCCATCAAACACACTGCAGGGTCCCCGCAGTGAAACCTCTCTAGCAGGTGCAACCTTTAGAACTTAACCACTATTCTCAAGTACCTATCCATGTGCTTCTTTACCGTAGCTTAATACCTTAGTAATTACCATTATTCTAATTATTTGTAGCCATTTTAAAATCACATTTTATCTTATGATTACTGAAAAGCTATATGTTCTTGTGAAAGTAGCTTTATTTTACAATGCTGAAGGTTTTTCCCAAAGAGTATGATATTATGTCACATACTGAATTTGCTTATTTCTCCTGAAAGTACCATTGTCAACTTCATGGGAAATTATGTGGATTTTCCTATATTTAAATTACAGTGTGTTTATTTCTGTTTATAACTGAATCTAAACCCCCACACTTGATTGTATTGCCTTATAGTTAGAAATTTCTCTAGTTGTGCTGAAAATGGGGTTTATATAGCAGCATGTTCAATAAGTATTCATCAACTTTTGTAACTAGAAAACTCATATTGGTTTATATAAAGGAAACCAGCTAGCGACGTGTAGCCACAAACCAAATAGCAAGAGTTATATTTATTATTAAAATAAATAGGTTGTTGACCTAAACAGTAGCATTCCAATTATGCAACAATGATACTATAATTGATTAGAGGAATTCATTATTAATCTGAAATTTAGCTAGGAATATCATGTAATCTAATCTCTCCCTAGTAATACCATTATTTCAGTAGAAAAAAAATGGCTTCATTTTGATTACCTGCATCACAGCAAATAGAAAATCCCCACAGAGTGATAAATCTTCTTGCTCTTTTAAACTGTTTACCATCTTTAGTAGAAAAATATTTGGTGTGTATCAACTTGTATACTTCCCCCCATTATTACCGTGCATTTCTTCTTAAGTTACTTATACTGGTAAAGTTAAAGCCCCCTTCCAAATTCGTATCAATCTTGGGATTCATGGGTTTCTCAAACACTCCACTCTGCCTTAATGTTAATTGAGAAAGTAGTTGTTTACACTGATTTCCTAATGTTAAAGCACAAGCTATGATTGCAGCAATAAACACAGAGTCTCTCTGTATTCATTTATCAGTCAAAAAATCTTATCACTTAGTTTCATTTATTTTTAGTGTGAAGCAAGTTTCCATGTTAGAATGCTCATTAATATTTAATAGCTTATGGAAATCTATTTGTTTATGGTGATCATGCATTTCCATTTTCATTGTTGCAAAATGTTTACCAGTTTATGGCATGAGATATTACTTATGTTTCCATATTTGGGTTGTCAGAAATTCTCCCAATCAGACATAATCATAAACAACTACCTTGATTTCACAATTATCTCATTTGTTTTGAGTGGTAACAAGGGGCAGGAGTTAAAAATCCTTTACACATTACTGTAGCCTAGAATTGGTAGATTCCTTAAGGTGACTTGAGAGGAATTAACCCTGGTTTCCACCTTTCTAGAAAAACACTAGTTGCTTTGACAAATGTTAAATTGCCTCAAATTAGATCTATAGGAATAATTTTACATGTTATGCACAAACAACAACAACAACAACAATAAAATAACAACATTAAAAACATCTCACCTGTTTTCATTAAGACATTTCATACAGTATTTGTTATTAGGGAATGACATTACAACATTCCAAAGTTGAAATTTAGTTTCCGAGATTTCTCTTGAGGAAACTCTTAGAAGGGAAAAAAGGAGTTAACATTCATTAGTATCTGCATTGTGCCAGTGTGCTAGGTATATTTGATCATTTGATGAGAGGCATGTAACACGGTGTTTAACATCAAGGGCATGAGTTTGTACCCTTCTTTCCACTTATACCTGCTAGATGTGACCTTGATTGGGTCAATCTCTCTGTGCTTTGCTTTTCTCATTGGAAAAATGGGTGAAATCCTAGAATTTACCTCATAGGATTGTTTTGAGTGATAGACTAAGTAAAGTACTTGGAGTGCTGTTTGGCATGAAGTAGGCACTTAACATTAAACACTGGCATTATCATCATCAAATTTTATGAAGTAAGATGCTATTTTCCCTATTTTACTGATGAGGAAACTAAATCTCAAAAAGGTAAAGCAATTTATGTGGAAACAACACAGGATGTCATGCTTTAAGAGCTTTTATCACTAAATTATGTTTTGATATTTCCCCATTCTAAGCACATACTGATAATTTCCCCTCTGCATATTTACTGAAAAAAACAAACAAACAAACAAACAGATCATGTGGCTGTCCATGTTCCTTAGATTAGATACAGTAGTTACTTTAAATCTGTTAACTACAAAACAGATTACTGCAGGACATAATGTAGTTCCTCGGTTTAGATAGTGTGTGTGTATGTGTGTCTGTATGTGTGTGTAAGGGGTGGGCACAGACCACCTGTTGTTTTAAGACTTATACATGGAGAATAAGAATTTTAAGTACCTTTGAATCATAATCATAGAAGAGAGTCCAATGAGAACCATGTTCTAAAGCTCTGTGTAGCCCAACTGAAAGAAAAGACCAAAATTTACAAGAACAAAATAAAATACTAGATAATTTTTCAAGCCATATGCCATAGTGGCAATTAAAGGTTTGCTGTTGTTGTTGTCTTTAACGATTCCAGGTAAGTGATAGGGTTTTGACTCTTAAGAGTTAGTTTAGAAATCTGCCATCAAATAGGATTCACTGGTGAATATATACATCAGATCTCCAGGGCATCATGGAAATGTTAGATTCAATTCTTAAAAACTGGTTGTTCATTCCACTTACTTTTGCAGTATGGTTTACCTCTATACTAGACACATATATCTTGTGTGCTGTTTGCTCTAGAACCTACTGGTAAATGGTAGATAAATAAAACAAAACACTACCCTGAATTAAGTAGACTATTTTTTTGGGGGGGTGGGTCTAAACTCACTTAATGATTGCATGACTTTAGATCAGGTATTATTTTTGAGATTTAGCTCTACGTTATTTAAAATTTCATTTATGTTTTTAGAATATCATGTTAAAGTTGTTATTTCAATCCATACCCCCCCCCAAAAAAAATCCTATGGAATGAGTTGGCAATCACTAGTATTTCTATTATAAAGCCAAGAAATCTGGATTTCAGAGAAGTGACTTCCATTGAGTCAAACAGAACAGAGTTGGCTTGAAACTAATAGAAATAGCTAGTATAGGCTCAACACAATTCTAAATATATTATGTCCACTTATTTAATCTTCACAACGTGAAACAGATGTGGGAGCTATTAATATATTCATTTTACAGATGAGGTGCCTGAGGCCTTGTAAGGTTAAGTATCTCACTTAAGGCCACAGCTAATAAACTGCAGAGATGGAATTCAAGCCCAGACAACCTGATTCTAGTTCCCATACATTTAATCACTTGACACACTGCCTTTCTAAAGACAATAAAAATAAAAACTGTGGTTCTTGCCTTCAAGTTATTTAGACTCTTTTATAAAGGTAGTGAAAATATAAATACACTTATCACAGGAATAAGTTATGGTTTCTTTGGAAGGAAATGAATATTGCATTTGGAATGTATATTATTTCAGTGCTTCGGAAAGTTCTTACAGTCTTGCTTTATAGGGCCTAGAGGTAGAAAATAGTCTTATCCTATAGCACTTGAGACTAGAGCTATTAGGTTTGTGGTGCTGAAATAAATATGTCTGCTGTTTCTGCTCTAAAACTAACCCGGGCTAGGAATATAATAGGGTTAGGAATTTAAATGTCCATAGCACTCAAACTGTAATTTAAAGCCACACACTTTGGACTTTTCTACCACCTATTCTGCAAGCTCCCCGAGAGTTAACTCCTTTGTCACCAAACCCAGCAATGCCTACTGGGTATGCCCAATGATTTGGTTAGAGTCTCACATGGAGTCTTACTTCCTCCAGGTTTTACCAGCTGCAAAAGAAAGGAGGAGGCGGAGAGAAGAGTTAAACAGGTTCAGAACTTGGTTCAGCTCAGAATGCCCGTGTCCAAGGCAGAGCACAGAAAACTGGGGAAAGACGAGAGGCTGTCGCAGAAAGCACCTTGTCAGACAGACTTGACTCTGGTCTCCAAGTTGGCGCGTTGGTCTGGTAGGTCCCTCTCACGTCTTGTGGGCACAGCCTAGGTCTGAAGACATCACTCAGGCTGGGGACACAGTCAGGGGTGGGGCAGGGACGTTGGATCTGTGGGAATGCCAGCGACTGTGTGAGCCTCGCCTGTCCCTGCATTCCTGGAAAAGCTGCAGCTTTTCAAGGGTTGCAAAGAGGAGACCAAAGTGCGCAAGTAAAACGGGAGCTCATCTTAATCACGGACTCCTCGCCCCCTTCCTTTTAGCGGCCCAGCTCTTCCCTGGCACCCTTTCAGGTACCCTCGCCCAATCACGACTAAACCCCGGAGAAGTGGAATCTCCACACAGGTTTCCGTGGGTCTAACAGGGGTCTGGGCATGCTCAGTAGGCTACGTGGTTCTCTGGTTCTCTCTCTCTCTCTCTCTCTCCCTCTCTCTAGGGGGAGGGTGGGTGGTGACAAGTTAGAAGCTCTTGCGGCAGGTCTCCGCCTCCAGGATCGGGCTTCCCCTGCAAAGGGACGAAGCAAAGGTATAAACACCCGGCTCCGCAGCATCCCGACCTGGAGGGGCTGTGCCTGCGGGCCGAGCCCACCAGGATCCCCGCCTGAGGACGGCCCGCCGCTCTCCATGGTACTGCGGAGAGCTCAGCTCCGCCCTTCTCTTTCAGAAGGACAGCACCCGGCGTCACGTAACCCAGCCTTCTCAGGCTCCACCACCGCCTCCTCCTTCCCAGCTCTTTCCCTCTCTTCCTCCTCCTCCTGCTCCCCTCCGTTGCCTGTTCTCCCCTCCCGCACTCCTGGAGATAGACGCTCAAGCCTGACGCCTCTGAAAAGGCAGCGGCAGTCGCCTTATCCACAGACCTCAGGAAATTCGCTTTGACCGATGCATGCTTCAGGCTCTGGGTCGAGCTAAGGGGAATAACCGGGCAGGTAAAGAAGCTCAATTTGGGTTGGGGGAGGGGATGGGGCGAGGCAACCTGGAGAAGGATATATTTCCCCCTAGTAACTGAGCCAGGATCTGCCACAAATGCACAAGGAAGGATGGGTGGTGGGAGGGTGGAGGAGTATAGATCTTCGTTGTTTTGCATGAAGCTTTTTAAATAGATGGCAAGAAGACGAGATGGTGGAACTGAGGTAGTAACTTAAAGGCTGAATGCAGTGATTTTTTAGCAAAAGAAAGAAAACAGACAAGTTAGAAACCAAAGCAATAAAATATATCTGTGTCTACATCTTTCCCTTCCCCATCAGCCCCATGCTGTGCCTATCCTTAATTTGTGCAGTTGACTCCAGGCTCCAAGAAACTGCACTGGTATTACAGATGGAGCTTAGAGACTGGGCGGGAAAGCCAGGGAGAATTTGGGTGTGCATTGGTATTGAGGGACTTTGCAAAAGCAAGGTGGGGGGGCAGGAAGCGCTTCTAAAAATTATCCCAAAGATTTCAGGTTCTTTGCTATGGTCTATATTGAAGGATGCATGGAAAGATATGTGTGCATATGTGTATGTGTGTTATAAACATATTAAAATAAATGCAACTGCAGCGGATGAGCATACAGTATCGATCCTTCCAGTGGCTTGGGAATGAATTTGATTCTAGAAATGAAAGAAAAGATTAATGAGGCTGTTAGTCTGCTTTTGAATTAGAGCGCTTCTTCCTTTGGCTGCAGTAAGGTTGTTTTTCAGATCCTTTTATTTCATCCTCTAATTTGTGAACTCACCAGGTTTTTCCGGCACCTAGAGAGAATCCTCTTTCTCCATATAAATACTCCCTCACACACAATGAGCTTCCTCTAAGGACTGGGAGAGTCAGTTGACCTCCTCTGTGGTAAGAATATATGTGTCCCCCCCCCCCCACACACACACTCTCTATTCCTTAAAAAATCGGCAAGGTATGCATTAGTGGAGGAGTGCAGGAGAGAGGGGTGAAGAAAGGTTTTGTGATCCATGTAATATTAATTAATAAAATAATCGGCTCCAGTTGAGTCACACGCGTGCGTGCACACACACACACACACAAAGGTTTTCTAATACATAAGCTTCTGGATGGTTTCAAAGCACTACTCTTGATCCTTAAATTCCAGATTCATTTTGTAAATGACTGAAAATTTGGCAGATGCCTGAGTCCACTTAAAAATTAGAGTATATTGAATAATATGCTATCTTAGGATGATTTTTAAGAGCACCTTTCTTTGGGTTTGGCACAGAAGTAGACAAGATATGGCTGGTGATTGCTGTTGGAGTGGGATGTATCAGCCATAATAAATAAGCAACTGAGATTTTAATTTATTTTTTATTTCTGCTGGGCAGTGTGTATGTGTGTGTATGTGTTGTGTTGTGTGTCTGTGTTGCAAAAGAGGGAACCAGTCATCAATTTCATCTGGGGAGGAACTTGAAGTGGGATCCCCTAGCCTGGTGGTGGCTCTCAGCTGACACCTGTAGGGATTGCTCTGTACTGAAGAGAAATGCTCTCAGCTCCCTCCATGGAGGAGCAGCAACACAATGCGGTGCCATAAATTACTGCTAGTTTCAGCTTGTAGGAAAAAAAAAAAAGTGTTAATTGGATAGTGAGCTTCTGTGTCCAGGCAATAAATGTGTGTGTGTGTGTGTGTGTGTGTGTGTGTGTACAGGGGGTGGTGTGGTATAGTGAGGAATGCTGAGGGAAATGCATGTATTTGCTTGACATGACCAGATGAACCATTTGTGATTTTTTTTGGTCAAAATGTGAGAGTAATGTTTTTTGGTAAAGAAAAAAAAGAAAGAGAGAGAGAGAGAGAGACTTAAAAACAACACACTGCTTAGATTTCTGTACCATTCCAGGAGCCTGTCAGATTAGGGTTAAATAAAGAGGTGATTTTCATAGTGAGTGATTCAAAGATATAATTTTATATTCCAGCATCCTGGAGCCATAGCATTTAAGGTGACACACATGCCAACTGCTGTTCTGACCACACAAATTCTAAGGGCTGACAGCCAGATAAGGACTTGAAGAGGAGTTAAGATCACTACACTGTGGCAAAATATTAAATACTTTACCCATCTTTAGAGGATTTAATATTATGGCAATTGAAACATAAATGCTGCTCCAAATAGATATGACTTCAGTTAGATGTTTTCTCCTATAACAGATATTCCTTTAATAAAAGGGGAGAAAATGCGTGTTTGAAGTTTAAAAGAGACTCCCAAGAAACTATCAGTATTCTTTCTCTGAAAACCATGAAATGGTAGGAATGCTATATAAATCCAAGCCAGCAGCGTCCAGTTGCAGTCTGGTCTGCTTTGCCTATTGAAAAATCTGTATTAGCTGATATTTGAATAGGTTGTATTCTTGTTGTCCGTGCCATCAGTACACATTACGAGCAGAAGTCCTTAAAAGGGCCTTTTTCTTCCTCCTCATATTAAAAAAAAAAAAAAAAAAAAGATTAAACTTTCTCAGAAAAAGTAAAAGATAGCCATAAACAAATCTCTACAAAATCCTGAGAGGGTTACCTATTAACAGTTATAACAAACTGCAAGGATGTAATGACTTATTGTAAAAGTGCAATATTAACTATTCGGAGACATTAGGTCTTCCTTGATAGATCAAGACAAATGAGCCCCTTCTAGTTAAGGTTAACTGTGGCTTCCTAACAGCTCTAGTTACATACCTGGTTTCTGAGCTGAATAGTGATTTCTGTGATACTACACATGACTTTAGAAATTAATTTTTATTTTAATTCTCTGCAGATTTTCTGGGTCCTTATAAAAAGACAAAACCAAAATGCATCACCAACACACAACCAATTGACATGCTGGCATCTTAGCTTGGCCTTGCAGAGGCAAAGAGAAAAGAAGAGGAGCTGTTGTGACATCTAACAGCTTCTGGCTATTCCACAGCTTCTGGGTTTGAACCCTACCGTTGGGGAGGGGAAAAAAAAAAAAAAAAAAAGAAGTAAAACCCAGCCTGTGAGGCCATGCATAAGGAAGTCTGCGTTGGCTACAGTGGTGCAGGAAAGTCCATGATATGACGGAAGAAGCAGGCCTTTGAAGCCACTCAGGGGTTAAGTGGTGCCGTAAAGAGAGGCAAGGAACCTGTCACTCCCTTCTGCTTTGGGAACACCACATCTGGAGGAGAAACAACTGGAGGCTTTTGCAAGTGTCGAAGGATCCTGGCTCCTTGCTGGCTTCTTGTACTTCCCTGAGAAGCATTTCCTCCTTGCCAGACCCTGACTGCTTCCCTGTCGCCCGGTACCCCTGATGGTACCTGGCAGATAATAGTATTTGAGCAGCGAAGCGGCATCTCCTGACACCACTGATGCCCTTGAACTAGGTCATCGGATTCAAATGGATAAGTGACTCCCCTTGACCGCCTGTTGACGCCTTTTCCAGAACGTTGCTTCCAAAGTGCATCCTCCCTTTGGTCTGGAAGCTCTGCTGCTGCCCTGCACCCCCGGGGTCTACGTCTTCCAGTTGGGAGGGGACTATCGGGAGAGAGGGAGGGGCTGCTGGAAGAAGAAGAAGAAAAAAAGAGCTAGATACGGGAGGGTGCGTCCCTCCCGCTCCGGGCCCCCCCCCACCGCGCCCGACTCCGGACCCCCGTTTCCGCATCACGGTGTCCAGGACCACGTTGACCCTGTCGGCCCCGGCACCCCCCCGCCGCACCCCAGCCCCGAGCATGGGGACGGCGCTCCTCCAGCGCGGGGGCTGCTTTCTCCTGTGCCTCTCGCTGCTGCTCCTGGGCTGCTGGGCGGAGCTGGGCAGCGGGCTGGAGTTCCCGGGGGCCGAGGGCCAGTGGACGCGCTTCCCCAAGTGGAACGCCTGCTGCGAGAGCGAGATGAGCTTCCAGCTCAAGACGCGCAGCGCGCGCGGCCTCGTGCTCTACTTCGACGACGAGGGCTTCTGCGACTTCCTGGAGCTCATCCTGACCCGCGGCGGCCGCCTGCAGCTCAGCTTCTCCATCTTCTGCGCGGAGCCCGCCACGCTGCTGGCCGACACGCCGGTCAACGACGGCGCCTGGCACAGCGTGCGCATCCGCAGGCAGTTCCGCAACACCACGCTCTTCATCGACCAGGCCGAGGCCAAGTGGGTGGAGGTCAAGTCCAAGCGCAGGGACATGACGGTGTTCAGCGGCCTCTTCGTGGGCGGGCTGCCCCCCGAACTGCGCGCCGCGGCGCTCAAGCTCACGCTGGCCGCCGTCCGGGAGCGCGAGCCCTTCAGGGGCTGGATCCGCGACGTCCGCGTGAACGCCTCGCAGGCCCTGCCCCTGGACAGCGGCGACGTGAGGCTGGACGACGAGCCGCCCAGCAGCGGCGGGGGCAGCCCGTGCGAGGCGGGCGACGAGGGCGAGGGCGGGGTGTGTCTCAACGGGGGCGTGTGCTCGGTTGTGGACGACCAGGCGGTGTGCGACTGCTCGAGAACCGGCTTCCGCGGCAAGGACTGCAGCCAAGGTAAGGCCCGACGCCGGACGCGCCCTCCCGGGGCGGGGGCGGGGGCGGGGCGCGGGGGGTGGGGGAGGTCGGGGCGAGGCGCCAGGTGGCCTCCTGCTTGCGGCCTCCCTGCCTCGCCTGCACCGCCCGCAGCTCCTCCTCTGGCCTCCCCCACCCCCTGGGCCCGGTGGCCCCCTGGGACCCGGCCCTCTGGGCCACCGCTCGCTGCCCGGGGGCGAGCAGAACGCCCTCTCCCCTTGAGGTTCCTCGGGTTCCTTGTCAGGCTGCTCCCACCGTCCCTGGGCCGTGGCCCGCCTGCACAACCGCTGTGCTTTCCTCGCCTCCCAGCCACTCGCCCGCCCGCCCCAAGCCTGTGATACGCGGAGCCGTTCCGCCTCGGGTGCAGACGCGCCTCTAGATTGGGCAGCCACGTGGTGAAGAAGGAAGGGCAGGCGAGGTTGGCTACGCGTGAGGACCTCCACGTTTCGTTATGCGTGGGAAAGGACACAAGGGGAACAGGGGCCCTTTTACAAGTATAAAGTCCTGCTCCTGGTTGTGGGGAAAGGAGGATGTGTGTGTGTGTGGGGGGGGGGGGGGGGTGGAGGGTGGGGAGGGGTGTGTGTGGGGGAAGGTTTTCTGGATAGAAGAAAAAGGTTCTTGGAACCAATGTTACTTTCGAAGGTCATGTCCAAGTCCAGCATTTGTCCGTCTAGGAAAAATTAAGTGGTTTCTGGAAGCGGAAGACAGGTCAGCTAATATTTAGAAATGTTAGAGATTAAAACACCTATTTCTTAATTAGCAGATGTCTTGGGAAGCTAAATGGCACAGACATTTAGACACTGTTGTCCTAGGAAGGTTCTGTAAGCTAATAAATAGGGGGAGGTGGGTGGTGTTGCATATGAAGGATTGCAAAAGATTTTCCGAGTACGTTTAGCTAATGAGATGTATCTGAGTTGTGGAGGCCACGTTGTAATTTCTGTTGTTTTAAGCACTGAAAGTGTGGAAGGAAAAAAAGAAAACCATACCAAGTTTTATTTTCTCCCCTTAATAAATAAAATTCAGCCATTAATGTGTCTACAATGTTGCTACATGACCATGACCAAGGAAAAATTTTGTATAAATACCGGAAAGCCTATGAACAGAAAGTGACTGATAGGAAAAGAGGAAACATGGATATATTTGTGGCTGAGCGGGAGAGATGTCAGGTTTTAAAGTAGACAGCTTATGGGTCAAATCAAGACAGTCACCACATGGATAAATGACATTTATGGCTGAAATTGTTTTCTAAAAGATGAATTATTAAATCTAATTTTGAAAGCTGTGAGGACAAAAGCTCTATGTGTGGCTGAATTTTATTGTATAATGTCTCTCTCTCTCTCTCTCTCTTTTTTTTTTTTTTTTTTGCTGACACTGCTAAGAGGAACTAGCCCTTGTAAATCTTATTAGACTTGGCAGTTTTCTCTCATCTGACTTTTAAGAGAAATGAAGACTTGATAAAATTTGTAATTGTTTAAACAGCAAAGAGAGTTTGTTAGGAAGAAAAAAAAAAAAAAGCTGGTCATCGGAAAAAAAAGAGTTCTGTAGCCTTCAAGGGTTTATAGGAAAAAAAAAAAAAGTAAAGGGTTATTTTATTGTTGTCTGCCTTCATGAAGGTTTTTGTTTTCATTATGTTTTAGCTTAAATAAATACAGAAGACTGTGTATCCTATGGCCTATACTGCACTTCAGCTTGGCCAGTAAATTTCCATGGATTTAGTACCAGGCTTTATAGTTAGGTTTTACAAAAATAAAACAGGACATGCTTTTCCTCTCCCAAATCTAATTTAATTGCAAATCTTGAATGAAATAGCAGGTCCACGTGACGATTTGCTGTATTATAATTCGAAGCTCCATATCTCTGCACTGATTAATAGAAATAGTTTTTTTTTTAAATGAACATTATTTCAAGGGGAAAATTGCTCTATGTATCCCAATGCCACTTTAAAATACAGAGCAGACAATTTAATGAAGGACACATAAGATATAACTTCCTTCCTTAAATTAGGAAACAAATATGACACAATGACAGCTTGTTCTGTGTGGGAGGGTGTTTTAAATTAAAATTTTTATTTTCCTGTGCATTTTAAATGTAGGGATCCAGAGATCATGCATAATCGGGAACACTTAAGTGTGGAGAAAGCGTGGCAAAAGTAATACGTTGAAGAGAAGCAGAATTAAATGTTTCTGAAATGCATTTCATTTTGCCAGTGGATAGGCTCTTTCCATAAGAGGAAGAATTTGGAATTACCAAGATACATAATTGACCAGTATAGTACCTGATGCATAAGGTAATTCAATTCAGAAAGGAAAATCCATCAGGATGGTTCTGGAGCATTGATTCGTTTTGAAAATTTGATCTGAAAACGGAGTCCAAAGATCACCACTAGTCATGAAAGGAAAACAAAAGGCTGGATTCTTTTGATTATCACAGAAATGGGAGATGGAATGATAAAGGCAGAGTCAATCTGCCCAGAAGGATTGGCTCCACTTTTATGTATTTTCTTTATTTCATGTGTGTCAAGTGACTGTTAAATAATTAATTGAGAATGGATGCCTCTCCCAACACCAATCATGTATTGATGGCCAGGGATAGATGGTTTCTATTCAGAGGAAGTATGAGCAGAGCCCTGCGTCTAGCCAGTATTCACACTGATTGCCACATTCCTTTTAAAAACTAATTTAAAAACAAATCCACATTCATTAGAGAAAATTTAGGGAAAAAATCAACAGCAAACATTAAACAAGATTCAAATTATATCTAGTTCTAACCACAATTTCTTTTTTAACTTAATAAAGCCTAATATTATTTAGTAGCCTTCGTATTAAAAATATAGTAAGAACAACTAAAAGGACAACGATAATATTCTTTCTCTCTCTCTCTCTCTCTCTCTCTCTCTCTCTCTATTTTTTTTTTTTCTGGCCCCGAATGTCTTGCAGCAACTTCTGCATCTATGGTTTTCTAGAATATTTTTATTTAATAAGTGCAGTTTCATCCTTACTCTAATTTATTCAAACCTAGCAAGTTTTATTTATTTATTTATTTATTTATTTATTTATTTATTTAGTGATGGAAATAGAACACCAGAAAGGTTATGTGTCATAACCAGATTAGTGGCAGAGCCCACATACAAGTGCAGGCACTCTTATTCTAGAGCCCTGTATTATCTTCTCTGCTGAATAAGATTTCCATTTTACTAGGATTGATATTTTTTCATCTTCAGGTATTATTCAAGAGAAAAAAAAATAAGTATAAATGGCTGATGGGACAGAACTAACTTATGTATCACTTATGTTCTTTGACCCTGAAAGTGAGCCTCAGAACACTGCTATCCAAGAATGTTATCTTTCTTGAATGATGGATGCTTTGGGGGTACAGAGCTTTTTCAGTGAATCCTACTCCTCTAAGTGCCCCAGGATCATTATTACTTACTATGTTTCTACCTAAGAGGACTGATAGTTTGTTAGCAGCTTAAAAGAATTAGTGAATTCCATGGCTATCCAGCTTAAAAATAAGAATAAAAGGCTGATCAATGAGAAGTGAGGTTACACTTTTTAAAATGATTTCCAGGTTTCATGCATTTTAGGATCATTTATATTAAAATTTCATATTAGGCTCTTGAGGGTCACTTTTATTTACTTTTCCTATTTAAGTGACCATAAACAGATAAACCTTGCAATGGCTTATTACGAAATAGTACTAAACATGGTAGTGTGATAGATATCACTTAATAAAGCCCATACTTTCTAGGACTTTACTAATGTGACCAGATAGACAACCATATTCACTTAGTCATTTCTATGTTCGACAAATATTGATTGAATGCTTTGTATGTGTCTGAATAGCAGGCTCAGGTAATAAAATGGTGAGTGAACTCCCAAATAGTTCCTACCTCGCTAGCCCTTGCATTACATTGTGGAGACACAGTTATTTAAAAAATAAGTAAAAGGAAACTTAAAATGGTGGTATGTATTTTGGAGGACAGATACATGGTACTGTGAGAATTTTAAAAAGTGTGAACTAATTTAATCAAAGAAGGTTTCCCTGAGGATTGATTGATGTTTAAAATCTGAGAGATGAGAAGGAATTAACCATGTAAACATAGAGGAGAAATGCTGGGTACAAAAGCCTGGTATAGAAGTTGGTGTGGCATATTCATGCAACTGAGAGAGGGCCCTTGAGTTTGGAGCTCTTAGCAGACTCTCATCAGGTCTTTCAGGGCCTTCTAGACCATATCACAGATTTGAATCTTATGGTAAAAGTGATGGAAAAAATAATGGTAGGAGTTAGTTTGGAAGGTGGAGAGGAGGGTGCCATTATCAAATTTATATTTCAAAAATGTCACTCTGGCTATAGTTTAGAGAACAATTAATGGGGGGGGGGCGGAGAAAAAGAGAAAACCTTGTTTTCTGTTTGCCAGTCAACAAAATATGTTTAAGCACCCATTGACAGCTGTAGACTGAACTAGAAGAACATAGGGAAAAACAAGATTCTGTCTTTAAGGAGCTTAGAATCATTGTGAGTTTTGTTATATATAGAAATCTAAGGCCTTTTTTTGTTAGGAACACTTGGTTCTATCTGTAAAAGTATCAGAATCCTTTCTGTGGATTATCATGTGGTTTCCTCAGATAAACCCACCAAATCTATAGGCTTCTGGAGCCCATTGGCAATGTCATACCCTGTTGTATCTCCTCCCCCCCAAGAACCTTACTCAATATGCCTTTCTTGTGACAGTATATATTAGCTGATTGATTCTAGGCTTTCAATATTTTAGCTGCTGCAATAAAGAAAAAATACTACTTGGATACTTAATTTTTAAATTCATTTTATTTGAGGATTTTTATTATTATTAAGAAAACCTTTAATACAAAAGCATTTATAAAAACTGTCACTCTCCATAGAAACTTACTTGTCTCAATCCTATATTTAAATAGTGACGCATACTGTATAGATATAGATAACTGATGGACCTGTCCTGTTTACAATTTGTCTTTGAGGCTTTCCTATAAGTTAAAGTTATTTACATGTATCTGCAGAGAAGCAAGGTAATATATTTGAACTTTAAAAGCTTAAGTAAGATAGTTATCGCAAGTGGATTATATTTTTAGCATATAAACATATATATATGCTAGTAAAATAAAGTTCTAGTTTTGGATACCATTAAATAAAATTTAAAAAATGACTCCTGAAAGGACTGACACTATATAATATGTATCCTATTTTTAGCTGTATTATGAGAACCAGCACCCTGAGCTACACTGTTTCCTGTAAAACAGTCATTGGCCACATTTTATATCCCTTTCTCAATAAACATTTGGTAGCCACACTGTGTGCATGGTTAACTCCTATAAATGTTCATTAAAAATTAGGTATCATACTTAGGTTTTGTTTTATTCTGGATATATAAAGATATGTCTAGTGATATAAAACTACTATTGAAGTTTCTTCGCAAACTGTACTTTCAAGAAGTGCACATGTGTATTTGACGTAATTCAGAGTAAATCATTTTTGAATTCTTAAAGTTTTCAGTTGGTTGTACAAAACAGTATTATGTAACCTCATAAACTTTTGTCCTTGTGTACTTCTGTATGACTTTAGGCTTGGTCCCTTTTCTCTTACTTGAAACACAGGAACTGTAAATTTCTTGGTCTTTGCTAAATAGTAGGTCTTAAAATGTCCCAATTAGGTTTTGGAAAAAAAGTATTTTTGATTAGTTGTGTTAGAGCTATTCTGAAATTGCATAGCTTTTTGTTGTTGTTTTTTTCCTCTTAAGCATAGATTTCATGTGTTTCTACTTGAATATGGGAATGGGTGCAGTGCTCTCTCAAATTGTCTTCTTGCCATGTTATTTACACAATGTGTGCAAGCAGAATGTGGCATAGTGTCTGAACAACGAAATTCCAGATGTGGCAACTAAATCACTGTTAAAAGTAGAATAAGGTCACTAATGTTCTTTATTTCAATTTTCAAGATTGTAAATCAAGTAACATATAATCAGACAACTAACACATTGTGAACTTCTGCTAACCTATTTCAGAGTGTGCATAGTTAATAGATGTAAACTCTGAGAAAAATGTGAACATTTGAAAGAAGTATCTAAAGGCAGCAGGGTAGATGGCTCTAAATATTGTAAATGTTAATCGTGAAAATATTAAAGTCATTTCTATAAATCTGTGCTGGGATCAGGTTAGATTAAGTTTAGATCATTTATGCCCAATAGTATGTATAAGAGTTTTCTTATTATCCATTGATACGTTGGTGCAGACAAGCTGAGTAAAGAAGACATTGGCCCCTTGTTCCTTCTGTGTAAAATCTGAACAAATAAATAATTTAAGGCAGCAGCTAAATGAATGCATGTTATATGATTCTATTTATATGAAGCTCAAAATAGACACAACTACTCTATGATGATACAGTTCAGAATTGGGGTTACCTTTTAGTGGTATTGACTAGAAGAGGGCACAGTGGAATCTTTTACAAGATCTGGGTGATGTTTATATTGGGTATATATATTTGTAAAGATTCACTGAACTATACACTTAAGATTTATATACACAAAGTATTTACACATAAGATATCTATCCCTAAGTACCTACACATAAGATACTTTATATACACTCTACCTCAGTTTAAAAAAATCCTCCAAATTATAAAAGAATGATGCCCAATGAATACATGTAGTGTGTATATTTTCATACCCTAAATGAAATATGAAAACGCACTTTATGAAGGGATTCTTAATGGGAATCCATATTTTAAAATGGTAGTCAAAAGAGTTAAATATTTGTAACATTCCAGAAAGCAAATATATGTATATATGAATAAATTTAAGGGTAGGGAGAGTATCCTGTTTTAAACAGACACTTTTTAACTTGTTTCCAACTTCCTATGCCTTTTATAATAGAGATAACGCATAGATAAAATTTTCATCTATTGAACTAAAGTTCTACCAACACGTTAAAGCATGTAAGTTTTCCAATTAGGATGATTCAACTACTGGAATTTTAAGTTATTGAATGATGAGTATGTTGTAAGAGCTCAATAAATATTTGAATGAGTGTTTATATATTGGAAAAAAATTACCAGTCCAACCATAAACTCTCTAAATATTCTCTAAATCTACAAATATACATGATTTTTTCCCCCCAAAAAATATTAGGCATAAAATTATTTCAAAAGGGGCAGCCCAGGTGGCTCAGCGGTTTAGTGCCACCTTGCCCAGGGCCTGATCCTGGAGACCTGGGATCGAGTCCCACGTCGGGCTCCTTGCATGGAGCCTGCTTCTCCCTCTGCCTGTGTCTCTGCCTCTCTCTCTCTCTCTCTCTCCTCTCTCTGTGTATTCTCATGAATAAATAAAATCTTTAAAAAAAATCATTTCAAAAGATGCATTAGATGCCACTCCTTTCTCGATGCCATAAGCACCTTTTGTGTCTGAATACAATTTGAAATCATTCTGCTTAGGATCATGAGTGTTATTATAATTAGTGTTTACTGAGTAAAAAGCATTTTATGGTTTGCTTTGTCTATACCATTGGACAGTTTGAAATTATTCTGTTTAGGATCATAAGAGTTATTGTAATTACTAGTGTTTACTGAGGAAAAAGCATTATATGGTTTGCTTTGTCCATACCATTGGACAGCTTGAAATTATTCTGTTTAGGATTATAAGAGTTATTATAATTATTAGTGTTTACTGAGTAAAAACCATTGTATGGTTTGTTTGTTATTGCTACAACATCCTACTTGGTAGGTTTTATAAAATTCCCATTTTACAGAAGAGAAAATTGTGTATTAGAAAAGCTGACTTGCCAAAAGTACCATAGCTCAATGGTAGAGCTAAAAATCTGAAGCCAGGTGTGTCCATTGCCCCAGCAGGCAACTCTGTCCATTATATGACATAACCTGTGTGTTTCACTTAATGAACAGCTAGTGGATGCTGGGAATTTGTTCTTGCGTTGTCAGCTTGCTGCTGATATGAACGGCTGACTTATAATAAAGCCTTCAGAATTGAAGATTGTGGCAGCAGACCCTTAAATTTAGTGCCATTTCCTAATGTCATGATAATAAAGAAACAAAATAGCTTGTCAGAATTTATCACACTTTGTTTCTATAACACTTACTTATTTGCTGCTTATGTTGACCTTCCATTAATATTATGCTTAATGGGTTGATTTTACTTTAATGTAACTAGATGTAAAGCCCCAGTATATTATGTATAAAGAACTACAATTAATTCTTTGTCTTTTGGATGAAAATACTTAGTTTTCACAAAACAGGCAGCACAAAATTTACATCATTTCAGAGTCTGGAGATAACATTAGTGAAATCATCAAAGTTCTTGGTGATTTAGCACAGGTAAAAAGATCTATCTCCATCACATAAGTAGATACTTAGACTTGCTGAGTTAGAACATGGGTCTGCTGAAGGTATAGATGATGGTACTCTGGACAGTTAATTGAAATTAGATAATGAGAAGGTAGTGTTTCTTTTTGGATAAGCTTGGCTTCCCAACACATTGCCTAAAATTGAATTCAGGAGCAGGGCTTAGAGTTAGAAAGATGTATTCCCTATGCTATTTCTGGTATATATGAGAAACTATTATTGGAAAGTAGTGGGAGGAGAACAAGTCTGAGATGGCAAGCCAAAGTGCTGACCTGGACTCTTGTCTAGTAACTTGTGCTCAAAGCTGTCTGGACTGTAATTAGAAATATACTGACGCCACATTACAGGAGTGAGCGCTACTTCAAATAGCACTTTCTTAGGTTGGTTCCCAGGAGGGATCCGATGGTCCAAAAGTTAAAGGAGGGGCTGCCCAGAAGAAGAGTTGCTTCACAAGCACCCTCACATCAGGAAGGGCTTTCTCTGTTTAATCACAGACATAACGAATTCTGTGGATGACATTCCACAACAGAAAACAACACTGATCACAGTACAGGAGCTGCTGTGGTGGGTGATCTAACAATACCAGGCCTTGTATGTGGAACCAGCTAAACTTAAGTGTGACTCAGACATTGCTTGATTCAGCAGAATGAACTACCCCCGTCCAGCAAAGGCAAGGAAATTAAAGACTCATGTTTTTCTTCTAGGTAATAAAGTCTTTTTGTAATTAAGCGTGCCTAGACTTTCCTTAGGGAAATGGCTGGCATGGTAGCATAAAACTATAGCTGCCATATGGAAGATACTACTTTTCAGCTTAAACTCTTTATCTGAATGCAGCACTGATTTTTTTGGGGGGGGGGTGCAAATAATGTGATTATTTAAAATTATTACATGTGAAGCTTAGGGACCAAATGTTTAATTGATACAATTGAAAACATTGTAAAAATAGGAAGTAATATATTGCACTTCATGATCAAAATGCCCAAGTAAATGTTTAATGCAATACTTTTGTGAACCCCTATTTTAAAAATTGAATAAAAAAATTGAGTCTATTTCCTGTGACATAGAATACTAAGATATTTAAAATGATGATATATATATACTATTCACATATAAGTGATTATGTTTGTGTGTATGCATGTAAACAGAAATATACACAAAAATATGACATATATATGATGATTATATAATGTAAGCAGAGAAGGATTTTTTAAAGTCTTAGAAATCATGTTAAAATAAAATCTTTACACATATATTGGTTAAACATGTCACTAAAATATGTCTTTATTATTTAAAATAGTCTATGTAATATATATTTTTTCCTACACAAGACCTTAGAAGCCTAAAATGTCTATACTTATAGTAAGACAAATGACTTTCTGTAATAAGGCATGGGATTAGAGATTTTGAAGTTTCTACAAAGTACCATTTTCATATTATTGATTGACAACATCCCAACTATTCCTGGGGGTTATATGAAAATCTAACTATATTAAGTCTTGCTCTAAGATTGTTCTGGCAGTTACCAAGAGTAATTTGCTTTGATGGAAACTTAGCTATTATTATCAAATAATAATATTATTTAACTATTTGTTGGAATAAGCCACAATTATGTTCAAATACATAGAAAAAATTAGGCTAATATTAATAATGACATTTTAAAACTTTTATCCATAAGAAAACTAGGGGGGTGCATTTATTTAATGAGCTCCCAATGAGTACAAAATAAGCCAAGACCACCACAGGGATATTCTGAAAGAGCCTTTTTAAAAGTAGAAAATAGCCTACAAATCTCTTTTACCACACTAGTTAGAGAATCTATAAGAATTTTCATTTTTAATACTTAAAGGAGTCATGTGTAAGTTTCAGAACATGCCTTACTGGTCAATTTCTATCATTTTATGAGAATTTTTGGATTCACACATCCTTATTTTTTTCTTCCACTGGCCTCTTAAAGCTTTGTTTAAATGAGAATGGTAGAATTAAAATAATATGGCTTTTCTGTTTCTATCACAATTTATATTTTTTGGCTTCAAGTTACGCTTAAAATTGTTTTTTATTGCTGCTGCTGTTTTTTTTTTTTTTCACTTGAATTTCATCCTTTGTTTACCCTTCTACACTCTCATTGATTTCCTTCATAAAAACACAGGCAGAGGGAGAGCTTCAGGAATTAGAGTAATTCTTCATCTGGGAATGGCATTCCTCTATGACTGTTAGCTGAGAGCTGTGCGCTTTCCCAGAGGTCATTAGAAATAAAGAATGATGGGCACCTCCCCTTCCCTTAGACCCAAGATGTTATCCATCCTGGACAAAGTCCTTGTTTGTATGACACAGAAAATGCTGTGTTTCATCCTAAATAGAGGCAATAAAGATTTGGATTGGAGCCAAATATACAATCCTGGAGTGTCTTCCTCCCACAAGGGATGGAGGATGGAAGGATGATGAGGCCTTAGGGAAGCTGTGGAGCTTAGGATGTGTAATAATTGAGAAAATGAGACCAAAGACTGAAAAAGGAACAGGAAATAGGAGAAAAGAAGATGATTGGGGGAGAAAATGAGTGCTAGAGAAGGAGGTAAATTAGAGAGAGAGAACGTGCATGTGAGAGAAAGAGAGAGAGAAGAGAGAGAGAGAACACAGAATTAGAAACAACCAGAATACTGAGAACAGGCAAATTAAAATAAGAAAAACCACACATCTGGTTAGTGGAGGAGGGGACTAGAACATGAATTTCTTGACTTCTAGCCTCGAGGTTGAGCTGGAGAGCTAGGAAGAAGAAAAAGACAAGGACCAATACATTATTGTCTAAAATTCAATCACATGAAATATAATCAGTCTTTAGCTCTAGGTTCTGGCAGTATGTTGTTGGACTTTGTCCTACTAACAACAGCAACAGCAATATCAAAATCTTGCATAATTCATACCCTGTGCCAGGCACTATTTTAAGCTTCTTATATATAGTAATTCATTTGATCTTCCCAAAACTCTATGAAGTAGGTACGATCTTCCCCAATTTACAGCTGAGAAAACTGAGGCATGGAGAGATTTTTAAAAAATACTTACTCAGTTCATACCCTAGGAAATTGCAAAGCTGGCATTCATACCAAGGCTATGTGACCTCCTGAGGACTTCCCCTGAACTTATAATTCCTTCTTTTTTAATAATAACAACTGAATGTATATCCTCCACACACTCTTTCACATGAGGGAATCTGCCCGGTATTTAAACGATGCCTGTATAAACTAAAGCATTTTCATTTCCTCTCCCTCTCAGTATTCCATCTAAGTGTTTAATAACTTTTCATGGGCAGAGTTTCTTCTTTAAATTTAATGAAAATCCTTTCTCTGCTGACATAAATTAATTTCTTCTTGTTATGTCCTCAGTGGAAATAAAATTCATGTAGTCAATATCCCCTTGAATTATCTTTATCTGCTTAAGAGAAGGACTGCTGTCTTCACTGAGCTAAAAATGTTTTAGATCCCCCTTCTGTGAAACTGATCTGACGCTCAGCCTCCTTTCCCTAATAGCCACCTGCTTTATTTATGTTACTCACTATCACCTCGACTCACTAATGCTCTCCCAAGACTGAGTTCCCTGAGTTTCCCAGACCCAGAGCAACCCTCTCCTCTGATCACCACATGCTGCACTTCCCATGACTCCCTAACCTTTCCTTTCACTTCTGTCTGACTTGCTAATTTCCCATTATATCTTGAAAATATCAAGATAAATATATCTTGGGCAGAAGCTTTCTAAAATCCTTAGTAGGTGGTTGTTACTTGGCAGTTTAAAAGAAAAAAAAAAACTGTCTGCTACTAGTGTCTGTATATCAGGCAGTCTAGAATTGTAGGAAGGAAAAAGTCTTGATAGCATTGCATTTGTAAGCAGGAAAAGTAGGCCAGAAAAATATGAGCTGACAAACAGAAAAAAGAATTTGGACTAAGGAAAACTGGCAGCAGTAGTAGTCTGGCCCATAGAGGACTAAACAGTGGAAATGGATTTGAACAAGAGTATGTTGATTTAGGCCTAAGGAAAGAGAAAACAGCATTTGCTTGTAATTCTAGTATAAATGTGAGAACAGGCTAGCAGGCGTGGTGGGTGAATCTCTCTATTCCTGGAGATCCTTAACAATAGCTTAGATATACAACTGCCAGTTTTAAATTGCTTAGGATCTCGCTTTTTCTGGTCAGAGGCCTAGACTAAATGACCTTCATAATACATTTTCAGCTCTTAGTTGTATAAATAATCAAACTTTTTGGGAAACATTTAATGTGCAAATCTCTCAAGTATGAGATGGAAATATCCTAAAACAACCCCATCCCACAAAAACTCCCAAATTATCCACTGGCAAAACAAACAAAAAGCACATAAAACGAAAAAAAAAACTGCTTTAAAGGTATCTGAAGTTATAATTCACAGATGCATTTGGATACATTATGGCATCAATTGCCACAGAGCCTTTAGTTCTTGAATCACCTCCCAGTTGTCTTAACTTGCTGTTGCTGCACATAGGTGTCCCAGGAATATACTCTAGGCAGGCTCTTTGCCCACATGCTGTGTTTGCCCTAAGCCAGCTACTCTTGTTGTCCTCTTTACATAGTGGATTGCCCCAGTTTCATGTTTCCTTGAACATGTCTCAGCTCAAGTTACAGCTGAGGCCTGTGTCTCAACTCACACTTCCACTTGTTCCTTGTGCCTTCTCTAGGGTTTCCTCCCCAAGCTGAACCTACCCCCACCAGGTGGCCATGCCAAGTTTGGCAGCATAGCCACGTGATATCCCTCTGGTATCGATCCTTTCAGATTCTGTGTCAATTGGTCTTTCTCTGGGAAACATAGCTTTGAGTGAAAGGGGTTTTGGCACTGGTGTGAATTCTTCCTGGAGAAGAATGGGATAAGAAGGCTGAAAAATAGTTTTTTATTTAAAAACAAAATAAAACCAAAACGATCACAACATTAGAAAACACTTATTTATGGATGCTCTGTAATGTGCGTGGTTTCTCAATAGAATGAGTTACACAAACCAGAAATCTAGTCTCATCTTTGAGCCCTGTTTTTTTGCCCATTTATAAACCAATTCATAATTCCCAAACACATACTAAGAAGCTGTCATATTTATGGTGAGACCTTAGTACTTATGTAGTTGTTCACCAGTGTTATCAAATGCTCTTGAAGCCAAAATTTGGAAGTACGAATGAAAATGTTGAAACCTAATTATAGGCATAAAATATTCAGGTATCAAAAATATGAATAAAACTTACTATTATTCACAGTGTATGAAGACCTATAATAAGGTGCAGATGTGTATCATTTAGTCATATTAGTGATATTCTTAGTTGTAAAAATGAACCTTACTTTTTGAAAAAATCCACATATAGTGGTATGCCTATGAAGAGTGACAAACATATGGATCCTTTTAAAAATTACATTAAATGGATTCATTTCAAATTTTTAATTCAGTTACCATAATTTCAAATTACTCTAATCACTGGATTTTTCCATATCCAAAGAAAATAGTGTGTAGCGAGTCATTAGATAGTTATAGAGGATAGGTAGAAAAAGTATCAGATTAACAAATACTTGTTATGGCATAAACTGAACACAAGGAAAGTCAGGAAACTTGAAACTTGTTTTTTTTTTATCTTTTGGTGAAAGGTGAAATACTATATTTTGGTCAACCTCTGGTCTAAGAATTGAAAAGGAAGGAAGTTACTTTCTAGTGGAGTAGGCTGGTAGATAAACATGCCTGATTGCGTAAATTTGTCACATAAATGCAATAAATGGTATCACAGATGTGAGCAGATTTTGTCATGTGCTTTCAGTGACAAAGTCCACTTGGTTCTACTGATACACTATTTCAGGGTCTCCTGTTCACCCATCAGGATTGTTGTTATAATCTTTACCACTTTTCCTAATCTCAAGCAGTGTTCCTCATTTCCCCAGCCAAAGCCATCCCTCTCTACTACTGGGATGATCCTTTAAAAATAGTATTTCTCCTTTAGCTTAAGGATCAAGGAGAAGAAAGCACAAATTCTTAAGAATGACAATGAAGCAGTTTTCAAACTGTGTCTGATCTCCATTTCTCCCAACAGAAACCTTGTGATCTAAGCCAACATTATTTGTATTATGAATAATTACTGAATTTACATGTAATGGGGGCCCTTTTTAGTGTTATTCTCTCTGGACCAAAAGCCTTCTGTCCACCCTGAAGTGACAATTCCACTTATCACTTATGACTCATCTAAGAGATCTTTCTGAAATTCTCCATGACGTTTTCCCTGGCTGTCCCGCAGAGCAAATGTTGGCTTTGTGTAGATCTTTGTTCATATAGTATTGCACTCAACATATTTTTTATTATAGTTATTTAACACCCCACAATATTTCTTCATGTGATTCTAAGTCCCCAGGGGAGCATTTATATGCCTATTTATTCCAGTATTTATTACATAAGAGCTAGTGGACTAGCCCATAGTAGGGGCCCAAAAAATGTTAGTAAATTTAATTAAGTTCAAGATTTTAAGAAGAGAATAAAGATAATGATCAGAGAAAACAAGTAAGAAGTTCTTTAAAGGAGAGCTACAGAAAGCCAATACATACAAGAAAAGAGGTTTGATCTCAATAGGTAAAGCAAAATAAATTAAAATGAGGTTATTATTTCTTGCTTAGCTGATTGAAATTAAGAAGTGTGGGGGCAGCCCCGGTGGCTCAGCGGTTTGGTGCCACCTTCAGCCCAGGGCGCGATCCTGGAGACCTGGGATCGAGTCCCATGTCGGGCTCCCTGCACGGAGCCTCCTTCTCCCTCTGCCGGTGTCTCTCTCTCAGTGTGTCTCTCACTAATAAATAAAAAAAAAAAAATTAAAAAAAAAGAAGTGCGATTGAACACAGTATTGACAGAGATGTTGCAATTACACATATTCGCTCATGCTCTTGCACATCTTTGGTTGGAGTGTGAGTTACTGCAACTGTTTTTAGGGACAATTTAACAGTAGCTATGACAGTTTTAAACATGTGTATCCTTTAACATGGCAGTTCCCTTTCTAGGAAAAAATTTTAACAGAAATGCCTGAACAAGTCTCACAAATGTATTAGTGCTGATACACATTGTAACTGTCTGTAATGGTGAAAACAAATAAATGGAATCATCTCAACTATTAATTAACATTTAATTAGCTAACTAAACCATGGTAGACCCATGCAGAATGCCTCATAACACAGCAAAAATGAGATATAGCTATATAAACTATATATGTTAAAATATATTGTTAAAATGTTAACAATGTTAAAATATATTGTTTAGTACACATAATCAAATTGCAAACATGCACACACATTTATATAGCATATAACAATAGGATTTTATATATATATATATATATATACGCACAAATATATAGTTACATAACAAAAGTAAATAACTTATAAAGGTCAGCTGTATCGCTGTTTCCATGGAGGGAAGAAAGAAAAAGAACCTATTTAATTGCTATAAGTAAATATATTGGCAAATACTAAAACCGGATTAACAAAGGACATTAGTAAATCTCCATCTTGAGGGATTTTCAATGAGATTTTGAAATGTCAAACTAATAGTCCATTTCATGAGATCAGACTCATTATACAACTTACCAAGGATTTGTATTATCATTCTAGATTGAACACTCTGTTATAGAAATAAAAACAGAATGTTCATGTTTTCAGAACAAAATATGGCACTAACCTTGCAGGATATTTTTTGAAAGGATATCATGAAAGAGAGAATTATAGAATTTAAATCCTGTATAACTCCAAGGATAGATGATAGATGGATGGATGGATGATCTATCTATCTATCTATCTATCTATCTATTTAACTTGTACCCATTTGTCAGGTTGAATGGTCATTCTCCTGGCATAACAGAACAGTTCTAATAAGGTGCAGGGTCTGGTGGACGCAGATATTTCTTCTCAGCAGAATGATTTCTGATAATATTCCATTTACAACATCTCTCCCTGCCTTCACCTTCTCCAATCCCAAATTCGAGAGATGGCTAAATAAGTCAGTGCTGTGTCTCAAATTGGCTTCATAGTCAAGTGTATTATCATTCTTGTAATGTCTCCTCTTCCTAATGGAACTTCTAGAAACATCTGAGAATTTCCAAATGACTGACAAGGCTTTCCTGCTTTACTTCATACACGTATCAATAATTACTTAGTTGACTCTTTAATTTGTCTAAATTTGTGCAGGCATAATGGAAACTGACAATGCAATTTTCCATTGAAAATTGTAAATGGATGACTAAGCTGAGCAATTCACCTCCTTCCCATTCCTTTTGTACAGATATCTTATGCTACACCAGGATGCCTACACTTTGAAAATAGCTCATCTATATTCATTCACCCATGCATATAAATTGATTTGCATGCTCATTTTGCAGTTTCCAAATATGCATTTGTTGCATAAAGTTTTTCATATCTAACCCAAAATGGCTCTTTTACCTCTTCCTCAAAGATTTAGCTGGCGTGAGCCAACTACACATGCTTGCGCAAGTAAATTCTTAAAGAAAATACTAAAAGCCTGTAGAGGAAAGACTTAGATCTTTCCATTAGTCATAATTAGTCATAATTTCTAACTTAGATCTGGCCTTATGGGTCAGTTCCTTGAAATTATTTAGGGCAAGATTGGAATTAAGTTGCAATAATTTATTCAAACTATCCAGATTACTTACCAACTCATGATTCAATAGGAACTAAAGATATTCGATAGAATGATTAATTGGTGGATTTTTGTTTGTTTGTTTTTGCTTTCCCACCAGCTAGCTATGCGTTGTTGGACATTGGTTCCTTCACTATCTCTGATTTTCTCAAAACAAAATAAAAACACAAGCGCAAACTAAAGTTAACACAATACTGTGACTAACCTCCACAAAAAATCCTAATATCATTACTAATTTAAAGTCATCTCCTGAAAAATATAAATATATGTTTTTTTAAAAAGCCTAACCAAATGTTTTGTGGCTATGACCACTTATAAAGAATCAAAATACTTTAATTTGAGAAATTATCATTATTTTGATGATTTTTAGTATTTACAGATAATCTTTATACATGGTTTAAAATTATGTGTTATATGAAGTGAAATTAATGTATTTTTAAAATGCCTTGAGTAACAATTTGTAAGAGGAGGAAAGGATTGACATTTACTGATTGTTATATATTGGTCTTATCAATTTTATGTATATTATCCCATTTAATTCTCACCCCTACAACTATATTTGATTAATTATTTTCATCTTGAATTTAGCAAAAATGCAGACTGTCTAAGCAGCAAGGAGAGAATTTGAACATAGGCTTCAAACCCCATAGACTACTATAACTCCATGCTTTCTCTCCTGTGTCTCCATGGTTACGACTTCCAGCTTTAGAATGGTTTGTGTAGGCTCTATAGAGTCATATATACAAATGATCAAGAGTCAACCTTCTCTTTTTGGAAAGCAAAATAGCATTTGAGATATTCTTAAACTTTAAGAGCATTTCTTTTATTCGGAATTTGCTTTTAGCCAATTTGACTTTCATATTTTTCTTTATACCTCATCTCTTTTATGTATGGATGAATGTATTTCACAACTAAATGATATATTGCTGGTAATGATTAAGAAGAAACCTCTATATATGGTTTCCAAAGACTCTACAGGAAGACTATAGGCAAACCTCAACATACATAAAAAGTCCCTTATTTTTAACTCTTATTTTCTTCATCTGATCATTAGTGTATTCCTAATTTTGTCTTTTCCTTCCGCTCTGTGAAAGAGTAATTATTTTTTCTAGTGTTTCCTTCCTTTTTAAGGCTATATCACCTTGTGATTTTTTTCCATTATATTTTGGGTTATTTTTCATTACAAAACATTCAAATAATGTACCTGCTAAGATGATAATTATTAAAAAGAAAATAACTCAGAAAAATTTTTCCTAACCTCTGTAGACTACAGTTCTTAGGATTTGTTCATATTTTAGCTAAATATATTTTATGATGATATTTTATCTCAAAATTTCCATTTAAGAATGAAGATTCATGTAAAAATGCATTCCATGAAAATGTTTATTTAACCAGTATTACTCTTTTTTCCTTTTGGAACTCTCAGTTTTCAGTAATTTCACAAACATAAAAAAAAAAAAAAAAGAATGATTTGTAAAACAAAATAGTATGTAAGAAAAGATAAGAATATGTAAAACACATAAGAGAAGAGAATAATATGTAAAAAGGATATAGGTTCTTAAGTGCATCGTGGTTAACTGTATTATGCATACTTTCCCTAAACCCTTAACAATTTCTAGGTAACCTAGTTTGACTTTGGCACTTATTTCATAAATGACTCATAAAGAAAGTATATTGTTGGTTTTCCTGTCATATCACCAAAACTTCTGTAAATAATTCAGAAATAATAGTGCAATATCTTTTGGCCTTCTTTAGATTCCAAAATTGATAAATGGATATTAGGTCAGTTTTTCGTTGGGCAATAATTTTTACTTTGACTTTTGTCTATGCATTACAGAAGTAGTTCAGAAAATTCTGATTTTTGCTAATCCCTTCAAAATGGTATGAAAAATATGTCCAATTACCTAGCAAAGCAAAGATAGTTTAACATAAAATAGAGCTCCAGAGTAAAAATGGATCAATAGCTATAGTCTATTATAGTGTCTAAGGTGGTAATCGATGTACCAGAGAGAAATTTTTAAACATTTATGACATTTTAAGTGATATTTAAAGGCATTGAGCTTAGGCACTGGGGATATATTTGTGATTAGATGTGCCTAGTCACTACTCTCATTGGAGTTTATATTTCTGTAAGTGAATACAGAAATCTATAAGGTCAGCTACAATATAGAGTAACCAATACTAATGATAAGGTATATAAAACTCAGACTTAGGAGGTACAGAAGGCCTCCCAAAGGATAAGACAACTGAGGTGAGACTAGAATATGAATAGGAGTTTACTAAGGGAACAGAAGGGAAATGAGAAGCATGCAAGAAGAGACTGTTCCTCATTTGCAGAACTGAAAGTAGTTTAGAATTCATGGTACATAGTGGAAAATGGTAAAAGTGGCTTAATGCAGGCTGCAAACTAAGCTGTACAAGTCTTGTAAACTATATTAAGACATATGGAACTTACCTTTTGACTAAGTGGTAGAGTTAAAAGAACAGGAAATAATATAAAATTGTAATTTTAGAAAGACTGATGTGACTACAAAGGCAGATCTTGTTTTGAAAGCAGAACTGGAAATAATACTCTGTGGACCCAAATGAGACAAAGAGGTTCTTGTAAGAAAGGCCTGTGACTACCAATAGATGGGTACATGTTTGGAAGATTGTCTACTTCCACTATATCTAGAAACACAGCAAAAAGTGTATTTTCTTGGGAAAATAAGGAAAAATAAGGAGAATCCTTGGAAATAAGGAAAGGCCTAGAATTGAGGGATTAGGATATGGGTAGGCTAATTTTTAAATTGGGATGGAGAGAATGAGAAATGGAAATGAAAGAGGAGAACATGCAGTGAAATCTAGAGGAAGATGTAGGTGGTAGATCCAGTTAACAGAATCAGGAAACCAGGCAAATGAACATATCATGGCAAACAAAGTAGCAAATTTTTGCAAACAGCTAGATATAGGCAGACTTGCATACTCTAGTAACTGTTGGAGATGTTGTATCTTTTGATGCAAGATTCATTTATTAAGTTTCACCATCCTATAATATTAATATCCCTCAGGATTTTACTCCTTCCTTTGATTTGTTTCCACACTTACAAACCATACTTTCCTTGTAATCCAGATGTCTCGGTCATCTTGGCATAAGTACTCCTCTAGATGACTGAAGAAGTGATTTTCCTGGTTTTCGATATCCCTTTAATTTCAAATAATGCATTTATATCACAATTTGCGGGTGAGGGGAAAAAAAACAGCAAACTGCTGTACTCCCAAATTTCTTTTAAACAAATGTTTATTTTAAAAATCATGTACTTTGTTTTTTTTTTTTTTTTTTTTTTTTGTTTTTTTTTTTTTTGTTTTTTTTTTTTTTGTTTTTTTTTTTTTTGTTTTTTTTTTCTTTTTTTTTTTTTTGTTTTTTTTTTTTTTTTTTTTTTTTTTATTGGTGTTCAATTTACTAACATACAGAATAACACCCAGTGCCCGTCACCCATTCACTCCCACCCCCCGCCCTCCTCCCCTTCCACCACCCCCAGTTCGTTTCCCAGAGTTAGCCATCAGGGAAATACAAATCAAAACTACAATGAGATACCACCTCACACCAGTGAGAATGGGGAAAATTAACAAGGCAGGAAACAACAAATGTTGGAGAGGATGCGGAGAAAAGGGAACCCTCCTACACTGTTGGTGGGAATGTGAACTGGTGCAGCCACTCTGGAAAACTGTGTGGAGGTTCCTCAAACAGTTAAAAATATACCTGCCCTACGACCCAGCAATTGCACTGTTGGGGATTTACCCCAAAGATACAAATGTACTTTGTTTTTTAAAAGATTTTATTTATTTATTCATGAGAGACACAGAGAAGAGAGAGGCAGAGACACAGGGAGAGGGAGAAAAGCAGGCTCCACTCAAATAGCCCAATGTGGGACTCATCCTGGGACTCCGGGATGATGCCATGAGCCAAACTAGACTCTCAACTGCTGAGCCACTTAGGCATCCCCAAAATCATGTACTTGAAAGTTACCTTAATGAAACTTAATTTTCTAAAGTGTTCATAAGTTCAAAATATGTATATTTGTCATGTAGTAAAATATCAACTAGATCAATGACATACCCAAAGAAAATACAAAATACTGGCAAGATGGAGAGAGAAGGCATGCAGAGCAACCGAAGACAAATAACCTGTATTGAAAGCAAATATTTATTTGGTGGCTTTATGTCTTTTTTTAAGCTCTGCTTATTTTCTTTATTTTCTCACCCAGAATCTGTTTATTTATGCTGTATTTTTTTAAACCTATCTAATGCTTTGCTTCGGCAGGTGTATAAGCAGCAGTTTGTCTGTTATGTGTCCACCCTCTATGGGAACCTTAGCCAGGCTCTGAGCTAGGGCTTCCTTTCTCCAACTCCAGAAACCTGGTGAAAGGCTGAGTTCCTTTCAGGTTTTCGTCAAAAACCAAGAAGTGAGGTCCATCTACGATAAAGATGGGATGACTGGGAGAAAGGAGTTTACTAAAATGAGATTTTAGTAGTTCTGTGAAAAGAGAGCTTAAAAGTGTGAGAAAGGTAATGGTTGAAACAGTAAGCAGAGAAGAACAGTTACTACTCAACTTTTCTTCTTCCTCCCCCACTTATTTCTTTTTTGTTCTTCCCTTTGATAGAAAGATACATCTTTCTTTTTGGCCCACTTATTTTACTTTTGCCCCCATAAATAGGGGAACACTGAGAGGCAAATAAGTTACTTAATTGTAATACATTTTGCTTATCTGATTATATTTTAGGCAGTCTTTTTTCAGTTAGAATTTTGTCTGTGCTTGTATAGTCACCTCAAACCCTATGTGGAAATAGACTATAACTAAATAAATTAATTTTAAATAGAGTATTTTGATGATTGTGATGTTAATTTTTTTAGAAAGTAAGTTTCTAGAAAAGTTCTAATAGCCACCATAATTAATCCCTAATTGTTTCCTTCTTATTCTGGAATATTGGGGAATTAGAATAATATGTGAACATGACCTGAAACAGTGCTCTCAATGGTCCATATTCGGTAGACAATATGCTACAGAAGTTAAGTAATAAATATAATTCAGTTAAACATGGGCCTCACATCACTAGAGTAGTGCATCATAGCTGGCCCATAGATTGTGGATAATCAGGAATTCATAGTGCCTTCAAGACCTTTTATATTTGATTGTCGTTTTACCTTATGAGAGCTGCATATAATATTGGAAGTTTGAGTGAGTAGAACTTCGGGACACTCTCCTGGATAGTTATGTCTAAAACCTTTCTCCTCCTTCTTTTTAAAAATCCTTAAATTTGCCAGTTCCTTCCGCTGAAGGAGCCTATATTTTAATGCTTGAACTCAGTATTGATTTGTCATAAAGTCAAGAACAATTTACTAAGAGATGAAAATATTGAGAATATCCTAGCTACAGAATAGAATTTTAGAGTTTAGAGAGGCCGTGAAGAGTACCTCCTATAGCCACTGTTTGTTTGTTTGTTTTTTAAGAGATGAACAAACAGACAAAGAGAAATTAGGGAACTCCCCAACTCGCAAAACTTAGTTTCATAGCTAGAACAAGAACATGAGCCCAGCATGTTCTTTAATCATTCCCTTTTTAAATAGATAGCAAAGAAAATAGCACTGCAAAAATTATATTTCATTTATCTTTTATACATGTTGTAATATTTCTCATGATGTGTCTCCTTTTGTTCTCTTGTCATTACATTTATAGAGAGTTCTTACTTCTGTGTAGCTTGTTTGGGTAGCTTCATTCCTGCATATGCAGGAGAGAGTTTTAGATTCATAACAAAGATGTTTATGTGTACAGAAAATAAATGTGTTTTTTCCTATGGAAAGTCATTTTAACAAATTCATCATTATAGGAGTCTCTTATTTTGTATTTTGGAACACAAAAGCAGTGGTGTACTACAGCATATAAATCAAAACCTGCACAATATAGAGTAAGATTTTATTTTCTAGGAAGGCATGTCAGTTGATGAAAAGAGTACTTTCCTAGAAACACTCTAATAGTGTTTCTGATTGTGTCATAAGAGTTAATTTAGTGTACTGCGTCAGACAACACTTAGAAAATGTTATTACATGTAAAATTTTATTTTTTCATATCAAGATGAAATAAGACTGCTGCCTGTATTAATCAAATGCATGAATGGAATATAGTTGATTTTATTTCTTACAATGTTTGCTATGCCTAAATTTTGATAAAGTTAAAATGTTCCATCTGAGAGTATTATTTGAAAAAAGAAGAAAAAAGTATGCCTAATTGATCTCCTTTTAAAGGAGATTACTAAAACTGGTGTAGAAGATCAAAGCATAAGAGATTCATTCATTACACTTTTAATAAATGTGTGGATCTGTTTTTAAGTACAGTATAGTACAATAATGAAATTAAGTTTGTAGATAAAAGACTTGCAGATGCTCTTTTATCAAATTGCTGTTTTGGAAAGGCACCAACAAAATGATGTTCTAAATTTGACTTTTTGCTCTGGCTTGCATTTGAACTCTTGCTCATTAAAGTTCTAGTAACACAGTGCCTTTTCTAGGAAAATGACTTATCTTTGTATATATTTGTTTGCTTTCACTGATTCTACCATTGTGCATATGTGGTTGGAACCATATGGAGACAGTAAACTTGACGTGACTGGTACTGTGTTTAGTACACGAAGCATTCATTTAGTCCTGAGGATATGGTAAAACGAAACACAAAACCTACTCATTCACCACAGATATAATCCTCTTTAGTCCTGATCATAGTTTTCCAGTGTTCCTTTGGCTGTAAGCTCTTGCATACTAGCAAGTTCCAACTGTATTGTTCTATGCCTTACTTTCAAATGATAATTTGTGTCTGGTCTAATGTATCATAAGTTAGGCCTGTTTCTGATATGGAAACAGAAAAATGGGGGAGTAATTAACTCATAGCTACTATATGTTTTCCATAATTCCTCATCTTTTGTAAGTAATAACCATTGTTTTTAGTCTTTAATTTTTTTTTAATTTTTATTTATTTATGATAGTCAGAGAGAGAGAGAGAGAGAGGCAGAGACACAGGCAGAGGGAGAAGCAGGCTCCATGCACCGGGAGCCCGATGTGGGATTCGATCCGGGGTCTCCAGGATCGCGCCCTGGGCCAAAGGCAGGCGCCGAACCGCTGCGCCACCCAGGGATTCCCTAGTCTTTAATTTTTAACTTGAAATTAATGAAACAAATTGACTTACTGAATCAGGGTACAATTTTTCCCTAAGTATTTATTTCTAGATTTAAAATTAAGGAAATGAGGAAATTAAAAACAAAAACACCCTTCCTTCTTATTTCTACTTCCTTCTTCATTGTTTCCATCCTGTACTAGGCATCTAGTCCTCAACCATAAAGCCCCATTTTCTGAATTTTTTAATCTGTTTCCAAAAATGGTTGCATCATCTATTTCCATCTTACTGTTTTTGAATATAAAATAACGATATTAACAACTTCAGAGAATGTAGGGATTTAATGAAATAATTTGTTCTTTCAAAAAATGTTTTCTTATCTCTTACTATATGCTGTGTACTGTTGTAGATGCAGAACTATATAAACACAAAGCACTGTTCTTATGGATGTGTTCAGGTAGTGAGGCAAGTGATAAATCAATAAGGATATTACCTAATGCATTCTGACGTCAGAAAACAGCAAGTGCTATGAAGAGCATTAAAGCAGGTTACAGGGACAGAGAATTGTTAAGGGACATTTTGATTTTAGGTAGGGTGGTCATGTTGGGCCTTCTGAGAAGGTGACACCTGATAAACACAAGAAAGAAGCATGCGATTCTGAGGTTAAATGCTCTATTGCAAGTGCAGCAAGTCTGAGGGGAGAGTGTGCTTGAATGATCGTGGGAGAGCATGGAGGCCAGAGGGATTGAACACAGTGAGCAAAGCAGACCTCGAGAGAGAGACTAGTGTGCTAACTGGGAGTACATTTTCTTCTAGCCTTCCCTTTTGATTTCGTCTCTTCTAAAAATTCAAAAATCTTCATAGCACTTCATAATAAAAATACATGTAAGTGTGTAAGCAATCCACATGGCCCCTGGATGACTGGAGGGGCCATTTCCTAAAATGAGGAACTCTGGGGAAGGAATGCTGAGCACTATGCTTGCCACGTAAGAGATATGCAATAAACACTGCTTCTTTTCCCTCCTACTCTACTGTAATCTTCCAGCCCCACACAAACATCCTCATTCCCAGTGACCTTTTATTCCTAAGTAAGCAAAGAGAAGATTAGGGCCCTATCTGTCCAGTATGTATGTCATGTAATAGGGACTCAATAAATGTTTATAGAATAAATAAATGAATAAGTGAGAATGATTATAGTGGACCCCAGAAAAACAAAGTAACACAGATTAAAGAGTTATTTTGTGGTTTTTGCCTTTCTTCTTCAACTCACTAGGTCCTATGCTTGCAAATTGCACAAAGGAGTAATACCAATGATTGAGGATCTATAGGCATGCTGGCAGAATGGTTTAGTCTTCTTCAAGTTAAAGCATTTGGAAGCATACTTTGCTACAACAGTTAAACTATTGCTAAGTCTTTTTGCAGATTATGTTTTCAGAAAGATAGATAATGGGTATGTTAGTCAATTTTAGTTTTAATTTTTTGGGAATCCCTTGTTTTCATTACCTAGTCCAGATAATTTATTTTATTCACTTATATCCTAAGAATTATGGTTTCTAACACTTGGCTAGCTGCACTTCATTTGCTCATGTCTTAATTTTATAAATATGTATTGTACTGATAGTGTGCTATGTGTGGGAAAGACAGTTCTTCTTTTGAAGGAGTACCCACCATGGTAGTTTATGTATTGTACAAAAGTTTGTAAACTACTTGGAAATACCAGAAATTTACCTAGAAGATACTTAAAATATGTTTCTGTCATCAATACTACTTTACTATAGATTTATTTTCTAATCATAACATTAATAGTTTTTTTAATGGAGCCTTTAAGGGTGTGGCAAGCATAGTCTAAACACTCTACATACACATACTCATGCAGTCATATGCTTAATAGCATTTATCTAAGTTGTGTCCAGCCAAAGTTCCTTTCTGAAAATCTATTAGAATCAAACATGATAAGGGGTGAATGCAATGCATTATCTCTGAAGTAGTAAAACAATATGATTCATGAATAACTGAATGCAAATCCTTTTAGCATGTCCATTAATGTAAAAGGCAATTTGAATGTGAAAGATATTCCTTGAGTAATACAGGAGAACTGGCTCCTGTGTTTCAACATCCTGTTTGCAGTGGTATTCTAGTTAGCACAAAAGGGCTTAGTTTGGGAATGAGAACATTCATTTAAACACAGCTTGAAATATATCTGACCTTAGTGTTTTCTCTCTGTGTGTGTATTGGTGAGTAGCAGTTTATTGCATATCAATATTGTTTATGTCTAATAAATTTACTGAAGTTTTTGGATGAAATACCTGATTTAAAATGTGCATATCATAGTTAATGGGCAGGATTAAATAAGGAAGGGATGAAGTAGCATACAAATTGTCATCAACTACAAAGATCCTTAGTTATAAATGTAAACAACTTTTGGTCTGTCTTCCTCTGGCTGCTGCTGATGATAATCCTGCTTCTGTTTTCCAAACTAGACTTGGCCTTTCTGGAAAGTACATTTTCTTCTAGCCTTCCCTTTTGATTTTGTCTCTTCTAAAAATTCAAAAATCTTTATAGCACTTCATAATAAAAATACATGTAAGTGTGTAAGCAATCCTCATTTTATTTAAAAAATTATGTTCATTATATGTTGCTCTTCAGAAGTATTGCTCAGGTTGTCTAAATGAAAATGTTTTCCCATTATGTATTTAAAACTTGGAGATCTTTCCAGGGGGAAAACTTGGTCCCCAAATTGAAAAAACAACAACAAATATTAAGCTGTATTTAAAGAAATCATGATGATTTTCTGTGCACAATATACAAACTTAATGATATATTTCAGATGTTTTGTTGCAAGTTTTTCAATTTCATGATCTGTAAGAAAGAAAGAGAAAACCCTCATCAATTCATTTCTCTCCCTAAATGCAGCCTACAAGGTAGGTAATTATAACAGAGACCCAGAAACTTCACTTCTCTGCTAGCCTACTCAAGATGCTCACTCTCTACTTTTGTGAGTTTTGTAAAACCTTGATCATGTGAAGAATTTAAATATCAAGGAGATCTGTGAAAGGTGGGTTTTAACTTTCCAGCTTCTACAGTAGTGGAAGATAATATCAAAAGAGATTAGAGTGCTTCCTCACTGAGTCCTAGCTCAGCCACTTAGTTACCTAGACTTTGCTTTTGAAAAATACCATGGTTTCCCCATTTATGAGATGAGGAAGTTGCCCTGGGCAATTCCTGAGATTTTGTTTCTCTAGGTCTAGAATCCTTAAAGCTATTGGTTTGATGAAGGCCAGAAGCCAGGTAACTAACTGCGTATCTGGAATATGAAATGAAGTTTTGTGGTTTTTATGCCAGTGCTGTTTTCTATCATCACTACTATCTTTGACACTAATTAAAATGTGTGAAAAATAAGTACATGTGTATGTGTAAACATAAATACATACATGGGCACAAGATTTAAGCTGGATTGAACTAATCTTGTGCATACTTTGAATGATTCAGCTTGGTAGGCAAGGAGCCTAAATTCAGCCCACCTTCTCCTACCTCATTCCAGTTCATATTTTTATCCAGGCTTCTCCTGGAAGATGTGAGTTGATAGTTTCCTTCAAGTGAATATTCTTTAAGCAGAGTACATACACAGTTGTAGCATTGTGCCATGAAAATACAGATTAAAAAAATAATGTTACCACCACTTTCCTCCCACAAACTGCCCATTTATCATCTTTCCAGAGAAGGGACTGTTTTATTTTCCCATTCTTCAGTTTAGTCACAGGAACTTAGTAATTCTAAGATACTTTTCTTGTAGAACGTGTGCACTGTCCATTGTCAAAATCATATGTATTCCACATACACAAGCCTCCCCTCTAGAATAGTCTTACTTACCAATGTATGGACTTAGAAGAACATAACCAAATTAAATGCTTATTTACTAAAGTCATCTGAATTTTTTAGAAAGTTAAAAGTTATTACCTCTAAGGGCCCTTCCTACAGTGAGAGATTGGACCAGGATGACAGTGAGATTAGAGCACACAGGGTTTTATAGCAGCTGAAGCCTTTGCTTAGTCACACAAGAATTATTGCTGTGAATCTCTGAGCTGGCCAACTGTATATAAAGCCAGGACATGTCTGCAGATGCATTTATTCTTGACTGAAAGATAAACTGTGAGATGGGATGCAGAATTTACTTAAAATCTAGTGACACCTTTCAAGATTCTCCCATTTTCCAAAGTAATGTAGTCTCTTAGGTGTAGGTCTCTCTTGAGCTCTTACCTTTTCTCTGCCACTAATTCATGGTGTGACATTGGGGTAGTAATTATTCCTTTCTATTTCTCAGTGTTCTTGTCTGGAAGACAGGAAGGTAGGATCAAATGACTTCTGTGATTCTTTTCAGCTTTACAATTCATTATTTCCCTGTTTAGGCCCTTTGGTCAGTCCTTAAAACAATGGAGCATCAAATTGATGATGAGTGACATACTGGTTGATAGTTTAGGCCTCAGTAAATATTACCATCAGTGTATTTCTTTTCCCATGATCCTTTATATTCAAGATTATCACTCTATATTTATCTTGAACTGAGTGCGAATACTTTTTCTTCAAGCTTGAGTGACTTTAATATTTAAAAATGAAGATCATATTGAGAATGAATTTTGAAGAAAGGAAAAAAAAAAAAAGACCAGTATAACTGCATCACTGTTCCTATTTAGTTACCAAGTAAGGTTCAGGATATTTTGTATCTTGTGCTTGCTGTAGCTTTCATGGAGTTAATTGTGCTTTGGTGTTCCTGTATGTAAATGAAAACCCTATTTTAAATTTATGCTTTTTAAAAACTCAGATATGTGTATTACATGTGTAATTTATATTATCTATAGCATTGGTAATTATCTGTTAATATTTATTGAGCATTTCCTGCATGCACAACACTCACCTAATGCATTGTCCAGTAGTGAACTGCATCTAAATTAGTAATACTCTTTATGGAAGAGACAGTTTGAAAATTATTTCTCTGAATATGATGAGGTTTGCCATAGAATAGAATAAATTCAAGCTTAGGTCTTTGGCTTACACCTTCTGCTGTGCCTCTCTGGGTGTATTCAAAAGGAAAATCTGGGTAAACTCTGAAAATGTGGGGCTCTGTGCAAACCTGAATGCTTTTGATTAGTGATAAAGTATAGTTGGGAACTTGAGTGTAGAATTTCTCCATATTGAGGTATGTTTTTTTTTTTTCTTATAATGATTGTATTCCTTGAATACAGAAGGGTAAAATACAGCTGATATTTAGCCTCAGTGTAGTTTATTATTAAATGTATGTATGTTTGTGTGCATGTTTATTAGTCAAACTTAGTACTTAAGAGTACAGGTTCTAAATCCGAAATACCTGGGTCCACTTCTCTGACAGTAGTCAGATTATTTAACCTCTGTCTCAGTCTTCTCATCTGTGCATGGAGACAGTGACAGTCCCTATTTTGAAACAAGGCAGTAAATGATGAATGTGAAATGCTTGGAACTGTGTCTAGCACAAAGAACATGGTAAAAACAAACAAATAAAAAAACTTGTTTTTTAGTTTTTGTTGTATATTCTGGGAATTGAAATGGGTATTCTGGAAGGATGAGTAGAATACTGAGGGTAGGAATATTGAAAGCTGTTGAAGGTTAAAATATGCATCAGTAAAATAACAAACATTTGTGAGGTACTTGGGGTTTCCCTTTTCAACATGATAGTAAACCTTTCCTCGTGCTAGTGCATGGCTTGGTTAGACCAGAGAAGGATGTGCTATATATAATTATTGTTGTGAAGAATCCTTTGCGAGTAGTATATTGAGGAGCTTACTGTGAATCGTAAGATGGTCTATGGAGCAATCTCATTATGTGGAATCTAAAATTGTCCTAGCATTCCACTTACATAGCATTTTACAGGAACGAAGCATATTATCATGAGCTATAATTGTGCAGACAACTTTTATGGTGAGGATGACAAAAAATTTGGGTGATAGTCTGAGAATTCAAAAGAATAATGACAAGTTGGAGAATTAAGCTTTAATTAATAGAATAAAGTTTGGTTGAAACAAAAATCAGCCACTGACTAATAAAGGGAAGATTTGAAGGACTGAGATGATGCAAATATAAAAGAAGGAATCTATGGATCACATAGAAGATTCAGAAGCAAGTTAGTACTGTATTTTTTGTGTGATAAAAAATCTTGGGGGTAGTGTGTGTGGTGGGAAGAGCCTTAGACTAACCATATAAATGTACATATGGTGTACATTATTTGGGATTCCATTTTCATTTAGTGAAATGAAGGAATAAGAGCATCCTTTCTTTATGGTGTCTTCCAGTCCAATTACTCTGAGATTAATTTTCCTTGTAAACAGTTAATATGTAACTCTCTTCTCCCATAGCCACCATTACCTTTCCTTAACCAAAAGGTACTAATTTGTAGTGTATGTATATTTCATATACTTTCCTATTAATGGCTTTTTCTCCCTGTTCCTTGCATGTCCCTGTATTTGACTTTCTTGTATGTGTTATTTTATAAGTCATTAGAAAGGACATAGTTTATGTAGCTTTTAATCATAAAAAATTAAGTTATTCTGTCAAAATCACACACTTGGTAAATTTTGTTTCATAGTGGTGTAAATACAGGCTTGCCAGTAACTTCCAAAGATATTTATTTACAATTAACCCATGTGTTATATTGATCCATCTGTCTTTACTAATAGTCTATCTTTTAAAAAATCATCCCCAGAAACTATTCTGGTTTTATGCTTCTAAAGAAACATGAATAGTTTCTAGGTTATGTGAAAAAGAAAAGCTGTAGTAAGAAAACAGACTGAGTCGTTCCTAGATGAATGCACCAAACACAAAAAGATTGAAGGAGAGGTGAAGTGTATTGAATTTCTTTCTCATTAAACCAGCTTCCTGATTTTCATTATATCTTCTCCTTAATCCTCATGGGGTCCTCTGATTTCTTTCAGGTCTAGCCAACAGCTTATTTTTATGATAGGTAGCATTCTGACTCCAATGAGCTGTGCCTTTTATAAGCACTAAGCCTATTTTGGGGCCCCCAGGTTCACAGATGTACCAGGTTATATTTTCTGTTGTATGCCTACTGTGTGCTAGGTAAGGAGGGAGATGGCCATTTAAAGTCCTATCATGTATAGATAGCTAAATTAATCTTTGAGGACAGAATGTTTACATTTAAATCCTTTCTGTTGCTGTCTATCTGTGTGACCTTGGACGAGGTTATTTAAGTTCTTTAAACCTCAGTTTGTTTTCTATAAATGCAGATAGTGTTTATCTACTTTACTAGTTGGGGAATAAAAGAGATCACATGTGATTTTAGCACTCAAACTCATTAATACTAGTTATGTTAGCTAGTATTTGGAGAAGGTGTGTGTGTGTGTGTGTGTGTGTGTGTGTGTGTGTGTAATATGAAGCAGAATAGTAATTATTGATGGATACCTACATCTACCATAGGTATGCTCATGATGGGTACCATTGATTATTATTTGGTTGAAATATTGGATTCAGATATTGAACAGTTCTGGTTATAAGTATATAAATTAAAAGCTGATATCTTGTTGAGACAAACTTTTTTTTTTTGAGACAAACTTTTTCAATAGAAATAGCAGTGAGGTTTATTAATTTTCTCTTTCTCTCTCCCTCCCACTGTCATTCTCAATTGATTTGGTGGCAGTTCCTTATGGAGATGGAGAGAAAACTAGTCAGCTTCTGAAGAATTATCCTATCCTCTTTTGGACTATTATCTTAGGCTTTTAGGCTGAAAGATTCACACATACACACTCATGAGATAGACTTTTCCTTTTTAGCCATTTATGATATGAATAAAAGTAGATAAAATGTCTGGAAAGTAGTGGCAAAAATTCTAGAGCTGCCATCAGATGGGGAAGCATTTCAATTGGGATCTTTTATTGAAACTGAGATCAAAATAATGAAATTAACAATAAAAAGCTTGTATTGTTTTGGCGTCCTTTAATACTTTGTATTGCCCAACTATTTTTATCTCAGAAGAACTTTTCCCTATGGAAAGCCTGGGTGGCTCAGCAATTTAGCTCCTGCCTTCAGCCCAGGACATGATCCTGGAGTCCTGGGATCCAGATCTGCATCAGGCTCTGCATGGAGCGTGCTTCTCCCTCTGCCTGTCTCTCCCTTTCTCTCTCTCTTTCTCTATCTCTCTCTCTGTGTCTCTCATGAATAATTTTTTTTTAAAAAAAAGAAGAAGGAGGAGAAGAAGGAGGAAGTGGAAGAGGAGGAGGAGGAGGAGGAGGAAGAAGAAGAAGAAGAAGAAGAAGAAGAAGAAGAAGAAGAAGCAGCAGCAGCCACCCCTAGAATACATTCTTAAGACATTAAAGAATCTATTTTCTGGAAATTAGCATGTATTAATGCCAAGCTATTTTCTGGTCCTTTTTTCCAGGTCTTTCTCTGTGAAGTGCAAAGATGTCACTGACATGTGGAAAAGGAATAAATGATGAAATGAGAACTAGAAAGAACAGGCAAAGCATTAGTATAGGAGTGAAGAATTTTTGAAAGGCAACATGTTCTGCTGAAAGTTTATTCAGAGGCTACGGCAATAATACCATAATTTTTAAAATAGATTATCAAGAACATACAGCAGAACGTTAGTTTGGCTTGGCTCCCTGTTACTGTCAGCTCTCCATTCTCACAGACATCTATGTCAGGGAGATGCTGCAGCTGGACTTCTCTTTTCACCCTTAGAGATAATTATTTAGGAGGTCACTTTTTGTAGAAAGTGGAGGAGGGAAGGTCAAAAGGAATATTCCATCCCCCTTATTTTTAAAAAAATCATATATCTGTGTATGTCTTGGTATTTCTCATTTTATTATCATGTTCAGTAAATGTGGGAGCTGAAATTTTCTTTCCCCATTTCAGAGTAGGGAAATGAAACAGAAAAGCTTAAAGCTTACTCAGGACAACAAACAACCTGCTATTCCTTTGAGAGGAAAAGCTAAGTCTGTCCCATTCAGTAATGTATTTCCAGGTTCCAGTATGGTACACACAGCAGATGGTCACGAAATATTTTGCTAAATGAGTATATATGCATACATGAAGAAAAGAGTAAATAAACACATTGAATGATGATGGATCCAGAACATAGACCCAGTTCTCTTGGATTCCCAAAGGGCATATTTTGCCTACTACTATTCTCTACTATCTGCACTTATATCCCAGAGAATAAGTCAAGGATTTGAGAAATGTTGAGGTGTCAGCCTGGGAAAATGTGTTCTTTATGATACTTTCAACACCTTGGTCAGCATGTATGTGAGCGAGTTGGAGAAAAAGAAAGTTAGCATAGTGTTGGCTTTTTGAGTTGGGAGAGCAGAATCGCATTTTTAAAGGGGATCCAGAGATGAATCTAGGTCCAAATCTAAGTTGGAAAAGAATAGTGTTTCCATAAGTATTCTTCCTTGGTAAGGTAAGGGGTGAAGAATTCAAAAGAGCATTTAAAGTGTTCCCTATGCATGTTTTTTGAAACTGGATTTAAAAAGTGTTTGTAAGAAGAGCTGGTACCTTGCAACTAACACTGGTACATTGCAACTAACACTTTACAAATTTCAAAATATTCTGTTCCTAAGATGCTTAATTCTTATTGACCATCCCTCCAATTAGGAAAATTACTGTGATTTTATAATATTTTTTAAAAACACTGAACAAAAAATAAATAAGAATTCTCTGCGGATCTGAATTCCTGAGTTTTGAGAAAAAGAAAAATAGGTGAAAGAGAAAGGGAAGAAAGGATGAAAAATAAGAGAAATTGAAAGACAAGGAAGGATGGTATCATAAAGAGAGAAAGATATGAAGCTGGGACAACAGAAATATTAATGAGAATATCTGTGTGTGTTGAGTGCTTACTATTTACCAGCCAGTGTGGTGAGAATTTTCATGGATAATCTAATTTAATCCTCACAGCAACCTAATGGAGTAGATACTGTTGTTGCTCCCATTCTGCCGAAGGGAAAACTAATGTTTTAGGCAGGATACATAATTCAGGCAACCTTGCACAGCTTATATAGGGGAGAAAAAGCATTTGCAAATCAGATATAGCCTCTGCTAAAGCTGGTGCTTTGCATGGAGCTTTTTGGAAAAGTACTCTGCTACTTCATTGAATTGTAACTTATCTCAATGAATTTGATCTCAATACACATCATGGCTATATTGGTTTATACAACATAAAAGTGATATGAAATTAAACAGCAAGGAATATGGAGTCACTGTTAACCTTCTGTCAGTTTGGTCTAAAGCTCATGTATTGTGACACTTATTTCCCAAAGAATCCTCTCATTGATGAAAACTGTTTGACTTCAGTTTTTTCAAAAGCGGTTATTTATTTATTTATTATTTATTTATGAGAAGGGGAGGGTGAGCAGAGGGAGAAGAAGAGAGAGAATCTTAAGGAGGCTCCATGCGTAGGGTGGAGCTCTATGTGGGGTTCAATCTCATGATTCTGAGATTATGACCTGAGCCAAACACAGGAGTTGGACATCTAACCATCTGAGCCACTTGGGCAGCCCTTGATTTGGCTTTTTTTTTATTTTTATTTATTTATGATAGTCACAGAGAGAAAGAGAGAGAGAGGCAGAGACACAGGCAGAGGGAGAAGCAGGCTCCATGCACCAGGAGCCTGACGTGGGATTCGATCCCGGGTCTCCAGGATCCCTGGGCCAAAGGCAGGCGCTAAACCGCTGCGCCACCCAGGGATCCCATGATTTGGCATTTTTGATTGTCCACTTTGTCATAGTAATGCAAGCCATGAAACCATATTATTCACCTCATCAAGTGTTCCTATGGGAAAAAAATAAATACAGATAGTTTCTGTTAAAAGAAATCTGTGTTATTTCAATCTGGGTGCTTCATAAGATGAGTTATTAAATGGAAACCAATGACATAAAAAAGAGAGAGATCAGGAATTAGGCTGGTTTAGGTATGCCATTTAATATTAATTGATGTTGGAGGCTACTTGTAAGGAATAGATAGTACTCAGGTGGCTTATTTCTGTCAGCTGCATATTAGAGATATGACCGACCCTTATAGAAGAATCCACATCCTACAAATTATTGTTGCACCAGAATTATCTCAATTCCCTGGATAGACTTGAGTAATGTATGAAGATTTCAATAGTAGGTATCCAGATTTAGACATATGGATTTTCTGAATTGGATAGAATATTGAGAGTTTGGCCTCTAACATCAATCCTCTTTGATTGGTTACAAAAGATACTTGCTAAGGAAACATTTAAGTGAAGTCTAAAAAAGTAAGTCTGTATTTTGTAGTGCTCCTTTACTGCAGCTGCCACAAACTGGACAGGGACCAATTGGGGTTAATGGTGTTTGGCTTGAGTAGCTCTACTTAGCTAGCCATTAATCCCCAAAGAAATGCCCAGATTCTACAATATCATTGATTCATTGACAAGCTCTTCCAACAAAGCCAACAGCAAATATTCCAAAATAACTCAGGACATATGCACCCTCTCTCAGAAGCTGCCTTAAGTGGATTCATGCAAATTGCATGTAGAGTAGGAAGATACTTTAGTGATCATGAAGACTATACTTCCGGCCTTTCCCTAGTTAAGATTCTTGTTTCCTAAAATACATGTAAGATATGCTCAAATGCAACAATCCGTTTGTTCATTATTTTGTTCTAAGTTTGTAATAGGATCTTCAGAGAGGGTTGATTGTTTAAAATATGTTACCACAAATTCCACTTGACAACGTGGGCAAAAGAACATATATTTCACAAGTTATACATTAACCTAAAACTGACGCCATGTGTAGGGAAGAGAATATTTGGAATGAGAAAATGAGGACTACGCCTTAAAAACCTCCTAGATTTCTAGGGCGCGATTTTTATTTTATTTTTAATACTTTTTATGCTGATGACTGTACTAACTTAAATAGGAAATTTTTAGTATTCGCTAGCAAATTGTTTACGTGATAATAATCACCATATGAGGTACTGTTTGTCTCTATTTCACTCACAAATGGATGCATATTTATTCATATGTGAACAAAATTATGATAGATTTGAAAGAATGAAATTACTAAGAGCTAACAACTACCAGATTACTCGGGAAGAAATTCTCCCAATTTATACTTTCATTAACAGCATACAAAGCTTTTGTTTTAAGCACCTCACCACGACAGAATATTATCATGTTTTGCTTGTCTCAGTCTGATCAAGAGAAAAGTGTGCTGTTATTTTAATTTCTATTTTCCTGCTCACTGGTAAGGTAGGGCATCTTTTTGCATATATATTGGCCATTTTTCCTTCTTATTTTTTCCTCTAATTTTTCTGTTTATATCTTTGCTTATTTTTCTTTTGGAGTTGTAAACTGTCTTATGTACTCTGGATATTTTGTCAGCTATATTGGGAAATGGGCATTTCCCAGGCTTAACACCGGCTTTTTGAACTTTGTGTTGTCTTTTCTTCCCTTAGGAACTTTAATTTTAAAAAAAATTGTTTTAATTTAATTTATTATATGGACAAGCATTTCAAAATCACACGTTTCAGGCCATCTCCCCATGGTCCTCTCTCTAGCCAGGGCTGAAAATGAGAAGTCTGATACCAGTCTGATTTTTTCTTTTTGATATGGGTAATTTTTATACCTTTTCTCTGGAAGCTTTTTGGATTTTCATCAGAAAGTTTCAAAATAAAAACATATTCTTCTATTCCTTCTAAATGTTCTAAAATTTTATCAAATATCTATGTGTATTTTTTCATGTTTATCAGCATCTAATAAAGCTCTGAACCAAACATGTGTGTCCTCACTTTGGGGAATTTTATTTTGCCACAGCTATTCTGTGTGTTCTATATGAAATTTAATTAGATGGATTTGAGAACTTTCTTAACTAATGTCCATATCTGTTAAACTTTTCTCCATTCATACATTCCACCTCCTTAATATTTTTCATTGCCTTCTGGAAGTACTCCTTAGCTCTTTCTTCCACTTAAGTAATTTGAGCTGTAGCTGTGTCCAATCTATTGCTATAGAGTATTTATTTCAAAAGTCTGATACTTTCTTTCAAATATTTCCATTTTTAAAATTCTGAGTAAGTCCTCTTTAATTTCTTCAAATTTATACTTGTATTTATTACTTATATTTGCTTTTATATGTTCTGCTGTCTCCAATGTGAATTCTTGTTTTTGTGAGATTGGTACCTCTCTTTCATAACTTTGATATCCTTCAAATGTATAGTGATTCTTAGTTTTCTGCTTAACCTTCGGTTTGAAAATGCCTGTCATGGATTTTGGTGACACTATTTGTTTATATGTTGAGTATTTAGTAAAACAGTAAGTTTATTGGTTAAGTAATTGGGTCTTGGAGCCAGACAGATTTGAGCTTGAACTCAGCTTTACAGCTTAATAGCTATAACCATGGGAAAGTTATGTAACCCCTTCATGCCCCAGTTTTTTCATTTATGTTATAGAGCTATTCATCATATCTACCTGATGGGGCTAAGGATTTAATAAAAGGGTATATGTAAAATTCTCAACACATTGCCTAAAATGTGGTGAGCTCATTGAATATTGTTAGTGATGATGAAGTTGATGAGAAAGGCGGTGGTTGTGGAGGAAGATAAGGAGGAGGAGTTGAAGGATTGGGTATAGCAGTAGCTTCTCTTCAGGACCAGGAGTTAGTAGCCCTATATGCACATCCTGAGCGACCACATTTACTGCTTTCCCTAGTAGTAAATGTCATTGCTGAGCAGTGCTCTTTCTTCCTTCTTCTGCAGCACAAGTTAGGAAGAGTAGACAGGCAGCCTAGCCCAGGTGCCTGGAATGTGCTTCTTGGTTGGAGCTTCCTTCACTCCCAGTTCTGTAGCATTTTGTACCATGTGTATTTTGGTCTATGGTAATCTCTGGATTTACTTCACTCCTTTTTTTTTTTTTTCCTCCTGTTTTTAAGGTAACCTTTAAAATCTATCATCTGTTGCTATCACTTTCTTTTATTTTCTGGTATTCTTGTAGACTTTTTAAGAGCATGTTTTCTGTCATTTCTTGGATCTGGAGCAGAAAGGAAAATTGACAAATGTTGAATCTGAAATCTCAGTCTAATCTCCTGATAACTTTATGGGCAGATTTAACTCATTATATAACTAAGAAATTCTTAAATCCATAAAGTATTTACAAAGGGATTGGATTTTATTGAGCTGTAACTAAAATTTAGGATACAGTATAAGCTAATGACTCCTTAAGCTGTTTATCTTTTCAAATTCTCTTAATGTCATTCAGTTGATTTGTTGATATTCACTAAAGAAACCTCCCTTCGCCAAAGTACATTTTGGATAAAATAGGAGCACAACATGGTGCTTTTATCAGTGTTAAAGATATAGGCCAATACATTTTTTTTGAAGGCTGATATGCTTTTAACTCCTAACACATACATTCACATTTGGTGATAATTTAAAATAGTCATTCTTTCCCAGTTAGAACCTTCAACCTATGACTCAGGAGGAAAAATCAAGATTGTTTTTCTTTATGTACCTTTTTTCTAGGAATCTAAGACTTTTTATATAGTAAATAAATATAAAGTGTATATACTGTAGAGTAAGGATTGGCACTTTTTTTTTTCCTATAAAGAGTCAAATAACACTCTAGGCATTGTGGGCCATATGCACTCTCTGTTACATATTCTTCTTTGTTTTGTTTTATTATTAGTCTTTATTTTTTTTTTAAATTTTTATTTATTTATGATAGTCACAGAGAGAGAGAGAGGCGCAGAGACACAGGCAGAGGGAGAAGCAGGCTCCATGCACCGGGAGCCCGATGTGGGATTCGATCCCGGGTCTCCAGGATGGCGCCCTGGGCCAAAGGCAGGCGCCAAACCACTGCGCCACCCAGGGATCCCTATTATTAGTCTTTAAATGAACCTTTAGCACCATTCTTAGCAATAGGGTCAGACAAAAACAGTTCTAGGCAGGATAATAGAGAAGACCCTCAACCGTGATTCTTTTTGAACTTTTCTAGTGACCTTTTCATAGTGGGAGTCTGTAATTCTTCTATGTTAATAGGTTAATTTGAATAGATGGATCTTTGGATGTGGTGAAGGCCAGGATAATGGTTCTATAAAACTTCTTTTACACCTGAAAGGTAGCCATGACTATGTTTCTGTACATCTGTCATTGGAATCAGAAGCATTTTTATAATGAATATAGCTCATGTTATGTTTTTCAGATGTATTAAGATGAACTGTCATTATAAAACTGGCAAATAGTTTTACCTGTCAGCAGTCTGTAAATGCTGATTATCTTTGCCCAATTTATAGTTTATTTCTAACTACAGTTTTTAAAAAGAACATTCAGATTTTTCTTTATCATTTTGTGGTTCTATCCTGATCTTCAGAGTTGCATTTGGGAAATAATTCCCTTAAAAAAAAGAGAGATTTTCAGTCTTTGACCCAGCATTGTTAGCAACTAGATAATGTCTATCCATTGTAGTATGTAGGTTGTGTTATATAGAAGAGATGTGTCAATCGCCTTTAAGATACTTGCCTATTAAATAATGGCGGGACATGGAAATATCATAAAATGTGTTTTCATGGACAAGATCCTTTCTAGCAGGTTTAGAGGAGATAGTGCATTCCATTAAAATGGACAGATTCTTATTATATATATTTTGTTTACATTTTCCATTTTTTTTGAATTTTTTTGTCTATTTCTATGATAAGGAAAAGGGTCCTGAATTGTATATATAGGCAAATAAATGTAGAGCCTTTCCCTAAGAGGATCAACAGTTATTACTAGTTTGTTAATTGTTCTCTGAAGAGCTCCCAAGAATATGAGGAAATAAAACTACGAGTGGTTTCTTTTTGTAAGAAAAGGCTAAGACAAGCCACCAGGTGCCACAAGTGCCCCATAGACTTTAACCATTTTTTATCAAGCACCCACAGAAAATATTGATTCAGTGTTTCTTGAAATAGGCAACATTCTCTAAGCTAGAGACCCACCCCATAGTGGCCCTGGAAAAAGAAGTTTTTATCCAAGAGAAAGTGAGAAGTGTTTCTCACACCCTTGAATATGAAAAAGTAGCGTCCATCCTCTCTCTTGGGGAGGAAATCTTAGAGTCTTAGAGATGTAAATTCTAAGAACATTTAATTTGACTTAATTAAGTGACAAAAGGAGAAGCCAAGGTATCATACTATATCTGGACTAATAACCAGAAAATGTTTTGTGATTTGGAAGTGTGAACTTTGAATATACCATATTTAGAGTGAATTTTGGTCAGGAAAGATGACTTTCCTAATTTAGTGAGTATAAGGACTTACATATAAAATTCCCTGACCAACAGATCTCTGTTTTTAAAACAGAAAGAATGACTGAACGAAAAAAAAAAAGAATAAATTAGAGAAGAACATAAGCCATTGGTGATTCTCAGAAAGCTTCAGGAAATTATGTGTTTACAAACCATAAAAGACTAAATTCATTAGGCAAAATGGGGAAGTAAGAAGACATTTTTGAGTTTGAATCATTTTACTGGCAAGGGGCTTAAAATAAGATGGCATTAGGCACACATTAAAATATCAAGTAGACAAAAAAATATTGACAGATTTATTTTTATATTTTTTTAGTTTCAACATTAGTCAAAAAGCAAGTTTTATAAGCTTGAATGGGAATGGGAAAATAATTAGATGAGATGCTGAGTGACCCATCATTGATGCCTTTGCGTTAGAATGCTTCTACTTGTTTCTGGAAGGTGAAGTTCAGGTAAATTCTGGTAATTATTCATTAACTATTACTGATGAAGCGCTTTCTGAATGTAATGCACTGTGTTAATATTAACAATATCAAGGGTTTTTAAGTGGCAGGTTAGAATTATTCTTAGCTTATATTCAGAGCAGGTAACCAGTAAACTCCAAATTAACTATTGATGAGTTGCAAAAACAAATTGTTTAAGCACATGACTTGCTTCCTTAAGATAGGTTTTTCATTAATAAAGCTAATAGCATAATTGCCTAAAGTAATTTATTCTTGGAGTCTTATAAATACATTTGATTTGTCCTTCAGATTTTTTTTTCAATTGGAAAAATCACTGTAAACAAATAGTTTTAAGCTAATCATTGTTGGAAAACAAAGTTGAACTATCAACTTGAAAGTTGGCAGACTTTATTATAAGGTAAATCTGTATGTTTTTTTCCAAGGCTTTTTGCCCATTTAATATTTATCTCAAGGTGTTTTTTTTGTTTTGTTTTGTTTTGTTTTTTGTTTTGTTTCATAGTTTACTCCTTCATCCAGGATGAAATTGGAGTTGACTCTATAAACTGTCAAGATGAATGATGGAAGTAAATGCCCTTTAAAATTTCAAGATTAAGAGTCTATGTCAATTACCTTCAAGGCCCCTCTTTTCTTAAAAAAAAAAAAAAATTTTTATATATATATATATATATATATATATATATGTATTTATTTTTGTTAATACCATTGAACCATTGTTAAAAATATTCAATCCCCTCTCTATGTGTGTAGATTACACACACCCACATGCACACTCATCCTTTACCTAAATAATTATTAAGCTCTGGACTTAAAAAATGCCTGTTGCTAGGAGAAAATCCATACTCAACTCTGGAATCCCTTTTCTGGTGGTTGTCATTTCGTTTTCTAATTTCTGAGCCAAAGCTGGAAAAGGTGTTGCAACTCAAAGGACATATTTTGCAGACCGTTCCTTTGGTTAGGAAGTTTTGAATCAGTTCATGATCAATGGTAAATGACAAAAATATAAACCATAATATGCAAAAAACACTGTCAACAGACAATACAAATGACCAAAGAGACTATTTTCCACAATGAATAAATTGGGTAGGTTTCTTGCAGTTTGGGGAAATAAACATTTTATTTTAGAATCTGGTTTGCCATTTTGGTGTTACCTGCATCTACAGAATGAGAGTTTATATTAGATGATCACAGACAATATTTCTGTAAATACTATTTAAAATTTAAGTTGATGCTTCACACATGCATTTTAATGCCATACCAGGTTTCTGTACCTAGAAGGAATAACAAGTATTTAGGGAAAGTTGTTAAATAGGGGAACAGAATACATTGAGATTTATATAGAAGTTTTTCTACTACAGGTAATCTTTCTGGATATAAAACCTTTAGGAAAAAATGTACAGAAAATACAATCTAAGTTAAAATAAACACATTTGTAGCAAAATGCAGGGAAATGCTGTAGGGGATAGTTTCAGTAACTGTTACTTTCTCATATAGCAATTTGTGCAGTACCATTGTGATATTTAACATAATATATTAGCGTCTCTGGATCTTTTTGATTCTATTAAAAAAAAAGAAAAAAAAAAAAACACTTTCTGGGGCACCTGGATGGCTCAGTGGTTGAATATCTGCCTTCAGCTCAGGTCGTGATCCCGGGGTCCTGGAATGGAGTCCCGTATCAGGCTCCCTACAGGGAACCTGCTTTTCCCTCTGCCTATGTCTCTGCCTTTCTGTGTCTCTCATAAATAGATAAATAAAATCTTTAAAAAAAGAAACCTTTCTTACATGCATTTATTTACTCCCATCTTCTAAATTTGCTTCGTAATAAAAGTTGGCTTTATTAAATGATTAACATCATACAATGTTTCTCATTACCATCGTAATTACCACCACAATTCCTAATCAGTTAATATTTGTCACTTATTCAGAAGATGAAAAGTATAGAACAAAGCTCTTCTACAGATTTTCAGAATTTTACTCAACTCTAGTAAAACCATATCGACAATAGAAAAACTAAGAAAATGATATGCAAAACTAACTAATAGTAGAGTTTTGGCCTGTTTGTGTTGTTGGCTACCTATTATTTTTCCCATTACATTTAGCAATTTTACTTTGTTATTACAGAGGACAAACAAGATACTGCCCAAAATATTTGGCTCCTTTTTTTTTTTTTTAAGATTTTATTTTATTATTTACTCATGAGAGACGCACACACACACACACACACACACACACAGACAGAGATACAGGCAGAGGGAGAAGCAGGCTCCATGCAGGGAGCCCGACGTGGGACTTGATCCTGGGTCTCCAGGATCACACCCTGGGTGAAGGCGGCGCTAAACTGCTGAGCCACCTGGGCTGCCCTTTGGCTCCTAATCAGGGAAGAAGTTGTTGTTAAAATCAGGATAAATAGATATTTGAAACCAGTGTTGATGCTTTACCCTCCTTTTCAGGAAAATAGGTATATGTGACAAAGAAGGCATACAGGAAAATGTCATTGAATTATTCAGGTTTGGGATGGCATTGTTTACTCAGTAGCCCCTCATTGCTTAAATAGAATCCCTTCCTTGTGAGACTCTGTTTAGTGTACTAAGAAGTACACAGTATTAGAAGGTACTAATTGAGAATCCATGGGATTTTATAGGTTGAATAATATTCACTAATAGGCATAGCCAAAATATGGAGTTAGCCTGTGTGACTTGGTCAATAATTTTGTGCATAAAAGGCATATAATTTTTAAATTCAAATAAACTTTTGTAAATTTTGTCAATCTATTAAATAATTTATGATTTAAAATATAAACTATATCCCCTAGTATCATAATAAATCAACCAAAAGAAAACTAATTCTTATTCTTATACGTTACACATCTGGCCTCTCGTTCTGGTTTCATTGTGAAGAGCTGGCTACCATCCCAAGACAAGAATTCCTGAAAACTGGCGAGTTTCCAATGTGTTTTTGTTAAACAAGTAGGATACTGTGCTGAGAATAGGGGTGGAATTGCTGTCACATTGTCCATTGGTGAGCAGTTCTGTCTTCCTTCCAGCTGGTGTAAATATCACATCCATTTATCTCAGCTGGAGAATGAACCACATAGTCTTTTCTCATAATGGAGAGGAAATCTGGTGTTACATTGGGAGGGGCACCAAATAACATAGTGATAGCCATGTAGGGTTGGTTGTATGGTTTTGGCTAGAACACACTTTTTAATATTCCCTGTAGTGATAGCATAATGCAACCATAAATTTTCAGAAGGTGCTTATAAGTCAAATTTGGAAAACTTTAGGGAAGAGTATAGGACCTATGAATTATGCTAAAAATATTTTTCCATATAACTTTAGATACTATATTCAGGAAAAAAATGGAAAATTAAAATGTGAGGTCAAAATTTACACTATTTTTAAAACAGTAATTTTGTTTTCTCTACGCTATCAGCATATTGGTTGTGTATGTTATCTTACACAGAATATTATTGATAGTTCCACAAAATCACATATGTTAAGGAAGCATCTGGAGATGAATTTCATTTAACTATTATGCATGTTTCTTTTTATCGTAATTCAAAGAGAGAAAGTACAACAGTATATAAAGTGACTTGAGGCAAAATCAGAATGTCAACTAGACATGCCTCTTAAGTCAATATTTTTGAAATCCTCACTTATTATTCTATTTATCCATTCAGTCATTCTTGTAACATATGTATTGATAACCTGCATCTGAGCATTCTACTCAAAAGCACTCAGAAGGATATACACATTTTAGTAATCAAATATTCATTCCAGCATTGTTTACAATGCCAGAAGTTAAAAGGAAAGATGTCCAGTGAGAGATTTTTAGTTGAATTGTTACAGCCACTAATAGCATATTTTGCAGACATTAAAAATATGATACAGATTATATAAGTGTATATTTTTGCCATGAAAATAAATTTGTGATGCAACTGAGTGAATAAAGCAGGTTATGAAATAATACTTTAAGGTATCTGCCAGTTAAAAAACAAATCTGTATACAGTATGCATATATTATATCCATTTGCATGGTTTATTCTATAGAAGGATATATTGCATACCAAAAATTTAATGGTGCTTTTTCTGGTAAGTACACTTATAAGCAATATCTCTCCTTATCTATTTTTTCTGACTTGTTTAGAATGAACAAGTAATTTTGGAACATTACAAAGAAGATGTTTAAATATATATAAATCATTATAGTACCAGTAGGAAAATCTATTGCTTTGTAATGGCTAACTTTTAGTAAAGAAAATGGTCTGGTTAATTTAGCAAAATCATCAACATGCTGCAGTACACATTAAAATGACCCCAAGAGGAGAGAACTTTCCTTGCTTAATTTGTTTTAATCTGCAATTTTTTACATTTTGGAAATAAGAATAGAGGAAATGCCTCATTGTTAATGATTAAGCAATTTTTTGAGTAAGGCAAAATGTGCTTAATTCAATTATGATATGATTTTTTAAAACAAGAAGCAGATTTATAAAGTGATGTGAGTTAAGATTTGTGTAATGAGTGGGCACTGCCTTTGGTTTTTAAAAAGGTGAGAGAGTTGAAGTGACTTAGATAAATTCTATAACGTGACTTAGATTCTGGAAAATAGATCAGAAAAGGGTAGGAGTGTACTTAATGCTGTGGACAGGCTCATATTACCTTCGAGCTGTGTAATATTTTGGCTGAATAGAGAAATTGTTTTGGGTTGAAATTAACTGTTTCTCAAATTTCACCTAAGCCTGTAGTATTTCCTGCATGAAAATTTAAAAATGGAGATTATCTTATTTTTTACTGGTGCATGTGTGGTCTTTGTATAGATGAATATACTTAAGAAAAGCAATTTAAGTGATTCACAAAAAAGTAAAAAATAATGCAAATATTATATTTATAATATTCTATATTTATATTAGCATATATAGTATAAAATGTATTCATAATAAAATGTGACTGAATAGATATTAAATGCTTTGTATGGTTTTATAAAACAGGAATTTTTCTTTTGTTGTGGAAAATTGAACAAAATGATCATCTCTGACCCCCAAACAAGCTATAATTATATTTTCTAAACAACCAAGATAGACTAATGAATATGCTCTAAGTGTTCTTTCTTCTTTTTTCCCCCTTTCTTTTTATTTGTAGTATTTTTAAATGTTAATGAGGTATCCTATTATGATCAATGAACCAAGAGATATCGAGTTACATGAATTACTGTTTATGTCATTTTAACTAAGTTTTTTTCACCGTTGTAATTCTATTATGCTGTTTGGTTAATTAAAAAGTGCTAATTCTAAGAATATTAAGTTATGCCTTGAAAATTTCAAATGACCTGTTGAACAATTAAATTCAACATGAGAAGTCATGTTTGACCTTTGATTCACATCCTTTTTAATTTCTGCAAGGAGATAATGGAATCATTGAATTCTTCTAGGGTATGTATTAATTGTGAATCTTAGGCATAGGAAAGCCTGCTCAGGCCATTCAGAATGTGATTTAATTGATCACTCTGTCATATATTCAAATCTTCATCTTATTGAAATTCACACAGGGTCACATTTCCTGAGTACTGTGATCTTTTGACAAAATAGAAATGGATTTTCAGTTTTTTCTCTATTAGTATGAATATTAATAAGTTGCCTTTCTAATATTTGTAATTAAAATGTTTCAACTTTACATTTCAAGAACATGGAATTTCTCTTCAATTCACATGTATAAATTATATGTCTTCTTAAATCATTAAGGATAATATTTGGTGGGGGAAAGATAACATTTTCTCTCTAAAACATAAATGGAAAAAAAAAGTTGCACGTGACACAGCAATCTTAGAAAATATCAGAAAACTGTTAAGATAACCAATTACTCAATTTGTCAGTCGTCCTCAAAGGAAAAACAAAAATTCTAGTGAGTAGATTCCAGAAGGATATTAAAAATTGAGCCCTTCCAGAGTTCTCAGAAAGATTAAAACAAACAAAACCAACCCCACAAAAAATATCTACTTAGACACCAAGGCAGAATCAGTTCCTTTTTGCACCTTTTGATTTTGTAAGAAAAAAAGAAAGACATGAAAGAACTAGTCACAAAGTAAAATAATAGAGTGTATCTTAAAAGAGAATGATGAGACGTTAGAAGATATAGGTCTTCATCAGAACATAGAGGTGATACAGGCATCCTTGGGAGGTGGCAAACAAGGGCCGAAGATTATACATAGATCTCTAGACAAGGAATGACTCATACTATTTTAAAACATTTTTTATCTAAGTGGGGTTCTTCCCACCGAGTCTCATTGCCTTTCCGATAATGAACAATCTCAAAGAAAGGAACATGATTTCTTCTTCCCCAGAACTGATATTGCTTCCTGTGTACCTCCTTGTTTGGCTCTTCCTGTGTAATCTGTATACTACACTAATAGTTATGCTAAAAGGATAATGCTCTTCAATTGACTGATGTGGATCCCCAGATCTGTAGAAAGTTAGGTCTACCTAATTGCATTCCCACATGAATCCACCGAGTCCTGAAGGGTTAGTTTGAATTGGTAATTCCAGTGTTACTGAAATGATACTAATTTTTGTAGGTTGCTCCTTTTATCAACCATGATAATCTCTTTGCTAAGAGTCCTCTTGCTTCAGTTATGAATACCAGTCACATCACTGATGAAAGCCCATTTTGATATTTATCATTCTAATTAGCAGAGCCCTTATTATTGGTCAGAGATGGATGAGTGCCTTATAACAGCTGCCTCTGGAGCCTGCTCTTTTTTTTTTTTTTAAGATTTTATTTATTTGAGAGATAGTGAAAGAGAAAACAAGAACGGAGGGGGAGGGCAGAAGCAAAGGGAGAGGGAGAAGCAGACTCCCCACTGAGCAGGGAACCCTATGCCGAGGGGCTGGATCCTAGGGCCCTGGGATCATGATCTGAGCTAAAGGCAAACGCTTAACTGATTGAGCCACCCAGGCACCCCCTGAAGTGTCAGTTTTTAAAGAAATAACACAGGACAGGGGCACCTGGGTGGTTCAATCAGTTGAGCATCTGCCTCTTTCTTTTATTATTTTTAAGATTTTATTTTATTTATTTATGAGAGACAGAGAGAGTGAGAGAGACACACACACACACACAGAGAGAGAGAGAGAGAGAGAGAGAGAGAGATTGGCAGACACACAGGTAGAGGGAGAAGTAGGCTCCATGCAGGGAGCCTGATGTGGGACTTGATCCCAGGACTCCAGGATCACGCCCTGGGCTGAAGGCAGGCACTAAACCACTGAGTCACCCAGGGATCCCCAGCTGCCTCTTGATCTCAGCTTAGGTTTGCCCTGAGTTGGGCTCCACACCCAGCATGGAGACCACTTCAAAGAAACAAAACAAAAGGCAAAGCCAATAATTGCAGATGTCCACATAGATATGATTTATCTTGTCAGAAAATGAAAAAAAATTAGGCTTAAATATATTTTAGGAGCATAATATGAACGAAGACTCAAAAGTGAAGAAGGTATGTTTAGGGATCTTAGAATAGAGTTTCTGGTTGAGTAGAGGGTTGTTCATAGCCAACAATAGAATCATGACTAAGTTGTTGAAAACATTTGGTTCCAGGTTGCATTTGTTTTGTAGCCCATAGAGGGTTATAGAAAGGGGGGTATGCGTGTGTGTATGTGTGCACACACATTGGACTTGGATCAGTGATTTTCAAACTGTAGCTTGCTTTAGCTTAGTGGTTCTCAGACTTTTTGGTCTCATGGTCCCTTTGAATTCTTAAAAATTGAGAAACTCACAGAGCTTTTGTTTATATGTTTATATATTTTGATATTTATTTATTATAAACTAATGCTGAGAAAAATGTTAAATAAAAAATATGGAAGCATATCTTCCATTAGCTGTCAAAGTGATGACATCATCATATCATGTAGTTTCTAGAAAATTCTATCATACACTCCTTAGAGAAAGAGAAAGTGAATAAGGCAAATGATGATTTAGTATTGTTATGAAAATAATGTTGACCTCATGGATCTCTTGAAATCATCTTGGGGTCCCTGGACCACATTTTAGGAACTAATACGTTAGAGGATCATGAAATTAATTCAGTGGCTTATGAATAGTATTTGCGGACTGGAGTTAAATAAAATTAAATAGAATGAAAAGAAATGGCAAATATGAATGCATTGTAGATCTGAAGAATACAATTTTATGAATTTTAATTTGTGTGTCTATATGTGATCATGTGTGTATTTTTTCATAATGCAAATATTTTTATTAAGAATTTTAGTTTTGCAAATTTGAAAGTTATCTTTTAAAGTTACATTTATGATCAATTTATTCAGCATAAGGATGAAGGTTAGATTTTAGGTGGAAAAAATAGAATTGGGGAGAGTAGTTACACAGGCATGACACGGAGGGACTGATTTAGGAAATGCCATAAATGCGAAGAGCCAGCTTGTTCAAAAAAGGAAGGACTCTTGAATGTATGTGAGGAGAATAAAAGCCTGAGTGCCTAGAGTGAAGCAAAAGCTCCACTATCAGACAATAAGATGGTCAGCAATTTTAGGTCAACTTTTCTTAAATATAGCTATGTCTCATATTCTGACAAATATGTTATTCTTTGCAGTTCCTTTAGCACAAATCCTGACCTCTTTTCTTCCTATCCTGCTGTGTAAGCTTGAAAAGCACAATCCCCAGGTACTGGTCTCTTTTTGCTTTTCAAGCCTAAAGATCTGTTAGGCATGTATCTTATAGATGTGAGTGAATCATGGTCAAAATGAGAATAATATGGAATAGAAGCTCATTTCCTGTCCCTTGTCTGGCATTTTGTACAAAAAGTGCTTATTATTCATCACAACTTTTATTGAAATAGTCAAAATGTATTCACCTCATGAGAAAAATGGCAATTTGAATAATCTAGTGATCTTCGCTTAGAGAGTTTTGCATGACTCTTCCTCATTTCCTTCTGTTTGGATAGCCTGGGTCACTCAGAGTAGAGGGCACTTTTCAGGCTGTTCAGTCATCTGCAAATCATCTGATGAATGCTAGTATCTCTCTACTCCAGAAGGATTATCTCATGAGTGCAAGGACCTTTTGTTATTTCTGTACTCTCACATTGCATGCTGTAATTTTGAGTATACAGGGCTCAATTAATATGTTAATTGATTTGTTCGATATGAATAACCAGAGAGCTTCAATAAATATGTTTTTCCCCTTGAAACCCACTAATAATGGCTGAGAAAAATGACCCACAAGGAAGGTAACGTTATAAAAATTCTGTGGTAAACAAAGATTTCATTAAACTAAAACGTTCTACCCCTTCAGAAATGAATAAAGATATTGTTTCTTAAGATACCCCGAGGATATTTGGAGAACTTCAGAAGTCTCATAAATCACCAAAGATAGCACCACTGTTTATAATCATAGCTTAAGTGAAAATTCTTGTGGACTTATTTTGCTGCATTAGCAGAACTCAAAGAAACGTTAAATGAGGTGATAGTTCTGCTCTACTTTGTGTTAGTGTATTAAATTCTGCCTTTTCTTAGTATTATCTTTAACAGGAACTCTGGGAAGTGTTGAGAGTCTAGCAGGCAAAATGATGTAGGAACTATAAAGTTTTGACATATTCTTAGTGATTAAAGAAACAAGAAATGTTGAACTTAAAGAAGCTATTCCTAAAGCAGATGATAGCAAGTGTGAGGAAGACTGGGTTTTTAGTGTGTGAATCGGCTGTGATTAAATTCAAAGACAAATGGGAATTACATAGGGATTATAATAAAAAAAATCGTTAGCCCTTGGAGGACTGGCTTCCCTTTGAAGAATTGTGCAGGATAGTTCATGTGTATCTCTGTACCTCCTTGGACATTTGCTCTTGCCAGTTATTTGCCACTGTTTTTGAGGTAGCCAGTCTAACTAGTTTAGATAATAATTATTGCAGACTGCCACATCCCTGGCTACCTTTAGGGTTTCCAGGCAGCTTCTAGATGAAATGCATTTGGAGGTCCCTACTCCTTGTTTCATCTATAGTCAGATCTGTGCTAAGGATCCCCCAATGGGGGGGTCGTGGTTAGTTTTATTCTAATTTTTTTTTAATTTTTATTTATTTATGATAATCACAGAGAGAGAGAGAGAGACAGAGACACAGGCAGAGGGAGAAGCAGGCTCCATGCACCGGGAGCCTGATGTGGGATTCGATCCCGGGTCTCCAGGATCGCGCCCTGGGCCAAAGGCAGGCGCTAAACTGCTGTGCCACCCAGGGATCCCAGTTTTATTCTAATTTTAAGGGGGAGATAGGACATGACCAAAGCAGCTGTTATGGACTGTCCTTGTGAAAGAGGATGTATATCCAGAGGACGGGGATAGCATGTGCCCTTGCTCAGCTTGTTCCCTGCAGAAGGGCATTTAGCAGCAAAGGCCAATGGGAGTTGACTTGTAGCTGGTACTCAGCTCATGAAGCCTTGCCTCAAAGGCCCTGTGTCTCTATGTGAAGATGGCTTATTTTCTAATTCCCACAAAGGCGGAGTTTAGATTGGTGATTGCCATGGTATAAAGGTAAATCAAAATCACAATAGAGCATATTTCAGGCCAAAAGAAAGCAATAGTATTGATATGTTTTTCTAAACTAATCACTTCTTTCATTAGCAACATAGATCGTTTGAGGAAAAAAAAAAAAAGTATCGGCCTTTCCAAATGAAGCACACAAAAATACACATTATTTTGATTCCAGTTTAGGTTTTTAACAAAATCCTTGGTGAGACTTCTAATAAGTTGTTCCAAAAATTATTAGCAACATAAGTTATTAGAAACTCGGTGGTTTACAATTAAATAAGGATATTTTGAGTCTCCAGCATATCTTCTCTCCTACTGAAATCCCCAATGAATGAAGTGAGGGATATTAACATTTTCTTTTGGAAAATAAAATGCCCATGATTATGATTTCAATCAGTGGGTCTGTTCTAGCACTGGTCAGGTGGCATGAACACTATCATTAAAAGTTAAAAGAGAAACAATTCTTCCATAAATTAGTAAGTCTATATTATCTTGAGAAGGAAATTTTAAGAAAAAAAAATTTTAAGCATTAACCATTTAATGTTAAATTTTAAACATTAACCATATAATGTAGACCATTATAAGGATTCCAGGCCCGTTCTCAAAAGTGCATGTGTGTGTATGCATATAAACTGAGTGTATATTTTGATCAGGTGCAACTGTCAGAAAGTTTAAGATACATAAGAGTATAAAGAGGAAAAGTGAAGTGTTTTTCAAAAAACATTTATTCACTCCCTAAAATATTTATTTTTAAGAACTTAGATATCTAAATCTTTAAATGTTATTCACTTGATGATAACAGGCATTACGGCTGTTACTCATTTCACAGACATTTATTAGCTGTCTATTATGCATTAACATTGGAGGCAGATACTGAGATAAAACAGTTGATACTGTTTTTCAGTTTTATTTTGAGCAATAAAATACTAGTTTTTTTCAAATACAATATAAAATTGAGATCTGTAGACCCTGTTTTCTCAACATAAGTCTTGGTTAGGGCAGCAATTTTATGACCAATTTTTATTACATAATAAAAAATTCCCAAAAAGAGTTGTGATTTTTAAATAAATTACCCTATATTGGGAGAAATACTATCAATAATGATAAAAGCAAAGCTCAGAAGAAACAATTTCAGGAAACAAAGATAATTTGGTTATGGATGCCTGGGTGGCTCAGTGGTTAAGCGTCTGCTTTAGGCTCAGGGCCAGGGCATGATCCTGGAGACCCAGGATTGAGTCTTATGTCCGGCTCCCTGTATGGAGCCTGCTTCTCCCTCTGCCTGTGTCTCTGCCTCTCTCTCTTTCTGTCTGTCTCTCATGAATAGATAAATAAAATCTTAAATAAATAATTTGGTTAAATTCTTCATTTTAGATTCATGGAACAAGAGCTCTATTGTTGAAGCATTATATTCTTTCCTGAAAGTTATTAAAACTTGCTAAGAACCATTGATTAATTACTATCATTATATTAGTTTAATAACTAATTTAGTATTAATTACTAAATAATAGCTGGGTAAAATCATTAAGAGAGTTTATAATTATTTCAACACTCTTAATGGGAGTTCAGCCTCTTCTGGGGCACCTGGGTAGTAGCTCAGTAGGTTAAGCATCTGACTCTTGATATGGGCTCAGGTTGTAATATTGATCCCCATGTCTGTCACCATACTGGGTATCGAGCCTGCTTAAGATTCTCTCTCTCTCCCTGCTCCACCCCTTGCTTTCTTTCTTTCTCTAAAAAAATTTTAAAAGTAGGTAAAAAATAAGAAAAATAAAGTCAGCCTCTTCTAATAGGGAGTTGTAGAAGCAAAAAAAAGTTAGTAATATTTCTTCTCATTTGGGTCTCATATTTTTGGGATAGAAAAATCAATAAGTCATTATAATATTAATTAATGGTATGTGCTCTGCAAAAAATTAGAACTGTATATATGAGTGACTGGGTGGGGACTTGCAATGGGTGGTCTACAAGATTCTGTGAGAATGGGATATTTGAAAGCCAAGTAAAAGGCAGCCATGTGCATTTCAGGAAGAAGAGCATTTCACCAGAGGGGGCATGCAGTGCAGAGAGGCTAAGGTGGGGAAGGGTTTGGGATATTTTTGGGAGCTGGACTGAACTAAAGCGGGAAGTGAGAAGAGAGAGTAAAGAAATAAAACTGGAATAGAAGTAGAAATATTGACCAGGATAAGGTGTTTGCATACTATTCTGACTGCAGTGTCAATTATTTGACAAATTCTAAGCAAAAGAGTGATATGATACAACAAAGAACAAATAAATAAACAATGGAGTTGGCAAAATGGAAGTTATTGGAATATTTTAAAAAGAGAATTAGTGAAGTAATTAAGATAAAATCCAACTGGAGCACATTGGGAGGTGGATTAGAAAAAGAAAGGGAAAGGAACTATAGAAGATTTTCTGTGAAAAACAAAGAAATGGACCATGCTAAGGGAATTTGAGTTCGCAGTAGTTTCTTCTTTTTAATTAGAAAATAAACTCTATTTCTGAATGTTGGGAATGATCTAGTAAAAAAGGAAGACTTTGTGATTCAAATACACAGTTTTATCATCTCTGAGGAAAATATTTGCGTAAGAGAAAGGAGATGGGATCCAAGTCACCACCAGATGTTAGCCTTGACCTCTGATGGGTGAAAAACAAATTTATCCACAGAGAGCTTGGAGTGCAAGTGGGGACCGGCTGGTACAGTTGGTGATCAAAAGATAAGACACTTCCATTTTCTCAATGATAAATGATTCAGATGGAGTGAGTGGACATGGTATAGGACATTTGAGAAGAGTGAAAAGATGAATAAAAATTTCAGTATTGGCACTGAGCATAACAATTGAAAATTGAATCAATGCAGACATAGTTATTATAAAACTTTGAAATGTGGATGACACTCTCTTGACTGTGTCACATATAAGACACAAACAGGAATGGAAAGAAGATGCATAGAGACCTTTGTGCAGGAGTTAGTCAAAGAGAATGGTAGGGCCAGACTTTCTGAAAAATGTTGTCATCATTCTTTGAATAACCTTCTGTTCACTTATTCAGAAGGGTTTATTAGTAGTATTATTTTAATTTTAAATCAGTAACCTTAATCCCTCTTTTTAAACTCAGTTTCCTGGGTTAAGAAGTTGTCCCCCAGGGAGTTTCTTAATTATTTCATTGAGAGGTGTAACCATTACTCATGAACTCCATGCATTGCTATTATCACCATGCTAAGTTTAGCTTTTGATATTTTCATCCCATAATTTTAGCCTACTGTGAGATAAATGAGCAGAAAAGCCAACTGCAATAATATGGGCTCATCAAATTTCTAGAGCTAGAAAATACCAGAGAAACGATGCAAGTTACTTTGTTTTGCTGAAGAGGAAACAAGCTCTGAGAGTGAGATGATTTACCAACATCAACCCCTTTAATGGCAATATGGGAAGGAGAATGAGCCTTCTCCATTTCAGTCCTTCATGTTCTTTTATCACTTAGTACTTAGTTTGGGTAAATAATTTCTTGGTTTGAAATCATAACAGCTCTATAAATGAACATTTCCTTTGTGCATTTTGGGCTCTTCATGATTAGTGAACCTCTTCTAGTTTTCCAGAGCATCATCAGCAGATGTGCTCTTTTAAAATGATTGGCTGACGCCATATTTTTAAATAAGAAATACTACATTTAGAATTTACCTGGATAGTGTGCAGGATGGATTTAAGTAGCTAAAAGTGATCATAGCATTCAGATGAAATGACAGATTTAATTAATTTTCTTAAAGGAAAATGTTAGAGAAAACACATAAAGATTGAAATTCATTTTGGATGTGTTTGTGTTAAATAAATATAATTGTCAAATATCATGAGTCTATAAATCTCTATTATCTTCTAAGTTCAGATGTATGTGCCTTATGTTTCCATTGATTATATGAGATCTAAGTTATGTGTCCGGATTAGTGTTAACGAAAGTCCTGAACCCAAAGTGAGATTAAAATGGAGGAAAATTTTAAAAATATATGTTGTAGTAAACTGATTTATTTATTTAAAACATTTTTTATTGTTTAAAACGACAAATTTGAGGATGACACCTTTACAGCTTTTTCTTAGTCGTTGACAATTTGATTTGTTTAAATGCTAAGCACCATAAAAGATGATTTTACCAGAGCAAAACAATATAGTTTGAATATATCCAACAGAGCAGTAGCTAATGCAGATATATGATTTTTTAAAAATGTATTATCCTATTAAATCAAAATGCCATATTTTTCACTTTTTAAACAATAGAAAGAAGTTTGATTTACCAGTATGCATAACATTATAGTACAATTTCCAAAGAAATCAAAGTAGATTTCCCTTTTCCATTAATTTCCATTATCATCCATTCATTTCTACCCGCTGGCAGTCAGTCTACTCATGCAACATTTGCCTCACATTTTCTATTAACTAATGTTTAGCAAATCCTACTCTCAATCTTGTCAAATGATAGGCACTAAATTTTTGGCAGTCACATTAAAATAGAGTTTCTAATTGGGAAGAAGTAACATAATAGGTAGCATGCCTTTCTAATGTAATGCCCATTAATGCGTCTGCATTTGGAAGAGAGTTGAAGATTGTGCACTTTTCCAGAGAAGATATAACCTTTTCCTCATCATGCCTAATAAATGCCTAGGGGAAACAAAATAATAAGGCCCTCCATTATTGTCAGGGGGAAACTAAAGGAACAGGCTAGACCTACAGGCTGCAGGAGTGCTATTAATTGTAGATGTTATTTTTTTGTTTGGTTGGGTTTTCTTTTTGTTTTTGTTTTTTTTAAATCTCTATTGGGACTGGGAGGAAAGCTGAGATGGCGCCATCTAGAAGATTTAATTGGCTTGTAGGCACCTCTGTTAAGAATTTCCAGCACCTGACATTTCATAACAGCAAAGGATCATACATACATGTTACTCTCTTCTGCATGAATAAGATGCATAGGTAGTTACAGATTCAGGAATGTGAAGTGCAATGTTAATTTAAAAAAAATACTGGACTGCTGGATAGAAAGTGTTCAAAATAACTGGACTAACTGAAAAAATTAAGAAAAACACATTAGGGAAGTTTTATTTTATTACTATTGAGGAAAAATACACAAAAACTGATGATGCTATAATACATCTCTTGTGTTGTGAAAGTCTCCAAGTTTTAGTAGAAGTTGTAACTTTTAAGAATTGAAAGACAAAATTCTATGAGAGAGAAGACAACATGATATGTAAAAGTAATGGTAGGCCTTTCACTGATTTTATGTGGAAAGCTCGATATAAATACATAAAACTAAAACTTGGTGTGTCAAAAGGCTAAAACTAGTATGGATACTGAAGTCCAGTTTAATTAGAAAATTTTGTTCTTAAGAAAATATTAAGGTTTTCCTTAAAAAAAAAAGCAACAAATTTGTTTTCTTTGGCTATCTTAGTGCATTTATCCATGTGTAAAATGTTTAAGCTCTACTAATTTCTTGTTAGTATTGAAACTATGGGTTTTATCTAGCAAAATATCTTCATGGCATCAAAAAATCTATAAAGGATTTTACAAGTTCTGTAAAATCATGGAGAAAGCAAAACTTATTCAAGTAAAAATAAATGTAATCTGGACCATTAGGTAATCATGGTAAGTCACTTTTGATATATTTAATAATGTAAAACAATTAAAAACATCAGTTTGAACTTTATCACAATGAAGAAGTAATTGGTTATCATGCAAAATGCTCTCAAAGAATTTTTTCTGCCAAGTTTGATAGAAACCTGGGTAAATGATCAGTAAACATGATAATCTCTATTTTATGATAATGCATTACTTTTCAAAGTATTCACATAGCTAATATTTTCCATTCATGTAGACCCAAGAGCTACTCTTTCAGTGAAATAAAAACATTTGTGTTCAACAGCTTGAAGTCACCTTAAGATAAAAATTATTTCAAATAGTTATATTTCACATATGTATATAAATATACATAGATATCATACATTCGCATACACAGATGCACATATATAGTATATACAGTCACGTGTATGCATATATGTATGTATAATGTATATGTGTTTTAAATTGTGATTGTATATTATGATGTTGCATAATTTTTTGAGAGAGTAGGATGGCTTTGAAAGTTGTATAGTTCTCTTCCTTAATTGACTTGATAATGGATTCTTAGTTTAATGAGAAGTATATTTAATGTTTATTCAGCTCTTAAAATAAAATTTAAAACTGGATATTGTATATTTATTATTTCATTATTTGAATGCATTTACCTGGGCTCAACAAAAACTCCAGAATGTTACATATTTTCTTTTTTTTTGTTACATATTTTCTGTCTTTAACTTTCATAAGTTAAAAAGAATATTGAGCTTTCACAGAACCATCAATAGGACCTGTTCTCAGGAGTGACTTAATGGAAATTGGAATCTGATCAGATTTAAAATCTGATTATATAACAATATTTTTATATGAGAATGTAACTAAAGTTAAAAAATCACCTGAAATAAAGTATTTCTGAATATCTACCATGTGATAATCTCTAAAGAAAATTGGATGTAAATGAAAAGTTGCCAGTCAAAATCATGTAAAATGAATGATACCTAAATGAGTTAAAAAAAGTCATGGTGACTTCTTTTATAACATGCAAAATCATTTTGGAGACAAACTGATCACAACTATTTCATACATTTGGATATTTATAATTCAGTTTTTTTTAAGGGACAAATTTGCAGGGAAAGAAAAGATTGTATCCTTTAACTGAGAAGCCATACTAATTTTTGTGTTCTCTGTCTTCAAGGAGAGAAGGGACAGAATGCATATTCTATATGCTATAGCAGAATAACAAAAAGCCCTGGGGACTATATTATTGATTTAGTGGTTATCTGAATCATATGCATTCATCTTAAAGATGGCCACAACTTTCCCAATGCTTAAAATAAAATACTGCTTGGCTCTTATTCTAAACATGGGATTTGGGATGGCACAAAATTTGAAATGATTAATAACATAGAAGTTTTTCTTTTGCATGGTCTGAACCTTCTACTGATGGACCTTTTTCAAATGTATCAATAAGTCAGATGACAAAGATTTTTCAATGATTTTTGACTAAATACCACGACAGGATTTTAATACTTTCATTCCCCATTCTTCTGCATGGTAGGCAAAAAGTTAAGTGCTGATTAGAATATTACTCTATTTTTCACCAAGAGAAAATATATTTGGTCCAGTATTATTTGAGTTCAAATTAAATTGGAATGATGCCTGGTGCAAGGATACCATAATTCATTAAACAAATATGTATTGTTGACTATTTGCTAGGTATTGTGTATGATGAACAGAAAGAGGTGGTTGCTTGCAGAGCTGTTCAATAAATAGAATAAAGTGATTTATTCAAACACTGACTTTGCTTGGAAAGACATAATTCTTCATTACCAGAGTAGAGGTGTGTGCTTAAAGGTAAGGTCTCCATCAGTCAGTCTCTCTGCTACTTTATATACTTGGGGAAAAAAGAAAAAAAAAATCATGTCTTACCTTTTTTTTTATTATTATTATTGAAGTTCGATTTGCCAACATATAGTATAACACCCAGTGCTTATCCTTACCTTCTTAACCATAAATGAGAAGTCCTGTGTATCTCCCATTTCAGCATACTGGCAGCATCCATGTTAATAATGATCACTAAAGAATGTCCTGTGTCACATATTTGTAAGCACATAGTTCAAACTTCTATACTTCTAAATCCATCAGTTAAGGAAAACTATAAATTAGTAAGGGGTAAATGCTTTATAATAAAGATATATTAGAGGAATTACATTATATTTTTCTTTTATTTTTTCCACTTCACTACTGTAGGATGTTTTTAGGAGATCGAAGGAAGGAAGGAAAGAAGGGAAAAGAAAGAAAGAGAAGAAAGACAAACAGAGAAGGAAGGCAGGCAAGAAGGAAGATGGCAAGGAAGCATATAGCTATTCTCCTTCAAACTTACCAGGACTGATCTATTGTTTTCTTTAATCTCTGAGCAATCTATTTTAAAAGATTTATTTGTTTATTTGAAGGTGGAGGGAGAGAAAGAGAGAATGAAAGGAAGGGGCAGAGGGAGAGAGAGAATCTCAAGCAGACTCCATGCTGAGTGTAGAGCCCAATACAGGGCTTGATCTTAAGACCCTGAGATCATGACCTGAGTAGAAACCAAGAATCAGACACTCAACTACCTGAGCCACCCAGGTGCCTCAGCATTAGAACAATCTTAACGGACACAGCATCCCAACAACTATAGTGAAATAACAATGGACAGATTAATGAGGCAATTCCTAGTTGGAATAAAGAAGAAAGAGGGTCAATTTAGTGTACAATTGAGGCCACATACTTTATACCCTTAATGTGAAGGGAATACAGTTTCTTTTCTGTTTCTTGGAGGAATATCTGTTGTAAAATAATTATTCATATAACCCATTTTAGGGAGATATTCTGTAATTCCAGATACCAGGATTAAGCCATCTTTGTACATTTCTGATCATCTTGGCTGTGTTTCCCCTCCTTCTGTAGGGCTGGGTATATGCAACACATTCAATACTTACTGGTTGACTGAACAAAATCTTAGGAAGTCTTTACCTGTGGTTTGGAAAATTGAGATCATCTGGGGGCAAAAGCTTAACATACTAACTGGTATACTTGATTTCTTGAAGAGGCTTAAATTGTTTTTATAGCATTCATAGAAATGTGAAAAAAACTGGAGACAACATTTATAGCAAAAATATAGTTTCTGAGGAAAAAGTAATGATGAAGTCACCATCAACACAAGAAAGCAGACATTAGGCAAACTATGGCAAAAGCTGTGAGGCTTGTAGTGTGGGTTCCAGATCTTGAACACAGTTATCTTGTGAAATAAAAGGAGGCAAGCACTGAGTTTTCTTGGGTTTGTGGATATAGAGAGAAGACTTAAAAATGTAGAAGCTATGATGTGTAGAGACCACACTTAAATCTCCACAGTGCATACTGGAAGATTCTCCATCATTGGATAGTCCTGGTGTTTTAAAGTACCAGCATACAGCTCACCTAGCAACTACTAAAAAAGAAACGGTGGCCTCAGGAGAGACTCAAGAAGATAATCAGAATTTTAATTGGAAAGCAGATATGGAAAACAGTGATAGAAGGAACTACAAGTAAAGGAAGATGAGCCTTTTGTTAATATGAACTATGGGCACATCCCAAATGTGGAACAGAACAGAGATGAAGGAGATGAAGGATACATCTATATTCCATTTGTTATTTTATGTAAGTATGAGACACTTGTATGTAAGTGAAGATGAGAGTATTTTGATAACCTGGGAAGTAGTCATTAGTAGTTTCAGAATCACTTCGTATGCTAGAAAAGTACTTTCAGGGCAAATGCCACTTTGTTCTACATTATGCTTTACATTTTATACATTGTCTTCAGTTTTTTTAAATTTAATTTCTATTTTATTTTTAGCCAGCCAGCCTACTCTAGAAATTGTCATCAGCTATAATTGATAACTTGTAGAAAATCTTGTAAATATTCAACTGTGACAGATAGTATATACAGGAATAAACCCTGTTCCCGGGAAGGTATGTTCATCTTTATGTATGTAAAATTATCTTTTGCTTCTGAGGAAAAGATTAATAAAAATCCCCGTTTTTTGGGCCTGGTTCAACACCGCATATGCCCAGAGATCGGATAACCATTCTGGGCTATTTATCCTCAAGTAGACACCAACTTTAGTGACTGAATCATTGGGCAAAATGTGTGGTCTGATTGAGTGTGTTACATAAATTGTCTCCAATGATACAGCTGAATCCCAGTTGATCATATTATATCTTTTCTTTTTCTCTTTTCAGAACTTAAATATTCCTTATATGTGTGTGTGTATGAAAGTGTGTATTTTTTCTTAGCATCTCTTTTCTTTGAAGCCAGTGACTATAAGAATTAGATCATGGAAGACTTATTTAAAACAAATGATGAGTCCATCTTATCTATAATTACTTTCTATTGTAGTGGTTCAGTATTTATTCCTTAAAGTGTTGTCCAGGGACCAGAAGCATCATCATTGCCTGAGATTTTGTTAGAAATGTAGAATCTTAGATCCAATCCATACCTACTGAAAAATAATCTACGTTTTAACAAGATACAAATATTGAAATCTACATTTACATTGAAATCCTCATATTAGTTTGAGAAGATATGAATTTCCATGACTAGCCAAAATTAAGAGTAAAAATGTATGCCTAAAAAATAATTACCAGTTAAACCAATATTGAGGAATAATAGGCAGATAGGATAGATCAACACACAGAGACTAGGCAATGCCTTAGGGTCAGAATGAATCTTTGGGAAAGAAAGTTGGAACCTGATACGATTTGTAAAGATAAATGTGAAAGTTCTTAAGGGTGTAGATGGGATGAGGGAGGGGATAAGTGGGAAGGCTGCTTGTATGGCAGGATTGTTGTGAGTTCTGAAAAACCAACAGAGGCTGCAATTATAAAGGCACTAAAAAGGAAGAGCATCCATCATAAGGAAGTGATTTTTGTACAGAAATGCAAAGTCATTATGACACTCTATTCACTTCTGACTTAATATCTATAGAAAGACTATTAACAACTAGGGACTTGTATTTAATCAGGACAAGTCTGTTGTGTATGTTGGTTTGTGCCTCGCCTATCAGACAGGAAGAGATTCTCCATGGTGTAACTTGGAGCTGAAAAGCTGAGCCAAGGTACTCTTCCAGGAATGGAAACTTTATATCCTATGTGCATATGATTTGGTGGTGGGCAAACCATGGCTCAAACTCAGTGTCTATCTAGGTATGTGACTTAGAAAAGTTATTTATCCTCTCTTAGCTTTATCTGCCTTTTTTTTTTTAATTGAGTTGGTAGGGAAGAGATGGGTTTATAGCTTAGAATTATTGTAAGATTTCAGTAAAACAGTATATGTAAATAGGTTGGCATAGATTAAACGTACAAGTTATGGTAATTATCATTATTTATTAAACATATTTTATGGCACACGCCCCTGCATATGTTTGGAATACATTCTGGCAAATGGAAACAGTTGAGAGTTTCACAGAATCATTATTTGTATTTTGTCTAGGGTTCTTTTGGTCAAAAAAAAGTATTATTCTAAAGGAACATACAGGTTTATTGCTGCCATTTAGAAAGATTCATTCTAATCTTGGGCAATGCAATGATAATAAAATCTATTTAGGTTTTGGAAATCTATACAAGGCTTCTTATCTTACAGAGGAAGTATGACTATGGTTCCGGAAATGACACCCTGCAGGGAAGGATGGTATTCTGGAAAAATAGGAAGGCACCAAATTTCAAAAGATTGTGCTTAATTTGTTATGTTATGATAAAAGGAAGGAAATAAATGAATATAACAAAAAAACGTTGTAATGGCCAAATGGGATTCTTTTTTATCATTTAAAAAAACAGCATACTTGAAAAGTAGTTTCTCTTCACAAAATTATAGTGCTTTGCTGTCATCTAATCATATTTCTACTCTGTTTTAACTTTATAGAATGTTGGAAAGATGTCCAGAGAGTCAGTGTAGAGAAAAGGAAAATTTATTTGGAGTCACACATTTTGAAACCACTGTGTACTGCTTCTGTCCTAAGAATGCTTTTGTAATGTACTAAATAGCTTACACTTCTTTGCATGTCATTTCCATGATGGTGTATAGAAAAAAACTTGGAATCTAGAACTGAACTTTAATCCTTTAGTGTACTACTCTTTTAGGATACAGTTTTCTCATTGGTAAAAAGGCCACTATGATATATCTTTGAGCCACTTCACCGGATCATGAGAGAAACATATATAATTGATATGAAGTAATAGTTATAGTTCTGTCAGTGGACATACAATTTCTGAAGGTCGTATCTCCATATCAGCATATCTGTAAAACTGAGCAGTTGAAATATACATGCTCATTTGTCCCAAATATGTTATATAATTTTTATGAAAACTTAAGTTAGTTATGCACTACTTACCTGAAAATAATAACAATGGGACTGATTTCAGCATCAAAAGAGATATATGTTTATATTATTATATATTACAATATATTATATGTTATATACATTATATATTATATAACATATATATTTATATATCATATTTTGACTTTTAAGATACAAGTTAATTTGTGCAAGCTCAATAGAAAATGGGAAATTCCTTGGAAATACACACTGTGGTTGGGTTTTGTGTTCACTCTTATTGTTTTTATTGTTTTGGTTAAACATCTAAATCTAGCCTTCTAACATACTTGAAATTACATTTGCAAGAGATAAAATCTGTTTTATATTCTTAAAATATGTTTAAGCATAAATTATTCCACTTTTGGAAAGAAATTTTTACAGTTGTCTACAAATACACATTTTGGTAATTTAAAACAAATATTTGGCTGTGTATATAAATGCAAAATCATGTCACAATGTGGCTATTGGACATAGTAAGACCTAACTCACTCAAAAAATCCTGGATTTACAAAACTGGATTGTAGGAACAACAAGTAAGAAGGAATCTTGTCTTGTGAATCAACATGAAGTGTTTTAGAAATAGTATCTACCATTCTTAATGATTAGAAACCCATGGTATACCATATTTTTTAAAAATTCATTATTTTGTGTTGCCTTTTTCCTGTTTCTCTTTAGAATTTATTTTTATTTACTTTTTTAAGATTTTATTTGTTTATTCATGACACAAACACACACACACACACACAGAGGCAGAGACACAGGCAGAGGGAGAAGCAGGCTCCATGCAGAGAGCCCGATGCGGGACTCAATCCCCGGTCTCCAGGATCATGCCCTAGGCTGAAGGCGGCGCTAAACTGGTGACCCACCTGGGCTGCCTCTCTTTAGAATTTAAACAAATATTTATTTTCCCTATAAAACAAACTATGGCAAATAAAATTCACTGAGAATTCTCAAACTACAGTATGAGACTGTCATAACCATACAGTCCAGTTAGTTCAGTTTATTCATTTGACCTTATGCGGGTAATGCATACTTGGGACCAACATGATTTTAAGTGCCTGTTTCTTTCCAGAACAAGCCAGAGTATGTCAAATTAGGGCAGGATTCTATTTCCTTGGTCTGCATCCACCTCTGGACTTTCAGAACAGAAATAAAATAATACATTTTCCCCCAATATAGCAAAGTTTAAAGGAGAAAAAAATCAGCTGAATTTCTGAGATTAAGATGGAATAATCCAAATATAATCATTCAAACAATCATTTCTCTGTCAATTTAAGAGACTACAAAAGCTTTAGTCCTGATTATTTTTTAAGTACATGATAAAAGAAGTGAAACCAAGTTAGTGTATCTCTATGGAGAGTAAATAGTGTACTGTTTTTAGAAATTGCCTTGAACATACACTCTGTAGAAGAGCTCTAGCAGTCTCTTGATATGGATCCAGATGCAAAGTACAAATATCCTGTGGCCTCTCTCCTTGATTAGGATAACTCAAGTTCATGTCCCAGAAGCTACAGATTAATCCTGAAAGTGAGCAAAGCCTAGAAATTCAGAGATTTGTCTGGTCCTTCCACTGGTGCCATATATACTTCCTATCTTTCAGATTTTATATTTGTGTCGTTTTGTGCACTAACTTCACTAGCTTAGGGGTCTTCTTAAAATTTATTTTCTGCAGTTCCTCTTTTTAAGGGTTAATTATTTTGTTCAAAATGAGACTGCAAGTTTCATATAAATGCTGAGTGCATTCCCATTGTGTTTATCCCAAGAAGAAATGACTGCTTTAGAAAGTCAGATTGATAATTAGAAAAGAAAGGAAGGAAGGAAGAAGGAGGGAGGGAGGAAAAAGTAAGGAATAGGAAGGAAGAAGGGAACAAGTTTGGAAAAAAAATCCTTAAATCCTTTAAATAGCTTCTGTCTACATCTGAAATGAAAAATTAGTGCCTTGTGGAGGGCAGATCTGATGTTCCCTTTTGGACTAATTTTTTATGGAAACAAATTCTTTTTTTTAAAGATTATTTATTTATTTATTGGAGAGAGGGAGCTCATGCGCGTGAGAGAGTACACATGCACAGGAGGGAGAGAGAGAGCCACAGGCTTACAAGTAGGGGGAGCAGCAGTCAGAGGCAGTGGGAGAGGAAGAAGCTGGCTCTGGATGTGGGACTCCATCCCAGAACCCAGGGATCAGGACCTGAGCCAAAGGCAGATGCTTAATGTACTGAGCCACCCAGGCGCCCTTGTGGAAACAAATTCTTGATATTTATTGTTTACTTCTCATCTGAAAGATAAAGGGGTAACATTGATTTTATCCACTGAGGATTTTTCAATGTAAGTCACCTTGAGAGTGATAATAGATTTGTTAATATTCTTAATATTAAATTCTACCAAAAAGAACATTTGTTACAACTTGAGAAAAATAGACTGACATAAAAAAAATTGTTTGTAAAACAAAGAGTCAAAAAAGTAGCTGCTTTAGGATTTTATTATTTTATTTTATTTTTTAATACCTTCAACATTGGAGAATTTTTATATGTAAGAAAATAGTTCTGGAAGTAATACAGGACCATAAGTATTTTTTAAACAAAATTCTATGTAATTAGCTATGTGATTTTGGCAATTTAATTTCTCTAGGCCTCAAGTTTCCATTTGCTAAAACTAGATGCTAGCATGAGCTACCAGGCAATGTTACTTTCAGTTTTGAATATCATGCTTCTTGAAAATAATCCATTAATATATGTGTTAAAATCAGTGATGGGTATATATGTGTGTATATATATATCTGTATTTATATATACACACACATACATATATGCATACACATATGCATGTTCAACTTCTTAAATTGAGTTATAATTCACATACCATAAAATGCACTTCTAAAGTGAACAATTCAGTTGATTTTAGCATATTCTCAAGATTGTGCAACTGTCACTACTATCTAATTCCAAAAAGAAATTTGTCACTCAAAAAGAAACCTATACATATTAGTGATTACTCCTATTCTTCCCCCAACCCAAGCCCTTAGGAACAATTGATTTACTTCTTTACTATATGGATTTGCCTATCTAGGACATTTAATATAATGAAATTATACAAAATGTGGACTTTCTGTCTGGTTTCATTCACTTTACATAGTGTCCTAATGTAGTGGCATCTATTAAGTGCTTTATTTATTTATTTTAGTAGCTAAATAATATTCAGCTGTATGAATGCACACATTTTATTTATTCATCAGTTGATAGATATTTGGATTGTTTCCATATTTTGATGGTTATGAATAAAGCTACTATAAATATTATTCAACCAATTTTTTTGTGAACATTTGTTTTCAGTATCTTGAGCACATACCTAAGTGTGGAATTGTTGGGTCATACATAACTCTATATTTAAATATTTTGAAAATCTGACAGATGATTTTTCAAACCAGCTGTATCATTTTACATCCTAATCAGCAATTTATGAGGGCTCCAATTTCCTTCCAAATCTTTACCAACGCTTGTTATCATCTGCCTTTTTTTACTATACTGATATCAAAGTTAGACAAAGTAATTTAAATAAAACTATATAGAGCAATGCTTCTTATAGATGTAAAAATACTAAACAAAATTCTGACCAACATTATTCAACAATATATAGAAATGGTACTACATGACCAGTAACCAGAATTCAGAATACACTGTTGGTTTAACGTTTGGAAATAAATAATTTCAGTTCACCATATTAGTAAATTAAAAAAGAGACAAAAGTATACAAACCATATGATCATCTCAATAGATTAAAAAAAGCATTTTACAAAATATTTCTCCATTGATAATTTAAGCAAACAACCAAACTAAAACAACCAGCAGAAACAACGAGGAAGAAACCCCTAAAAACAAACCAAAAGACTAATGACAAACTAGAAGGGAAACTAGAAGGGAAAGGTCTTCATGATAAAAAGCTGTGGGAGAAACCCACAGCTGAGATCATACTTAATGGTGAAAGACTGAATGCTCTTTCCCCAAGTAAAGGAACTATCAAGGATGCTCACTATAATTTTTAGCTTTATTGAAGTATAATTCACAAATAAAGTTGTATGTTTAAAGTATACAATGTGAAGATTTGATATACACATAATTGTGAAAGGATTCCCACAGTTGCATTCCTTAACACATCAGTCATCTCATATATTTGCCTTTTGTGTGTATATGTGTGTTCAGGAGAACACTTAAGATGTAGTTTCTTAGCAAATTTCAGTTATACAATATGGTATCATCATTGTCTACTGTAGTCATCATGCGTGCATTAGGCCCTCAAACTTTATTCATTTTGTAACTGGAAGTGTGTACCCTTTTACCTACCTCTCCCCATTTCTCCCACCCCTGGCAACCACCATTTCTGTTATTGTGAATTAATTTAATTTTTATATTTTTATTTTTTTTTTGTAGATTCCACATACAAATGATACCATGCAGTCTTTGCTTTCCCTTCTCTGGCCCTATTTCATTTACCATAATGATCTTTAGTGTCATCCTTGTTGTTCCAAATGGCAGGATTGATCGATCTATCCTTCGTTCGTTCGTTCCTTCCTTCCTTCCTTCCTTCCTTCCTTCCTTCCTTCCTTCCTTCCTTCCATGGCTGGATAATATGTAACATATGTATATTTTTCTTTAAGGAATGTCCACTCTGGATATTTCTCTTCAGCATTGCGTTGTAGGTTCTATCCAGGGCAATTTGGTAAGACAAATTAGTTGCAGTTTAGATAAATGGCATCTGAACTGGAAAGAGATAGATAGAACTACATATATGTGAAGATTATATTATCACATATATAGAAAATCCTATTGAAACCACGCATACACACACACACACACAATTAGAACTAATGAGTTCAGCAAGGATGCAAAACACAAGATCAATATACAGAAAATCAGTTATCTTTCTACACAATTGCAGCAAATGCCCCAACATTGAACTTAAAAACTAAGTTGACTACAGTAGTATCTAATAGTACAGGGTTTTTAAGAACTTGTTTCCAGCAGAAAGCATAAAGAAAGAAGGGAAGCTAACAATTTGGAAATTGTACTTATGTGAAAGTGCCTTAGTAAAGTATTTATATAAAGTTGAAATGAAGGCTTAGAGACCCTCTGTGACAGCAGCCACCTTTGTTTAGAGTTTGTTGTGCTTACTCTATTATGTCTAGTACAGTGTTGGGGACAGAGTAAACTTGTTTAGCTGCAGAGCACTTAACATTATTTTGCAACTGTTTTCTGTATGAATGTGGGAGCCGCCTGTTCTCTGGACCATATTTCCTGATTGGCATATTTCCAAATATTTCAGGAAAACAGTCCAATTTCCATCACTGATCTTTCAGAAAACAAAATAAAACAAAACAAAACTTTGGCCCAGAAAGACATACTCAGAACAATTGTGTAAGACAAATAAATAGAGGAATCTGATCTCTACTGTTTTCTTGAAGAAATATCTTTCACAAATGGAGAAAGAGGAGTGAATAGGTTCTACTAGAAAAACAAATCTTTGTATTGGCCTCTTTTTCATTTCTAAAAGGTTCTCCACTGTTCCCAGTCGCTATTGTAAATTGGCTTATTGTAAATAAGCCACCAAGACCTCAGTGCCAGGATGATAGTTTAAGTTACAAACTGCTTTAAATGTCATTCAAAATTAAGTTTTGCTCTGTGTGGGAAAGAGAAAAAATAATTCACACAAGGACCCAATACTTACATAATTTGAAGTCATGTTTATCTCCTAGGTTAAAGAAAGCATAAAAATCTTTTTGGTATTTAAAAATTTGGCCTAAATTATCCCACAGATTTTGTGCATACAATAAAGCAACAATAAAAGGCTGTCATTTATAGATTATTAATGTTATGCCAGGCATATTGCAAACCTACATTTGGCCAGGGTTTTTCAAATTCTTGGCTTTATCTACCTTTTATGTTGAGTGATTTTTTTTGTTGTGGGGCCTGTTCTGTGCATTGAGTCATATTTAGCAGCATCCTTGACCTCTATCCACTAGATGCCAATATTATTCCCACTCAGTTATGAGAATAGAAATGCCCTGTAGAGCATAATCATCCTTGACTGAGAACTTTATAACCTCACTACAACTTTAAGGTAGGTATGATTATAATTCCCCTTTTATATACAAAAAATGAAGCTGGGAGAGATTAAATACTTGCTGAAAGAAACGTAGCTAAAAAGCACCAGAGCCAAATTTGAAACCGGGTTTATCTTGATGTCTGCATGCAACATCTTGATCACCAAATTCTCCTACTGAATTAGTATTTTTTGGTCACACAGTAGGAATTTACACAAAGGCACATATTTTGAGAGTAAAATATTACACAAAGCAGCAGTAATGATTACCCTGATATTCCAAGGTCAGAGGACATTTTAGCTAATGTATTTGAGCCCCACAGACCCCCAATTACAAGTTCTGTAGCATCCTTTTCATTTCATATTCAAGGAAAGCAAGATATCATTGCAGAAATGTGGACTCTGGAGTCAGAATGCTTGTATTTAAATCCAGACTGTTTCCTTTTAGCTGCATAATTTTGGGCAAAAGACCTAGTCTTTCTGTACCTAAATGTCCCCACATAGAATTTGAGCCAGGATGAGAAGAGTCATCATAGGTAAAGCTTTTAGAATAGTAAATGGAACAGAGGCTCTGTAAATGTTAAATCTCAGTTTTAAAATCTAATTTGTTTTAAACCTATCACCTTCATAAATGTTACTAGAAGTACATGGAAGCTATGCTTCACTCTGAGCACTAGCTAAACATTTGTTCTAACACGTGAAGAGAATCTGGGTTGCTGGGGTAGAGGCAGCCAGTCTTTCTTCGACGCTGTTTTCCTACAGGTGTGTCTCTTGTATTTTGCTAACCCAACTCTTGCTGGACAGTTCTCTCTGGAAGCCTTCACCCTACTGCATAATCTGCTGCTACAGAACTGACTGGGAAAGCTACAGATTTCATCCGTTTATTTATTCAGTTGTTTGCCCTTCAAACAATTGTCACTTTCTATTTTCCAGATTCTGTGCTAAGCACTGGGTGAGAATGAACTGTTGCCTTATGTATAACAGCGTTTTTGGGAGATGTAAAATGCACCTCCATCATATCCATTTAGTGGAATTACTTCCATTATTTTTCAAATTTTTATTTAAATTCTATTAAATTAACATATAGTGTAATACTGGTTTCATAGTGGAATTATTTTCAAATCTCAACTTCAACATTATATAGCTGTTTGATTATAAGCCAGTTGCTTGCCCTCTCTTTGTTGTTTCCTCATATAGAAAAATACCACAGTCATGGCTCCTGCTTCACGGGGTAGCGCGGTAGATGGGGATACTATGTGCGCACTATATAGCATCTCTCTAGCCTTTAGGCTAAGTGTGCTCTAAATTATAAATTTTGTTCTTGGTTCCTATATGTCAGCTCTGAAATAATAGTAATAAAAAGAAAACTATATGAGAACTTTCAGTTTGGTGCCAAATGTCAAGCCAGGGTTGATACATGACCAGAGCGACTATAGGATTTTACAATGGATTTCAACTACAGTATCACAGTATATTTGTACATACAGAGATGTAGTCAGACTGACAAAAAGGATTATATTTTCTTGCTATTGTTTAATGTGGTAGAAAACAGTCTGGGTTGGAGGGAAGTTTTTTTTTTTTTTTTTTTTTTATACATACCCTCATCCCTTCTGTTTGAAGCTTTTCCTGTGATGCTAACTCTGTTGACATCTTTCATTGTCCTCCCTTTGGCCCTTTGGCACTGCTTCCTAGACTTTATAAGATAAGATTCATTTCGTCTAAGATCAATTATTCTGAATGTGCTTTGCTTTTCCAATTAGATTCTAAACTTGTAGAAGCTTATTTTCTAGTAGCTTATAGCACCTGGCATAGCATCATTTTATATAGTCGTGTTAGATTAGTATGTGTTAACTGACCAAAAACAGTAATACGGAAATCAATAAGTTTTGCTCCAAAAGTGTGGGAGATGCTAACCCAGTCTTCCTTCAGTTGCTCTTGTTCTACAGCCAACAGACAGGTTTATTTATGATCATCCGAAATAGTTTTAGGAGACATTTGAGAAGCTTTCATACATGGTTTATTAATAAAACTCATTTTTAAACTGGTGTATCTGCAACCTCACTTAAAAAAGAAAACTGCTTCAATATTTTCCTCTTAAAGAAGGCACACAATGGCTACATAGATGACTACATTATGCTGTGTAACCACCACTCTCTTCTCTAAAATTACTCTTTGAACTGCTCTGAAGGACTATAACTGTACCCGGCTGATGGCCGTCAGGTCTGAGCCTTGCCTCTCCTGGTTTTTATTTACTAACAGTTTGGTGAACTGCAGTTTTCACCCTATTCATAACATCTCTGATGTGTAATTACTTGCAGCCTTTGCTTTATATGTTTTATTGTATGAGTAGTGATTCAGGTCAGTTGTAGGTTAAAATACTATAACCCTAATGAGACCATTGTGTGTGTGTGTGTGTGTGTGTGAGAGAGAGAGAGAGAGAGAGAGAGAGAGAGATTGAAAGATTGAGACGAGAGAGAGAGAGAGATTGAAAGATTGAGACCTGAAGAGAGAGAATGAAAGCAACCCTCCCCCCACCACACACACAGATCTGACCCCTTCTCTGTTCCCCTTCTCCAGCTGTCGTTCCTCATCTGCTGCATTCTGCATGTGAGTGCCACTGGAGTCAGTCTTCATGACTAAGTCTGTTTATCTCCCATTTGAATGTAGATGGGTCCATCCTGGGACCTTCTTGACTCAATCAGGTGTCATCATCAGGTCTCTCAATTTGCTGTATTTGTTTTTGCAGTGAATCCTGGTTTTGGAAACTAAGAACTTTTCTTAGGAAACTCCTAGTGAGTGCCCAGTTTACAGAAACTCCCATCTCTGCCTTGGATCTCAGTTTATGTATTACTGAAATTCAACCTTGAATCCCAAGCCTTTTGAACAAACCCTTTGTACCCAAGGCCTGCTTTCCTGTCTGATTGTCTGTTTCTGTAATTCTAACCACTGTGTATTACTGTATTTTATGATCTCCCGGTCCATCCACGTTTTCTCCCCAGCACTGCTGGACCTTGAATTGAATATTTACTCCGTTTTCCAGTGCATCTGTCAGTTCCTCAATTCATGGATGTCCATCACCAGTTCCATGAGCTGCTGAATCATCCTTGTGTCACACTCTTTGTGGTTAGCATTTGCATGAATTGAAGTTTACCCTGCAAGCAAACTTGTGAACTGGGTGTTGTCAGTAATATATAGTCAGCTTGGGAGTGGAAGTCTCCACAGGTGGTCCATATAACCTCATTCCTTCAAAAGAATTGACTAAGTAGCTTAAAATTAATTATATTAAATAGGAATTGAGCAGTCGTGTTATGCTTTGGTTTTTAACTTCCATTGATAAAAGGAAAACATAAAACATGATATAATGAGCATATGATTTGTTGGTATATAATTTCTACATATGGTATATATCATTTCTCCTTAGGAGGAGGAATAAATGGTTAACTTTATTAAAATGGATGAATCCTTTAGGCCTCTGGATGTCATTTTTAAAAATGTTGCTTTTGTGTGACTGTATAAGGAAGTGTGGCCTGGGGAGTTCCTAAGTGAATATAGAAAGTATAGATCCAACTATTAGAAGTTGTTTTTAATTAATTAGTTGTGTATATTTTGTCCCCAAGGTGGGACTTCTTAACTTTGAAAAATATATATTTTATGTTTAACCTACACACAATATTCCATGTAGTGACAAATGATATGACTCAGATTTGTCAGTTGAATATAGATTTAATGCTTACTTGTCTTGGGTTGCCTGGGTGGCTCAGTCGGTGAAGTATCTCTCAATTTTGGCTCAGATCATGATCTCATGGGCTTGAGATATAGCCTTGGGTCAGCCTCTGTGCTGGGCATGGAACCTGCTTAAGATCCTCTCTCCCCCTCTCCTTTGCCCTTCCCCTAAAAAGAAAAAAAAAAAAAGACTTTCAACAGCTTTTTTTTTTCTCTTTTGGTTTTCAAAGTTCATATGATATATGATGTAGTTGGTGTGATCCAATCACACAGAAAGTATTTAGACCATTTGCTTCCAACACTGTAAGTACAGCTCCTAAACTAGTGGACTAGGAATGAGCCACACTTGACTACTTACTGTATTCTACACAGTTTTCTAAGGACTTCTGAAACATCATATTGTAACAACTTCATAAGGTTTTTTTATTGCTCTCTCTTAGGAAGCTAAGGCTCAGACACTTTGAGAAATTTGCCCAAAGGTTATTATAATAATAATGGGCTGAATCAGGATTTTAACTCTGTTCAAGAGACATGATATCCACGATGGGTCTATGCTTACCCTACCTAGTCTACATTCTATTAGGAAGGGAAAATGAATAATTAAACAAAAGTTAAAGCTTATCTCTTAAATTTCCCATTTGCCTGCCCTGTTCTTGGCAGGTAACAGTGTTCATCTCTCTCAGTACTTTTCTCCTGCATATATATTGAACACTTGTGAATGATATCCTGTGTAAAGCACTCTGTTGGGCACATGACTGAGCACCAAGAAGCATAAGAGACTGTTCTCTCCTTCTGATAGCCTCCTTTTGGTTGACGGGTCCAAATTATCCCAATACAGATGATGAATACAAATGGCAGAGTATGTCAAGTGGAAGGGTGAAGGAACAGCTCACTGTGATCTGGCATGGATGAAGAAAGGTAGAAGATGATTCAGAATAAAAAAAAGCAGAAATTATTTGGAGAAATATTTTGGGGCCAGACTGGATGGTTTGGCCTGATGCTGATCTTTTATTTCTGAAAAAGCACTTTGAAACATGTACACTCATCAGAGGTGTTTCTTCTCTCTTTTTTTAAAAACTTTTTTAATAGTTTAGTAGTTTCACTTTTTAATAGCTGACAGTTAAACAAATATTTTTTTATCTAACTTCCATCACTCACTTCTGAAATATGAAGTCAGTGACGTCATAGGCTGTGTCTGACTTCTTCAAGTCTATATTTCTAACATGTTTAGCTGTCCCTGGCATGGGGCAGGTTCATAATAAAAATTTGGTGAGTTAGACAAAAGCATTCTTAAATTGTGCTTTCTGATTACTACAACAGCTCATATTAAAGAGTTTTATATGGTTGAATGTTCTTTTCAATAAATTATCTGGGTCTATTATTACAAACAAGGAGGGGGTTATGAGGTTTATTGTTTTGTTGTAGTATTTCTATGTATGAGAAAAGATAGAACTTTTACCAGGGTCTCAATTTCAGTATTTTTTATAAGACATATTTACATAGACCCTGTTTTACTTTCTTAAATTGTAATTCCTAAATAAAATAATTTAATAAGATAAGAGATGACTGCATAATTTAAAAAATCAATATAATTCCATATTGTTAGTGTAAAGGCAAAATATGAGGGAAGCTATTTTTAATAAAATTCTATGTATCTCAATGTGCAGATATTCAGGCATGTAAATAATAGAACTCATAAAAGATAGTCAGCTACTTATACTTAAATGTAGAAGGTCCATGAATATGAAGCCACATTTGCACGGTAATTTTTTGAAATGGTGAACAATTCTTTATAAATTTTCAAACCAAATAAGTTTTATGTTCCTGCAGGTTTACATAATGGTTGCATTCTAGAAACAAAACAAAACAAACAAACAAAAAACCCATAAAAGAAAAAACAACCAGAATAACAAAGATCCAGTGGAAGTGTGCAAAAAAATACTTGATGCTTATCTGCTTAAAATTAGATTCTAGGCTTCAATACTTTTAAACAGGTTATTCATTCAGATATATATGTTAGAGTGTTTTAAAGCTGCATGGAATGCACTTTGTATTGTGTGACATCTAGTGTCCCAAACCTCTACCTACTAAATGTCAGTGCATCCCCCATCCTACATACGTACCTAAACACACACACACACACACCTACACATATATATTTTGAATCACAAATTTAAAATATTTGTGCCTGTGGGGAAGTATTACCTCCTTTGAAAACCATTGCTGTAAACAAATAAGAGGGTAAACAAAATTTAATTTATTTCTCTCTTGCCTTCATTTGAGATACAATTTTCTCCCCTCAATCAGATGTACTACCACTGACACTGGTTGCCTTCAGTCATTATTTCATCCCATCCTTTTTCAGTCCTCATGTTGTTCTCAAGATGCACCTCCAAGGAAAAATTATTATATTCCTTATTATAATATACCCTTATTATAAGCTGCTGTCTTTGGGTCATTTCATAAAATCTAATAAATTAATTCCTGATCTACTAATGTTGACTATAGGTACTTAAATCATTACTTGAAAAATATGTATGTGTATATTATCTATGTGTGTATGTATATGTGTGTATATGTGTGTGTGTGTGTGTAATTCTTTTGCTTAGATTAGAACTAAGACCTCTTGTTTAAACATCAGACCTCTACCATATGTCTGTGAAAGAAGAATTCAGTTTTCCTGGCTTTCCAAACCCAATACAAGCTTTTGCTAACCACCTATTATAAATCATAAATGCCAGGTTATGTAATATCTTAGAGATTCAGATTTTTCGGCTATGAAATGGAAATGATAATTAAAACTAAAGTCATTACATCTCTGATCATTAAACAACATATTCTCTGTATAACATCGTTAGCGTAAACCATAAGCATGCAGTTGATGTTTGTGCTTATTTTTACCAAAAGTCTTGGCCTTTTATCTTGTTATAGATCTGTGGTTCTCAGGAGTGATTTAAGCAGGGGACAGGGAAGTTGCTACTGATATTTATTAGCTCATGCCAGGAAGGGTACTTAATGTCCTAAAATTTGTAGGATAGTCCCCTACAAGAAAGAAAGATCCAGCCCAAACTGTCAATAGCACTGAAGGTGAGGAAATTCTGCAATAGATACATAGCACGTAGTCTTCAATTTATTGTTAGTTTTTGCTTTTCATCTGCTTTCTTTTATTCTTGAAGAGAAAAAGCTCATGAAATGAACTCAGATTCATGGAGTTATTTCTGTAGTGAAAGCCGGCCTGAATCGCCACATATATATTCTGAGAAATGAATGAGAACAAGGTATATGATTTCACATGCTAATAAATATTTATCTTTTAATTATTATTGCTATTTTAAGACCCATTCATTTTCATTTTCCCTTTTTTATAGCTTTCCCATTTGAATTATTTATGAAACTAATATTTTGTCACATTTTAGAAAATTTGTAGTCTTCAGAAAAAAATAAATAAATTCAGCCACTTTCTCCCACTACTTTGGAAAAAGAAAGAGTGAGTGGTAAAGTGTTTAGAGCATTTATAGGTTGTTCTAAATATTAGGCCAGGAGATGGTTCCAGTATTGTTAAGTCTGCTGAGTCCATAAGTAACTAGTGCTTCCATGTATGTTCTTGCTTTAATTAATCTCAACTGCCCTTATTTCTACATAAGGTAGCAATTGAATGTACTTTTCCCAGAATTTTCCTTGTACATTCACAATTCAAAGAGAAATAGGTGAGACAGACATAAATAAGAGCAAGAAAAGCCTGTTTGTGGCTCTGGAATCACTCATCTGTGGGACTATCTGACCTGTGAAATACAAGGTTAGCAAACGTTAGTGCATGGCAAGTGCCAATTGGGCAAGTAAAAGCTCTCCAGGGAAGTTTTTATTCTGAGCTCCCAATTTTTCCAAGATATCAGAGATTCTTTCCTTGCAGAAACAATGAGAAGCTCTTAGGAGAATGAAGGCCTGAATAGGAATGCAACCACACCATGTCTCGTGCTCTGAAATGTGTTCCCCTTGGAAAACATTGCAGGATGTCTGGATTGCAGCAGGAAGAAGCAGAGTGAGAATGACTTTTTTATTCTAAAGACAAAATGGAATTATCAGATGAGAACTGTGGCCATCTCTATGCCTTGTGTTCCCCAGACTGATTTTTCTAAATGTGGAACTATATTAATAATGACTTTTTTAAAGGGTATGTTTCAGTATGAGTATGTAAACTGTTCAGCCAAGTCTATTTCTTGATGTCATTTTCTGACCCTTGGAAACATCAGAATTGAAATGAGAGGTAAGTGACTAAATTAGACACTTTTAAAACCAAACACACTTTTATCCTATTTATTTAACTGAATCCCTTTATTAACTCAGTATTGTGTGTTTGAATAGTGATTTTTTTTCCTTTTCTTTTGAGCCCCATGTGTTATTTTGGAAATGAGAATATGTAATAAAATGCATTTATATAATTTTAATAAGTTGGGTAGATAGTGATAATAGCCAGGTGTTCTCAGGTTTCTTCTCATGTCCTGTTTGCACAGTCCTAGGCACAAATCTACTTATTAACAAACACTGGACCAGTTAAGTATATTTATTCCTCTGGGGGCATAGAACAGATTTAGTCTTTTTTCTTTGCTGCCCGGTTGTCACTTTCTGAAGCAAGTTTTCTTGGTGTACCCTACTAGCAGATCTAAAATCAGTGGTAAGCCATTTTGAATTCATGGAAATAACTGTTCAATAAATTTACAGTGTTCTTTGAACTCTTCAGGGAAAGGGTGTCTTTTTCATAGTCCCTAATTGTAAATTCTCTCTTAATTCTTACAAAAATAGAACTCTAAATCTATAATTTAGTGTGTCTTGACTATGAAACACAGACAAAAAGCAACTGTGTTCAATGAGCGACTGCCATAGAGAAAGTTGTCTATGGTATGGCTGCTCTGAAGTTCAAATGAGTTGTTCAATTTTATTATTACATTAGCGGATAGGGGAACAATATGTATCAGGTGCTCCTTCAATCATAAGAATTCTTAATTGAATGAATTCTAAACTAGTGAGACAGACTTCAGTAAATAAGTCCAGAGCAACCAGGGAACCTCAGAAGAGCAAACAGAATTTGAAAAATATTAACCTGCCCATCAGTATTTTTACTTTTGTTCGTTATTTTATTTCCTGGCGTTGCATATAGTACATTTGTACAAAATTATTAGTCATCTGTTGGGTTTTATACCCATAATTGAAGAAAGAGCACTTACTATATTTTTTAAATACTTTTAATTATAATTGTGTTCTTTGCACAATTTGAAGTGTTTTTTTTTTATGGTTTAATTTGTCATCCAGCTATTTCATTTATAAAAGGTATCTAGGTAATAGTAATGATTAGTACATATAAACATTTAGAAATAATATGAGATTAATTTAATGAAATTTGGAATCTCTTTAAATTGCCATAGAAGTGTTTATTAATTCTTCCATAATAGTTAATAGTCATATGATGGTTTTAAAGTTTTGTCAATATGAAAATTGACACCGTTTGTCAAGAGGTACATGTTTTAATGGATAAAAGAAAACAAAAGTCGCCTCAGAAAATTAAGTGCACTTGGAGATAAAGACTTACTTTTTCACAGAAGGAAAATGTGGTATGTGTACCATATGCATTATAAGCATGTTCTGGGAAGTATGTTTTGAGATAGTAATGTTTTAAACACGTTTCCAGCATTAACTGAAAAATAATTTTTGACTTATTTTGAGATAAGTCAACAGTTCATCAATGGCAAAGGAATATAGATGGAACCATGTTGTCATTCTGAATAGATGAAATTAATACGTTGCAGATTGCGTAACTTACTAGATTGATACTGAGAATGGTGAAAAAAAGTTTTTTCTTTTCATTAGTGTAAAAAAATAATTTAGGAAGTACACTGTTAAACAAATATCATACGTGTAGATTTCACTAGAAATGGGGGGAAACCTTCGTAGCCGTTGTACTAGTGGCTCTACTTGGATGGGTATGTTTTCCTAAGCATTTGATGGAGGATTGTTCTATTGCTGTATAAAATAGTTTTACGACATTGAACTTGTATTGGTGGTTCTAATCCTTCAGAATACTAAGATAGACTCTGTAATATAATCTAAGCACTATAATAAAAGTTTGTTCTGCCTTAGTGTCTCTGTATCATGTATGGATTTATTATCTTATCAAGCACAAAATACCTTAGTTCTCCATCACTGTGCATGGGCAAACAGTTATGATGTTGAAATGAGTAACTGTTATGACAGATTATCATTTTGCTTGTTTCAGTTCTCTTGAATTTTTGGATATTCAGTTTCAGAAAGTAATTCTGAATTATTCAGTAAAAATGATTTATAAATAATACTACTTGTATATTTGAACTAAAGTAGCTGATATTTGAACTAAAGTAGTTGGTATCTCTCTTTGATTGATCTTTTCATTTACTAGTCATTCACCAAATTATTTATTGAATTTCTTCTGTATGTCAGGGGTTATATTAAGTGCTAGAAATAGGATATCTTGTTTATTTTTCTAGATATAAGTTGGTTTTTGGTTAATTTATATGTTTAATTCCAGAAGCCAGCTCCAGCTACTAGTGACCAAACTGATGTAAGACAAAAATGTATAGCTTTGTTATAGAAAAAAATTTAGTCTCCAAGGAAAGAAACATTGGGAAATTAAAGTCCGATAATAACTCAGATAATCACTGTCCAAAAACGGTTTGCTACAAGAACAGAACTGCCTTTTTTGATTAAACAGTCTGTGAAAAAGCCTCCAGAAGAAATCCTATAAGTAAGAAGTCATGTATAGGAAACCGATGAACTATGCAATTTTTTTTCATTCTTTTCTTCCTGTTGGACAGCTTAAGCAACATTCAGCAAAATCAAGAATTATTTGGATTTTAATGGATTTCAGTGCCTTCAGCACAGTTATTTAAGTCTCTATCACTTGATATTATCTCAGTGGATATGTTTGTTGTTAACTTTCAAGTTCAAATCAGAGGTATTTGATGTTTGCAATTTATTTTCCATCCCCCTTTTTCAAGTATACAGAGGTGAGTGTAATTTTCATACTGCTTAGCTTATCTTACAAATTTGATTGGTTTTCACCTGATTACTATATGTAAAAATCCCAATGTACTGCCACACTGCTGGACTGTAAGTAAATGGCTAAAGTGTGTGCCTCTACTCTCATACTGTCAGATGTGAGAATAGTGGGACAGTTTCCCCACACCCAGAGTGAAAGAGTGTAATAGTTCAAAATAATCTGAATGACAGCTTTTCCTAATGTTTATTCTGGAGAACTATGTTAATAGGCTTCACCAACAAAATACAAAATTTCTATAGAAATAAATTTTGGAAATACTGGGTTGGACAAAGGTACACAGTTTTTTTATTTTTATTGCAGTATATCTCGGAATCTTTACTGTGCAATTGTTTGCTATGAATCTCTGACAGAGGAGTGTAAGTGTTTCAAATTTATTTGTCAAGGACTCTTTGACAAGTATCTCTTTAATACTAATGTTCATAGTGTAACAATATGCTTAGATTTATAATGTCATATGCAGTTTCCAAAAGTATTGGTCAAGGACTTCTTGAAAAACTTCTGTCATGATTAATGACATGGGGTTGATTTTAGGAAGAGACACCTTATGGGGGCCGTCTATAGGCCTCTAAGTGTACTTGATCTTTCTTAAATTTTAGAATTCTAGACCAGCTCTGAGTGAGTTTTAGGCAATTTGTCCTCTGAGGTTGTCCCAGAGCAGATGTGACTTCCAGGGGCCTTCAAACATAGAACTGAAAAGAACAGCAGTCAACAACAACAACAATGATAATGATTCACAAGTATATTGCCTATTTTTTCAAAATGCTTTCAAATCTGGAGTCACTTTATTTTTACAACAAACTTGTGGTAAATTCAGCTTGTCGTGTTGTTTTTTTTTGTTTTTTTTTTTTCTAATTTATATTTGAGAATAACTTAGAAAGTTTCAGAAGCTTGTCAAGTTTTCATGTCAGGTTTATACTCCCTTGTCCTTAATCTGTTGTATAAATAATGCTTATCTAAGATAATACTTTACATTGTACTAGCTGACAGTTAGGATCTAGGTTGGCAAACAGTGATTCAGGGTTAGGCAAACTGTGACCTGTAATCATATAGACCATGGGACTAAATCTAGCCCAATGCTTGTTTTACTTTTTTTATTAAAGTTTTATTAGAACACAGTAATACACATTTGTTTATGTATTTTTGTGACTGTTTTCACTCTACAAGGGCAGAGTTGAGTGTTTGCAATAGAGACCATATAGCTTGAAAATCCCAAAATATTCACTATCTGGTCCTTTCTAGAAAACTTTGCTTACTCCGAATCCAGATCATGGCCTGAACTAGAGGCTGTATGTAGGTGTTAGAATGCCAGTTATATACTGTGCTTATCACATGTGATGGTTAACAGAAAACACAGAGGTAGTTCTCCGAAAAAAGAAACCTACATTTGTACTGTTAGTGTAAATGACACTCAGTTGTTAATTTACACACATCCCTATGCATTAATTATGGGTTTTAGCACACCACAGTGCTAGCTGAGCCTGCGTCCTTCACGCATAGGGTTATTTAATTATTGCTGCTAGAGGCTTTAATCAAGCCCTTCTTATAGAAAACAAACAAATGATTAGCCTTTACATTGCAGGCATAAACAGGAATTTGACTCATGAATTTCCTAATTATACTGCACCATTTTGAAAATCAGTTGGCATTCAAATTCTTGCTGTTACTCTGTGTACAATTTCCTTTTTGCAGGATAGAAGTATAGGATTAAAAAATGTTGTTAAATATGTTAAGATTAAAGTTAGGTTTACTTTAAATATTTTTTCCTACTTTCTCATTAAAAAATGATTAAACTGAAGTAGAGAAGTAATTAGGTTTCAACTATATATATCAGCTATATGCTACACATTTTATACACTTACTAATTTATTCTTAGATTAATGCTATAAGTTAGGTTTTATTATTTTCATTTTAAATATGAGGAAATGGAGGCCCAGGATGTGAAATGACATACCCAATGCACCTTAGAAAATAATTTGTGATGGAGCCTAATTGGGACTCTTTGGGCTGGGCTGTGGGTTCCTTCCATGTTGCCATGGTGCCTCAGCCACATGTCCAAGATCCATTCTCCATGATTTCTGCAACCAGTGCTTAAAATGGATCGGCTCTTCCCATTTTTTTAAAAAAATTCCAAGATATGCTTTTAGTTGTGCATAACAGTTGACAGGTAAAATTCACATCCCAGTTTTATAGCACTATTGTATCCTACTGAGTTCTTTTAGCCATGTGTAAAGTATTTCTGAAATAAGATCTATGAATTTCTTCTTAATTCTGCCTAAACAAAAACAACCATGTTCTGCATATTTTGAGTGCTGAAGCCATTTTTTTTGTTTTTGTTTTGCCAATTTTTATTTTACCAGTGGTTCATAATTTCTTCTTTCCACTTCCTTCCAACATTGGTCAGAAGTCAAATGCCAAGGTCTTCCACAAATAAAATTTGCTTCTTTTGTAATTGTTCTTATGGGGTTCTTTGGAAGAATAAGGAAATGGGCCTATAGGAAATTATTTCCTTTTCTATATTATTTTCTTTTTTAAAAAAGATTTTATTTATTTATTCATGAGAGACAGAGACAGAGAGAGAGAGAGAGAAAGAGAGAGAGAGAGAAAGATACACAGGCAGAAGGGGAAGCAGGCATCATGCAGGGAGCCCGACGTGGGACTCCATCCCAGGTCTCCAGGGTCACACCCTGGGCTGAAGGTGGCGCTAAACCACTGAGCCACCCAGGCTGCTCCTCTATATTATTTTCTAACATGTTCTTAGTGTCTTTGCATCATATATTATTTTCTGAAAGTTATTTCACAATACATTTTACTTTACTTTGTATGGAAGACTGATCTGGGCTAGACCATGTGTCTTTTATTTTCATAAAGCTACACTGAAGTATCCTCATAGACAGGAATTTGTATTGAGATGATTGCTTCTTATCCAGATCTTTATAAGAACAGTGGGATATTTCCTAAGACATGTAGGAAAACCTACATGGTGGTGGTTATTTTTGGTTAGGGTCATAATCCAGTCCTAGGTTTTATGGAACATTTCCACGGTACAGAAGATTCTATTGAACAGTCCTGGTTTAGAAAGTAGCATAGAAATGTCTTCAGACTATATGTCTTATTGCTAATGGCATTTATGTATTAGTAGCTTACCCACTCTAGGGTCTCACTTTTTTTCATGTGTAAAATATAAAAAAAAAATTATACGAGCAATCCATCTGTACTTGATGCAGACAAATTTTAAATGTTTTACTTGCAAATTTTGATAGATGTGTTTTCAGATGCTCTTTTTTTGGTGGTGGGGGGGTGTAGTTAATTGGTTATTCTTTATCCTTTTTCCAAAACTTTCAAAACAGGAATCTATTAGAAATAAAATTAGAATTCTAGTTTCTTGTTTAAAATTCATATGAAAAGAGAAAAATATCCAATTTGGATTATTTTAAGGAGCTTAAGAAGCATGCAGCATTGATCTGATTTTTAAACCACTTTGGTTGTTATTGATACCATTCCTTTTAGAGTTTTACTCATTGTGGTGACTCTGAGGCCAATTAACCAAGGTTTTATCATGTGTTACAAAAATGGGCCGTTGGTTTGATTTTTTAGACAAACAAGAGAATATTCATTTCAGTTGCATTTTGGGATCATCGTTTGTAAAAAGATAAATTCAATTAGAATTTCAGGGACTATAAATAGGATTAAATTACAAATAGAAAATAATTATATTTCTTAGTGTGTTGTATTTAAAGATAAGCCTTGTATAGTAATGTCTTCACAGGAAAATCACATAAAATTTAGTTGTGTACTGTAGGAGTCTACACAATAGATGATTCAGTTATTTCTGCCAATTTAACTACAGTATGTAAAAAGCATTCTAATCAACATACATCCCATTGGAACCGGAAGATGTTTATCACATTTACCAGACTAGCATCCCTGAAGGTAGTATTTAGAAATGACTAAAGACAACTTTAAATTATATATTTCTCATATGCATAATTGATGTAGCTGCTTTGAATTGTTTTAATTGGACAGAGCATTTTAGGTTAGTAGCTACACATCAAGTAATGGCCAATGTAAGTGAAACCTGAGGTAATTCTTTGGACCCAAATGCAGAGATGCCATTTTAAACAGTACCTTTCTGTGTAAAGCTTTCAAGGCAAAATTGGTAGAAAACTTAAAATTTATTCCTCATTGTCTTAAAATGTCACTTGTCTAACCATGCTAAAGACTCTCATTCCATCCAATACAAATATCTGAGCTTTACACATGCCATTATAATTAATAAATCGTATAACTTATTAAAATTATGAACAATTTAATTAAAATATTTTTATTGATATATCACTATAAATATATCATGAAGCATTAGATTGCATCCAGTAAACAATGATTTGACAGAAGATTTTTTTTTAAAGAAGCTCCATAATAAGCCATTATTTTAGTGGGATTATTTGCATTTTAATTTTTTTGTTTGTTTTAACTTAAGTAATTTGCTCCCTACAAATATACTATGAGCCTTTGGGGTACATGTGATTAATTTGCTAAACCTCCAAAATATAGAGGAAAGAACATATAATTTGGGATTAAGAGAGCTGATTTGTACTATTTAGTCTTCAATTTACATTTATTCTCTCATGTTTACATTTATTCTCTCATGTTTATTGAGTGTTTACAATGTGCCAGGCACTGTACTCAGAACTGTACATAAAGTGACAAGAAAACAGATATTATGTTCATCCTGCTGGATTTTAATTGTTACTTTCTTAACTGATCTTGGTCACATCATTTTGATAATGAATAAGATTATACAAGTGGTTTTGTGAATTGAAGTGATGGTTGCTGTATTCTACTGTTTTGCCATCATCTTCACTGTCAGATCTACTTAAGAAATAACAGTCCAAGGAGGAAACATTTTGGAAATGTCCGATTAATGAATCTTGAACTACCTGAGAATAATATTTTGATAGAAACTAATACATACTTTGGTTTACCTTGTCCAAATAAAAAATGTTTCCAATTGTTACTTTACTTCTGATGTGAGAATATAGTAACTAAATTTGGCCTATTGTGGCAAGTAAATCTTGCCTATGCAAAGAAACTTAATTGTCTTCATCCCACATTACTAGTTTCATAGGAGCCAAGCAGGAAATTAAGATTGGAAATTAATTACTCATTAAAACACATTTATTAAGCAACTCTTATGTGTACACACCAGGCTAGCAGCTGAACAAAGGAAGAGGAATAGAAAACTGTTATTCAGCAACCAACTTTGTAGAAGGAAGCATTAATTATAATAATGTCATGGCTAACATCATTAAATAGGTATTATCTGTACATGAAATACTTTATAATCTGTCATTATTGAATAAGTGGCTTTGCATTATTTTACTGCTATGAGCCACAGCCTCTCTATGGAACAAGTTAGATGTTTAGTACATGGAAAATTAAATAAATGTTCTAAAAAAAGTACCTAGTTTCCTAAAACTGATTTGTGATGGTAGAGCCTAAAAAGGATCCTAACTGCAGGCTTTCTGTCCTTTCTAATTCCTTCTTTAGGGAGAATGAGATGAAACATTGAAGTATCACTTCGTCAGGAAATACCCATATTCTTTAGGGATTTCTAGTTTCTTAATGATTCAGTGTACTAGTTGACTCTGACAATTCATTCAAATTATTTTCCCTCTCATTCTGTGAATATTTTACTCATATTTATAAATTTTAGTTAGAGTGGTTTATTTAGTTATTTATATCGATAGATCCATGCATAATTATCAAGTTTATTCTCTCAGTCTCCATTCACAATAGTTCCCAAACTACTCTAGAGAAGCATATTAATTAAAAAAAAAAGATGAAATCGCCAACTCAGTATTTTAATCTTTTTAAATTTTTATCAGAGAGAGAGATGGGAGCGGCAGAGGGAGAGAGAGAATCTTAAGCAGGCTGCATGCCCAATGTGGTGCCCAACGTGGGGCTCGATCTCAGAACCCTGAGATCGTGACCTGAGCCAAAACCAAGAGTTGGATGCTTAACCAACTGAATCGCCCAGGCACCTTTATTCAGTTTTTTTTTTTTTAATAGTGATTTTTCTAGTCTTTTTCCATCTTGTTTTCCCCACAATGTTACCTGCAACATTGCACATTTTTACCATAATTTACTTCAGACAGCTATATATGCTAAGTTACTAGGTACTACTATGAACTACATTTGCTAGCAGGCATTAGCCATTCCACGTACTGTACATATAGTGTAACTAGTTTTTTTTTTTTTCTGTTAATGTAATAGTATCAGAAGTCTATTAAGGTTTTGTGTCATTTTATGTACTGGTGAATTTTCTCTGGTAATACCAGATCTAAAGTAGTACTGTCTTAGTTGAGACTGCTATAACAAAGTATCATCCACTGGGTAACTTATAAAAAACAGAAATTTGTTTCTTGCAGTTCTGGAGACTGCAAATCTGAAATCAGGGTGCCAGCATGGTCATATACTGATGAGAGTCCTCTTCCAGGTTGAAGGCTGCAGACTTCTTGTCGTATCTTTACATGGTGGAGAGCAAAGAGGGGAAGCAAACTCTCTCAGGACTCATAAGAGCACTGATGCTATTCATGAGGGCTCCACTTTGATTACCTTATATAACCCTAATTATCTTCCCAAGGCTCCACCTCCTAATATCATCATTCTGAGAAATGGGGTTTCAACATAAGAATTTTGATAGAATACAAATATTCAGTCCATAACAAGTATCATATCAGGATGCTGCCTTTGGTTTTGCAACATACATTTTCTTCTTTGAAAATAAGATAAATATATGGTTATGTCACATAATCTCTTTCAAGCCATTCTAATGCCAGGATTGGACTAAGATGTGAGATGACCTCAGTAATCTTTAGAAATCAGCTGTCCTTCTCAATACTTACTTCGCTTACCAAACAACAGCTCTTTGGGATATCTAGATTGTTATTCATTAAGGTGTTGAGGCTATAAATAATATGTTTGTTTTTATTCTTCTATTGCCTCGTTTCCCTTACATTGTAAAAATAGTTTGGATGTCATTAACCAATAATGAAAAATGATAGTTTTTGATAATAAAGTGGACAGTGTTCAACATTAAGAGCAGACCTACATTTTTTAAATACTAAAAATAGACTTTCTAGGTTTACTTTAAATTTTTGTTGTGTATCTTATTCATTTTTATTTAAAACAGCATTGCCACATTTTTGTTTCCTTTTACTACTCCACAGCTAATGCTTCCATATTCAGTTATTTTTTCTATTGCACCACTCATATTTTTTTATTTGCTTACTCAATGATGTATTTCTTAACAAGATCTTGAACTTCTACAGAATTATCTAGAGCTTTCAGCTATTCTTTTTATTCTTTCGTAGTCCTTTCCTGTTATCTTTCAGTGTTGCAAAAGCGTTGATTCCTTTATTTGCCCATTTGGTTTATTTTCCCATAGTGTATTATTCAGTAATAGACCTACTTTATAGAAAGGGAAATCTTTGACTTATTATAATGTAAGAGAATTTATTATATGAGATTTGGGATGGAGAGTACTTTTTACTAATGTTAAAACTGCTGTTGCTATTAAACTATTATGTAGTTTATACATAAAGTCTATGACAAATAGTATTAAATGACCTAATACTGGAAAAAATGGGAAGAGATCAAGACAAAAGTTATTTGATTGCTTGTTTACTCAAAAATCAAAACATATTTAGCATTTTCTCATTATCTGTGAGGCTTACAGGAAAGGACTTATGATAAAAAGAATAATAATTGTCCAGAGCTTATATTATCCAAAGATATTTTAGTATGAGAGCAAAATTTTTATTGGAGTTCTTTCCCAACTTTTGTTTTTATTTTAAAGTTAAAATGGAAATATATAATTCACAGTATAAAATACAGTAACTAAATCTAATCTTAATTTAGGTGTTCCTTTAAAAATATCATTATGAATTTAAACTCTTTCCTTTATAAACAAAATTAACAAAGAACATAATACACAATAAGTGACAGCTTTATATTAAAAGATATTACCAGAGAAGTAGTGACTTATTTAAAACCCTTAACAATACTGTCCAATAGGGCTTCCTGCAATGATAGAAATGTTCATAATCTGTGATGTCCAGTCTAGTAGCTAATGACTGCATATGACTGTAAGAATGTGGAATTTGGCTGTTGCAACTTAAAAACTAAATTTTTAAATTTATTTAATTGTAATTACTTTTAGTGGACATATAAGTAGGCATATGTGTCTGATGGCTAACATACTGGACAGTTAGAAAATGCTTTTCTTTTCTTTTAACATGGACAAACATGTAAAGTTAAATAAGAAAGAGAAATATAGAGAGATTTATAACTTATTCAGTGCTTATTATCAGTAGATAAATATATTTCCAATGGAGTAAATTAGTAGTGTTATTATTGATTATGTTATCAAGTATTTATTATAAATAGTTTATTTTATTCTAGCCATATTAACTTTCTATTCTTTTTTAAAAGAGTTTATATATTTGAGAGAGAGAGAGAGCACAAGCAGGGGGAGCAGCAGAGGGAGAGGGAGCAGCAAACTCCCCACTGAGCTGGAAGCCCTACATGGAGCTCAGTCCCAGGACCCTGGGACCATGACCTAAGCTGAAGGTAGATGCTTAACCAACTGAGCCACCAGGCACCACTACCCACATTAACTTTTGTAGGAAAATATTTTTATAGAGAAAAATATGAAAGTTTGAATTTGTTTATGAAAGAGCAGGCTAGATGGGTATGTGTGCATGTGTTAGAAATGGCACACCTGCTTGTATAGATGTTTAGAGTAGAGCTTATGAAGTGGTTACAACATCATGGTATTTCCACACCTTCTAAATCAATAAGTAATGAATTATAACCTAATGAGATTATTTTGAAAATTAAATCTTCAGTTTGGACGTTGCTTGGGTCAAAAGAATTCAGACTTTCCAATAATCAGAAAACAGTCCAATAATACGACTGTCAAGAAATAATGAATTATGTCACATTCATGCAGTTTCATTTTAAAAAAAATAAAACAGTTTTGTATGATGGAATTAACATTTCAGTATTTTTACAAGAGTCCAAAAAAGAAATCTCTTCATATTTCAACATATTTTTTTGAGCAGCAAAAGGCCATTTTAGGAAAAGATATGATGGAGAATTATTAAGGCTACCTTGAAGGCTTGTGTTTGTGGTGATTTGATTTTATGGATCAATACATCAGCAGATAAAGGGTAGATTGTTTAAGCTCATGGGTTTTCTGCACATGGGCTTGCATTCGTATGGCCTAAAGTACTAGATATGAAGACAAACAGCTACATATATAAAATCTTCAAAAATATACAATTGGTTGTGTCTATGAACAAATGATTTTCTTTTTAGCCTTTAACATAAAATTATTTTATTTTTAAAGAAAATAGGAGTTTGAACAATCTATTCATTTTTCTTCCTACTTGTCTGTTGATTCAAATTTTATTTATTTATTTATTTTTTGTTGTTGTTGATTCAGATTTTAAAAGATTTGGACTTACTGCTCAGTTTCCAGGAGATTTACTATACAACATATATGTAAAAGGAATAAGAGTAGTATTTTATCAGATTTACATTTCATAGCTAAAATTAAAGGGCAAATATACTTTATATGTCAAATGCATATATTACCTAACCTTCCAAAATAATTGCTTTTGTTAATAAATGAAAGTGTCTTTTTATTTTATATATTTTAAAAAAGGATGCAAAATTTTGCATGCTCTGAATGAAATGAACACTTTCCTTTCAATTTTAAAGACAGCAAAAATTTATGGATACTTTTTCTCTTCTTTCTAGTGGTTAGGATGCCCAAAGGTAAACACATTTACTAATCTGGTCTGCTTTTTGCTATTAAAGTAGAGTAAAGATTCTCTAAATGTATGTGTGTGTGTTTGTTTTTGTTTTTGTCTATTTTGGTTTATTTTTGTTTTTTGTTTTTTTGTTTTTTTGTCCTTTGGGAAATAATTTTAATAGCACAGGGGAGACAATTGCTAGGACATTTTTTTTTTCCTTCAATAAAGGAAAGTGAACAGCATTACATTTCCTTGACTTTATAGAATCATTACATAAATGCAATTAAGAAAGAAATATTTCATATAAAATATTTATGCCTTCTTAAAAAGGGTGAAAGAAATCATAAATACAGTCTTCTTACTTCTTTATTATATTACTTTTTAAAAAGTAATTGATACATTTTGGTAATAGTTCCAGTAATGTAACACAAGTGTAGTAGACATGCCAACATTACCTTATATTACCCAAAATCCTTATATTCATTTTTTTAAAGATTTTATTTATTCATGAGAGAGAGAGAGAGACAGAGACAGAGACAGAGACACAGCAGAGGGAGAAGCAGACCTCCTGCAAGGAGCTCGATGTGGGACTCAGTCCTGGATCTCGGGATCACTCCCTGAGCTGAAGGCAGACGCTCAACCCCTGAGCCACTTGGCTGTCCCTATATTCATTTTTTTCAAACAATTTTTGAAATCCACACAAACTTGGACAAGGAGCCTTCAAACATACTTTCTATCCACTCTTAGCATCTTCTACTGTTTTTTTTTTTCTTCTACTTTTTATTTGGGTATCTTGGACAATTCATTCAACCAAAGCAAAATAACTGATGCAATAATATAAAGATTATATAAGATATATTTATGCAAGCACATTTAAAGTGATAAGATAACCAAAGTATTAGTATATTATTCCTTATTTCTCTTGAATATTTGAGATCTTCATAATATTGTATGAAATATTTTGTAAGAATTACATTCACTCGTTTTCTACTCCCTTTTTTTTGTCATTGCTGTTGATCTATTGATTGAAGTATAATTGATATACAATGCTACATTAGTTTCAGTTGTACAACATAGTAATTCCACAACTCTATATGTTATGATGTGCTCACCCTCACCAGGAGGGTAATTATCCTTGTTACCATACAATGCTATTATGATACCATTGACTATGTTCCCTATGCTGTATCTTTCATTCACCTGACCTTTACATTCCATATATGGAAGCCTGTACCTCCCACTCCCTTCTGCTTTCTATGGATTGATTCTAAGGAATTCAATAGTGTTTTAGCTTAACTTGATATCACCATGTTATATTTAGGAGGCAGAGAATAGCATCAACTTAGAAATATTAGATTTAACAATATTAAACTATTGCTGTTTGACCAATTTTGATCTGAAAACAGCAATTTCATATGTTTCAATCTCAGGTACTATTGGACTAAATGATTTTAGACTTTGAAGAAGCAGAAGAATTCTTTGTAACAATCATCTTCCTATTGAAATGTGCTATAGTTGAAAAGATAACTAGATATTTTGTTCATTATAGTAATATTTTAGCCAATCCCAGGAGACTCCTAGAAAATTTTGCATATTATTTCATTTATCTAGCAAAATCAAAAACAGTCCGTTTCCTTTAAAATGATTTTCAGTAATTTCTATAAAATTAGATCAGCCATGAATTATGAAATATGTAAATGTCTTGGTGATTTTAAAATTTAGGTATAATTAATGTACAGTGTTTTAAATACTGAAGAAAATGAAACTAAAAGCCCTAAAGAACTGATCAATCCTTTTAATATCCAGTGCATTTTTTTCTTCTAGACTATTTGTTACATATGCAAAGGTCCATTGAATTGAAGACAATATGAAGTATTTCTATTATTGAAATAAGATTTCATTTTCCTTAAATATAAAAATATATGTATAATTGACAAGTCAGTTTTATATAACCCTTTTTCTATTCAGTATATACAAAGTAATTTATTAAACTCTAAATTTAACTCTTTTTTTTTTTTTTACATTATAGTTGACTTATCCTATCTTCATGCAATGTCCCCATGCTTAAAATGTTTGCTTTTTCTCAGATAAGTGAAGTAGATTTGTTTTGGACTGATCTGAGAAACTAAGTATAGATGAGTAAAATCCAATGTATTTGGAAGTTTACTTGAAAATACTCTGCAATAAAATAATTAGTGAAAAAGTTGTGTAAATCTAGCCTATGTTAGTTCTCTAAAATGAAGGGCCATTGGCAGTCTTCAGCAGAAGTCCGCTACTCACCATCTTATTGTTGGTGAACCTAGGCCACTTTGTGGAATATTCTCTTCTGGTGCCACACACCTAGAGGATATCTCCCATTCATTTGTTCATAAAAAAAGTCATATCTGGGTACTGGCACATCCATAAAACCATGAAAAGTGGTGGTAAGTTGGGTAGTTAGATAGGGATGCATTTAAATTTATTCTCTCAGCTCTAATCCAAGAACTTTCTCGCTCTGCTTTCTAAATTATGACAACCTCAGACTTTTAGAAAGGAAGCACTCCTTACCTCCACCAGCTTTCTTTGAAGTTATATAGCAGTGATTGACTTTTGTTGGGAAAATACATGCTAACACTCTGCTTAATTTTATCTGTCAATTTCATATTAGGAAATGTTTGTTTCTATGTCAGCAATAAAACAATAAAAATGAGTGACATGAGCAGACACAGTGTAGACTGTTCTTGACACAATTTTTATGGTCACTCATATATAATTTTTATTCTTAAGTCCAGCTATTGAAATTAATATTGTAATGTTAACTCAGAGTTAACATTTGTAGGGAAGAACTGAAGCTATAAAAGCAAAACAAAATGTCATAGTCCCTCATGAAAATAGAAGTTGAAATTGTGTTCAATATAGTTTGTGTGACCCATCCTGTATATATTTTAGTATGTTGACTAATAGCTATTAAATTTCATCAAATCCATTGAATGAATCTGCCAAATAATTATCCTTCCTCTCTCTCATCCTTTTTTTCCTTCCTTTCCTCCCTCCTTCTCTTGTTAACAAGATGGAGCATTTTGAATTGAATGCTACATGGACTTTGTATAACAAAATTGATATCTGTATGATGCAGAAACAAAGGCAGTCTGCAACACAGCAAAGTACTATTTCAAAAGTTCTTTGAATAAATAAGTTGAAACTCATATCATTTTCTAACAGAAACATTCTCAGGCATGCTAAACTTCTCAGACCACTTAAATAACTCATTAATTCCATAATAAATTTGAATCATAGTTTTATATCAAAAGTATACTTGGGCATTGCTTATAATGTTTCTAGGGAAGATGTTTTTATAGTTCCGAGGGTGATGCCGGGAATGTTGTTGCTGCTGCAAGTTGGTTTAGAGATACTCCTTTTATTCCTGAACAGTGAAGAGAGAGAGAAAAAGTATCATCTATTCTAGTTGGCTCCCCTCAGGCCCTAAGACTGGGATTCCAGCAGCCTGGGTGGAAGTGTGATTTAGGTAGATTTAAAACAAGTGGCTGAGGGCACCTGTTAAAACATTTTTGGAACTAGCCATTCCTGCTCAGGCTGTTTCTTTCCTTCTATAACCTTCCGTAATAGACCTCTTTGCTTCATTTGCCGTTTGAACTTTCTCTTGGTTCTGGCCAGCATTTCTCTTCATCCAGCTGACTGCTGCACAAATCCACTTTTTCAGTGCTTTCCTCCATTTTCTAGTCCTTGAAGCATTCCCAGATGATTGGGGTTTTCTAAAGGCTTTCACTGTTAACACCAAAGGAAAAATAAAATAAAGCAAAGCTCCATCCGGTGCCACCATGGGAACCAGATTCTGCTATACTGGCATTTAATCCCCAAAATGAGGGATAAAGTCTTGAAAATAATGTGAAGGGCTGGAAAGGAGAGGATAGAAGCTAGCAAGCTCAATCAATATATGTAAGAAGAGAATAAAATCTTATTCTGTATTCTTCTTTCTGCTGGCCGGGACCAGTACCAGTTTTATTGGTTGGAAAGTCACCTGCAGTAGAGGCAGTTTTGATGAAGGAGAGAGAGAGCCAAAGAAAAATAAAGGCTGCTGGTCAGAAGCAACTAGCAGGGAAGGAAGGAAGCCAGAAGAGAGAAAGAATGGCTAAATAGTGACGGATTACTTACAGCCAATTTTGAGTGTAAAATGTAGCACATAAGTTGCCTCTTGCTTATAGATTTAGATGAAGCCTTTCATAGTGGTAAACTTAAATATTGATTATACAAAAAAGAGTTACCTGTAATATTTTATATCAAACTTTAACTTATCCACTGGTCATGATTAAATTCCTGATTTTCTTTATATTGAAGCAAACACATTTGTTTCCTTAGTCATCCTCCCCCCACCCAAAAAAAAAGTATATAATCAAAATTATGTGCAAGGAACATTCATGATAAATTAAACTTACTGTCTTTACAGTCTTAAAAGCTAGGGGACAAAGGAAATTTTTTTGTGGAGATGTTCTTTTGAAGTAATTGAAGAATATACATTTTAATAGTCTGCAGCTTCCCTTCATGTCAACAGCACACAAATTATTCATAGCATGACTGATGTACTGGTGCCTATTCTCATTTTCATGAGGGAAACGTGTCTTGTCTGGAAGGAAAGGAAAATTTAAGGTATCTTTTTTGTGATTTTATTCCTTATTTTCATAATGACAAAAAATGAGGGTGATCTTTATAGGTGGCATGGTCATCATAGTAAAGTTGATTACTAAGATTCCCTTGATGTACATAGCAGAATTAGTCAGCAGAATTAAGAAGCCAAGGTTTTCTGCAAACCAAGAGCTTATTCCTAAGGTGACAGTGTCCACAGGTAAGGCTGGATAGATGCTTTCTTCCTTACATTGAAGAAAAAATACTACTTTACTTTTTACGGTCTGGCATGCCGATTTTTGCCTCTCTCTCTGTTGCTATTAAAAATCAAAATACTATTTGATTGCCAAAGATCTACAAAGGGAAGGCAAAAATTGATGTTATGAGGAAAACTATTCTTTTAAAAATCATATTCTTTTATTTCAAAAATCAAGTAGAAAGGAAAGAGAAAAGGAAAAACACCTGGAGAATGGCTGTAAATGGTAGAGCTACCATCATTTATTATGTCCAAATTATGAAATAATATAGGGAATCATTTTTAGGTTAACCATCTTTAAATTTATTTATTTATCTTTTTAGAGAGAAAGTGTGAGGGAGCAAGTTGGGGGAGGGGCAGAGAAAGAGGGAGAGATTGAGAATCTCCAGCAGACTCCCTGCTAATCACAGACATGGGGTTTTATCTTAGGACCCCGAGATCATAACTTGAACCAAAATCAAGTCAGATACTTAACTGACTGAGCCATCCAGGAGCCCCTAGCTTACCAGATTTTAAATCAACTAAAGCAAACAAATGGATACCAAAGGGGTAGAATAGAATGATAGAAGCTAAAGAGAAGTTTCTTTGTTTGTTTTTTTTTAATTCTATGATTGAGTCTAAAAACATATGGAATGCCAGTAAAGTCTGTTCCAAGCCGTTTTCTTCTTTTTATGGTCATTTTTTTAACATATAGGAGTTAATATATCACCCTTCCTTTTATTCTAGTACTTTGAGTATTTTTTTTTTATTTTTAAATTTGTTTTTTAAGTAGGTTCCATGCCCAAACATGGGGTTTGAACTCACAAGCCTGAGATTAAGAATTTGCATACTCTACCTACTAAGCTAGTCAGGTGTCCTTGATTTTTTTTTTTTCTTTTTTTTTTATCTAAGTCTTCTGAGACAGCCTGTTTTCCTGAATTTGGTCAAGTCAGGATTTGTTTACACATTGGGCATGACTAGGATTTGCATACAAGGGGTTCCATTAAGTTTGCTGGTTCTCTCTATGAATAAAAACTCAGAAACATGCCAGATGGCAGGACAAGATCAATGGCGCCACCTGTGGCCCTGTGTCTTAGTTGACAGTGAAAGAAGAAAACTCACTTTCAGGGGATCAGAATCAATGACCTTGATTTTATTACAGGACAACTTCCTTTCCTTATCTTACTTAGCTCGTTTATGAAACTGGTGTTGGGCCCGGGCTGGTGTTACTTGTTTTTCATTTTTATTTTACTATTAGATTTTCATGCAGCACTTTACCAAAAAACCATTTTCCTGAGACTGCTACTTCTCATCACCATATTTGCCAGTCTTTGTTTACAGAAGTTAATTGGAGCCATAGTAAATGATAGACTATTTTGACAATTGACTCTCCCCTAAACCCCATAATTTTGTGGTTTTACTTTATATATTAAATAATTTTATTTTTTTAAGCAAGCATTTTAAATGGGGACTAGAATTTTAAAGGGCGGTTAAAATTAAATGAAAGTGTTTCTTAAACATGAAAATAATCTATAAAATGAAAATGTGTCTTAAACATTAAAATAATTTCTATCTTTTTATAATTTCCAATGTAGTAAAATAAATTTTTAATATTTGTATCCATGTCACCTCAGAGTTGCAACTGAAAAGTAGCAAATTCAGTCTTAACTCCTTATTTAGCAGATTAGAAACCAAACCAATCAGGAAATGAATATCACATATCAAGTATTCGTCTTTTTTTTTTTTTTGTTATTTCTTTTAAAATAAACTCTGGCAAACCAAGTATTTTGTACAGATGCTGTTGTCCACATTTATCCACTAGCTATTTTTGGTCATATGTTAGGACCACATCAGTAAAGGTGCCTATGTTGATATTTCAGTTTCCAGCTATTATATTTTAAACAAAATTAATGATTCTGAATTTGTTAATAACTTTAACAATTGAAAAGAGTTATTTGTTGAACCTTATGAAATGGTGCTTTTATAAGTTGTTTTCCTCCCAAGTTCCTACACTTGCTGTTTTTTTGTTCTTCGTAAACACTTTTGATCAAATAGCCACTTTTAAAATTACAGCTGATTAAATAAAAGACTGAGACTAGAAATGTCAACATGGCTGTATTTTATTATTGAAAACATTTGATAAATACCAAAATCTTGATGTTGCCCTAGTCTTGGAAGAAAGCTTCTCTTCCATGTCTTAACCTGGATGCCAAGCCCTGTGTATCAACGGTACTTAAATTGTCTAGTAGTTACAAAGGCTAATTTAAATCCCATACACTTGTATTGTTTATGTGTAGGAAATACATGCAAAATCTGCTTGTATTATGTATGTGTGTTTGTATATACACGTATATATGTACACATATGGAAATACACGTATATATATGAACATGTGTAAATATTATATAGGTTATATGGAAACAAAAAGAGAAGTTTACCAAATATTGTCATTATATTAACTATATTCATATTCATACCCTAAACAGAAGTACAAAGTCAATAAATCATGATAAATTTTGCCTAATGGACAGCTCCCAAATGGACTTTTCTTGCAATAATTACTTTTTCTAGTTAACCATTTTAAAAGTCAGCCTTTTAACAAATTGTGATAAACTACCATTATTTGCAGTGAAATATGAACACTATAAATAAAGTATATTATAAATTTTAGTTACATAGATTATCATTGTATTTAAGGAAAATATTGAAGTATTAGAAATACTTAAAGGCCATGATGGTAAATGGAATTAGATATTTTGTAGAAGTGGAATATCTTTAAGTGAAATTTCATGGCTGTTGGCAATGGACATTATTTTATCCAACTCCAAATCAGAGTTGAGGCAATAACTTTTTGGAATTGTAAATAAATAGAAAAATAAGATTTTAAAGATAATTGCCTAGAAAAACCATGCCAGTAACATGTAAGAATAATGTTTATTTTACACAGGACAGGAAAGGCTTTTTAAATTTCCTTGCTCAGGACATGGCAGTATTACCAAAAATTTGTCTCACATTCTTTAAATGCTGCCAATAGGAGGGAACCTGCTTCCCATGATTTTGTTTCCCCCTTTGAACGGTAGCGATGGAGCACTTGCATGATGTGTTTGGTGCCTTGCATGAGGAAGACATGCAAAGGCAAAGGTCCAGTCTGCATGCTGCTTAATGAATGTTTTTCCTTTTCTCTCCCTCCTTGTCATGTGCTTTCAGAAGACAACAATGTGGAAGGTGGGTGCTTTCTACTTTATTTTCCAACTCTCATTTGCTTTTTAGTTCTTAGTATTAATAGAGTACATCTCGAATTTAGACGGTAAGTTGAACTTCTGAGCATTTGTTGATTTCTGGATTGTGCATCACTTTTCATATAGAACATGCACTCTCAACCCCGTCAGCCTCTATCTGAAACTCCTTCAGCTTTAACTCCAACTCTTGATGAATTCCAGCATCCCATATAAACCCTAGAATGTTTGATGCAGTGTTCTGTATGGAAAACATGATACAATCCTGCTTCTTTTATTTTAGATGAGAAAGTATTTCTTTGCAGTTTCAGAACTCAGTGCATGATCTTTTCTCCATTTTTTTTTTCTTGGTCAGAGTGATTTATTTTCTTTTGGAAATGTTTAGCATTACATCACCTCAAACTCATTGGTTTAATTTAAAATGATTTCACTTATGTAAAGAACACAGAATAAAGCATTGACTATAAGTAAGAGGCACAAATTTAGATTAAAATATAAGCCACTGGCCATTGGAAATGAAAGTATACAGCACTCCAACATGATTACTGGTAAGTATATTTGTGATTTTCTATGTCTGTTAAATAAAACTATATTTATTAAAGTTTTTCCAAAATTATCTCTATCAAGGAACTTTGAGGAAGTTACACATTTTTCCTATAGAATCCAACAAACTAAAGCATATTTCGATATTCTTATCTTTAAAGAACTTAAATGTATAAGTCAGTTTGCTGCCAAACAAATCTCTAAAGGATAAAAATGCAAAAACAACTAGATAGACCAAAGAACTGTGAGAGGGAAGTTGATATTCTATCAATGCATATAATCACAGCATTAATAATTCTTGCATAATTGTTTTTCTAATGTCTATATTTCAGAAGTGTTTAACGTATTTTATTTTGCTGCAATATTGTGAAATAGAGCCATTCTGTAAAAATAATGAACATTTCTACAGAATGACAGATGTCTTAGAAAAAGACTTCCCATCTAAGGTTACAGATAGCTATGAAAGTTACTAAGATTTGATGTCTCAAAGTACAATTCATGGTAATACAAAGTTCGTCAGTAGCAGGCTTCAGCATTTATTTGTGATGATTTCATGGATAATAAAATTGCTTAGCTCCTGAACATTTCTATTCCATTATTTAAGTAAAATAGTTTAAGATCTCAAAAGTAATCATCAATGACTATTTTTTCAAGTGTTGGCTTTGGATATGGCTTCTGTTTTTCTATACTATAATTTTAATAGCATGTGAAAATGCACTTAGTAAAGGTGATATTACCCCAAGGATCTGACATCTTTCAAAATCAGTATCAGTTATATTATGCATGTTATTTGAGACTGAATTTTTTTTAATAAGTATCTTCTCAACTTCTTTTGCATTTCCTCAACCATTCTGTAAAATGTTCCATGTTTTTGTTCTTTCTCTTTAAATCCACTTGCATTCCAGGGGCTTTAAAATCAGCCTAATAAGCCTGAATGCTCCTTTCCTCACATATGCATCTCATGAAAATTTTTGACAAGATTTTTAGAATAAAGACCCATAAACTACTGTAATAAAGTTTATCCAATCATAATTGTACCATTCCTATTTATAACTTGACTTTGGCAATATAGTGGAGCTCCCTTAGTGGTAGGAAATTCTAGCATGAGGAATGTGAATTCTTTTGAGATTTATTAACTTCCATCCTTACTGAGGTGGTATTCGACACCATCATTACAAGTGTTTTATATATTTTCTGAAAGTTAGATCTTATACAGAGATCATTTCCTGATTTAGTCTACAAAAAATTATAAACTGTTTTTAGGAAATATATTTAGTAGTTTTAAAAGTGGAATTAAATGAGAAAATACACACAGAATCACCAACAGATCATAAACTTTTTAATCTGCTTGTGTGATTTTTTTTGTTAAAATCACTTTGAAAATATAAAAGGAAGCTATATTACAGAAACATTAAACCTCTAGGATCAGTAGTCCTCATATTTTGATTATATGTTGATCTGTAATTGTATCTGCCCCACAGGGATGTTTAAATACTCCGGAAATTTTAAGGAAATAATGCAGATTAGTTTTAGTATTGATATCATGTAGCTCAATAAAGTCTCAAATATATTTTAAATAACACTAGAAATATAAATTCTGTTGAATTGCTGTGTTACTATATTGTTCTAACATTTTCCCATATTCTTGAAATAGACATGGATCAAGGAGTAGCTTTGTTTCTGAATACAGAATAAAGAACTAGGAATTAATGCCTCTCAGTAAAAAGTATCTTCTTGGATTGTGAGAGAGTTTTTGAAAAGAACCTTAGTGGTATTCTTTAGAAAAGGTAATCTTCAAACTGAAGTCATTTGTCAAGTAGCAGATAACAAGCAATTTAAATAAAGGGAATTCAGCGTCATTTTAGAAAACGTCCTTGATGAAAGTATGATTCATATAAAAACATAAAACATTATTAAATGTATATATATATTCACAACAACTCCTAGTTCAGTGTTTAGGCAATGTTTAAGTAAAAGACTAAGTAATTTTGTTCTCCATGGAAAATTACTTGAGCCTATTTAAAGCTGATCCATTGTTTCCTAAAAACAGTATTCTATAGTAAATTCCAACTTTACAGCTGCATGTTTAATAGCTTTTTTTTTTTTTTTTTTTTTTTTTTTTTGTATTTGAACAAGCTTAGTCAATTGCTACATGTGTCAGACAAGGAGACATTTCTGCATTATCATTTCAGTGTGACTAAGGATTTTTTTAAGTTAATTATAAAACTTCTCATTTTTTTGACGAGGGGAAAAAGATCAGACCCAGCCCATGTTTCAGATATTCCTTTGGGTTTTTAAAAATCTAATTTCATCACCAAAGAATAAGAAGCCCTGTGGTGGCAGTGTTCAAAATAGTCTCATCAAAGGGCACAAAGGGCAGATGCAATATTTAAGGGATTGGTTGGATTTTAAGTCACAATTTTATGCTGTTGATTGTTCCAACTGGTACATTGAAGAAACACACAGGGCAGCATATGCCAGTGTTTAAATTGTAGTACTATAACTCTTTGCCCCCAAGCATTCCAACCAGGGGTTGAAAGAAGGCTTTTTGATTTGCCTCTGTGATACAGACATGTCTCATAGGAAACAAGACGTCTGTCACTGGACATTTTTGTCACCGTGACCACCCTGCCTTCCCATGCTCCCTTGTTTATTGCTGACTGTGCTCTTGTTTTCCTTCAAGGTCTGGCGCACCTGATGATGGGCGACCAAGGTATGGGCTCTGTTCCTTTTCCACTCTGCTTTCAGTGTTTTCTTGTTCTGTAGCTGCTTGAAACCATCACTGCAAAGGATGGGCAAATGCTTGCAAATTATCTGGCTGCAAATTAAATACATAACTTTTGTTCACATCTTTACATGTTTTTCGCCCCTGTGTGTGTTGGTTTGATTTTGGTTTGCTCCGTTGACTTTTATTTTCCTTCATTCTTTGCACTATAATATCTGCAAATAGATCAGACATAAGATTTTGTGATTGAAAGTTTCTATACATTTCTAAGCATATGCAGTTAAGGGTAGCTATAATAAAGAAAACCTGAGAACCATCAGAAGTTAATATCTGATATTCAGTTGAACTGACTGTGCCAAAAAGAGTCCATTTTTCACCCATGCATGGCAGTTTGGGAACATGCAGACATCTTTGGCTTCTGGCTTCTAGAATGCTGAGTATAGTGTTTCACAGAATCAATAATTTTCCTACCTATAGCATAGTCATTGTGTATCTTCTTTTTTGTGTAATCTTTTAAAGTGAGCATGGGCGTTTCAATTTTTTTGCATGTTGCCTTTAAAAAAAAAAGACAGATTTCTCAACGTGTGCCGATTTTATCTCCACGTGTTTTCAAGTCTTTATTTATACTTTCTTGTCTTGTTTAATTTTCAAACAGTAGTGCATTTACATATATTCATAATTCTTATTGTTGTTTCTCTTTTTATTCTCTTTGTATGGAAACTCTTTCTTCATGGAACCATTTCATCAAATCCATAGGTAAAAGTAAAGGTATTACATTATTTTATTTCTTTTTATTATCATCTGTATGAATTACAGTGTGTATAACTTATAAAAATGTATTTAGAACTTTTCACATTAGTAATGGGCACTGAGAGGTAGGTATGAGTGTTAATGAATATTAATTTAAGGTAAGAAAAATCCATCAAAATGTTTCACTGTTTTTTTCCTTGCTCTTTAGAGTGATTTTTCTCATGTTTGCTGCTTATAAAATTAGTATATTTAGAAATTAGCTACAGGTTTCAGTATCACTTTTTGCAGTATCATTTAATGATGAGTGTAGTCACCATAAATATATCATCCTCAAACATTTAACTCAGGAGCACACCTGCCCCAGCCATTTTGCATTGGGATGTAAGTCTAAACATGTGCAGCATCTAAACAGTACTGCAGTGTGCTCATTACCTCGTTGCCTGCTAGGTGTCATATATACATATTAATTCCACAATAATTTGAAAAGGCAGTACCGTGAAAGAAATAAAGAAACAAGACAAGCCTGTTCTTTATTTTTCACATACTAACTTTGTTTTAAGAACATTATCAACCAGGTATATATTTCTGCATCACTTGGTAAGTCAGGCATGTGTACTTCTTGACAGCATTGATGCCAGATTTAAAAGCATGCTTAATTTGCCATTTAGAACCATCCACATTGTGTTTAGTGTTTTCATTAACAAGAAGTAGATAATATGTAGCTGTGGTAAATATGTATCACAGCCTTTAAGTTAACCATTTTTAACTATGTATTTCTGAATGTGTCCTTGGTCTCTTGGTTTTTTTGTTTTTGTTTTGTTTGTTTGTTTTGTGGGTTTTGTTTTTATTTTAAATGCAGGAATGTGTTTCTTATCCTTAAATTCTCTGAATTTTCTTGCGCTCTGAATCTTAATCTGAATTGGGACAAAAGCTCACAGATCTTCACCTTTACCTTTGTGTCATCTAGCAGGGAAACTTTTCTGCTTGAAAAAGCACCTGAACATGAGCCAGGCAATAAGTAAGAAATATATCGGTTTTAAATGTGTAAAATGGAGCTTTAGAAACAAATGTTGCTTGGGTATTTTGAGCCAATAAAAGAGAACATATGCTACTGCAGTGTGTTTTGGTCAACCATTTACAATAATATAATTTCGTCTTATTTTAAGCCTTCTAGCAACTATACAAATGACAGTACTTATTGTTTTAGAGATTTCATGTACTATTTGGGATGCTTTCTAAATTCTTAGGTCAAATTCCCATCTACTTCCCTTTCTTAGTGGGCATTTCCCACCATGTTTCTTTTTAGATGACTCAGGATGTTGTAGAGGGAACTGTGTGTATATTTTACTTTACTGGCTGAGAGATATATATGCATATGTGTTTGTATATGTTTGAATGCATGTATATACACAAACATTCTAAATATACAAACACATATACATTATGTCATAAAAAGTAACTCAAAAATAATGTTCTAATTCTATAACCATTTAACTCTACATACAGAATAATTTATGTTTATACTCAGCTGATATTTGTTTTGATGTAATTAATGTTAAGTGTCACTTAACTTCATTCAGTTTTATTATGTGAGTCTTAAATGCTTTCTGTTGGCGTGTGTGTCAGACATATTTTAATTCACTACTTTTCATTGAGTTTTATTCCTCAGTCAGCACAAAACTACAGAGCACAGGAATTTGGTTTTTCCTTTACATTTTTCCTCTGTTAATGGGACCAGGATGTTTTTTGTTGTTAAATGGGGAAAGAAGATTTTAAGATAGATTTGACTGTTTTGCAAATTAGATGTATAGAAATGAGAAATATGATTTGTAAGTCTTCTTTAATTGTTAATCAATTCAATAAATCTGCATTCTAGAGTAAAAACACAATCTTGACTGACATGGCACCCACATTCAGAGAGTTTCAGTATAGTAGGAAAATGAAAACATGTGGACAAATGTATAAATGACAGAATAGAAGTGTTGTGGAAATGGTAAAAAAAAATGTGATTTGCATTCAGAGAAGATAAAAATAACATGAATGAGGGCCTCCCTTAGGTAGCTCTCCTTGTCCTGTGCCACACGTCAAAGGAATAAAGAAATACCTAGAAACTTTCATTGTAGCTTTTAATATCAAGTTAAATCCTAGTTGTGTATGAAATAGGTGTTAAACCTGTCCAGTCTGAAATAATTGATTTGCATTGTAAATTAATGCTTCAAAATCTTTCCATCACAGTATAATCCCGGAGCATTTTTCTTGACATTGCTGCTTTCATTAGCGGTAGTGAATTTGGGGACTCTGGAATGAATATCTATGCATTAATGTCATTTTTTTTTGAGTCCAGAGACAAAATTGGATTCAAGAACATTATTATCATCATTTTGATTTTTTCTATATGGATTTTTAAATATTTTCTAAATTTTTAAATGTCCAGAGATAGATGAATGCCATTCCTTAAAAAAAAAAAAAAAAAAAGTAAATCATTTAAAGAGAACATTACTCCTGTTAGCCTTCTTCAACCTCCTTAGTCTTCCCCCTAGAGGTAAGCACTGGTATCACTTTGTGATGTATCCTTACATAGTTGATGTGGATCCTTTCATAATCCCTAATTAATTTTTCAGGGTTTGGAAACTGCAGAATTCCTTATGATTTGTACATGACAAGAACAGCTAAGTCATGTTAAAGAGGTGTGTTAAGGATCATTGTTAAGCTTTCTCTCTCTTCCCATAGGCCACCTTATGTCATACTTTCAATTGGTCATTCTACTTCAAACTTTACAATTATTTGGATTTGTTTCCATATTTTCTAAATAAAGATAGGCCACCTTTAACTGGATACAGTTAGGAATAAACTTTGTTTCAATGAATTGTAGCTTTCTTTGGGAGAGCTGAAGACAAGCGTTACCCAGAGCCATCCGAGCTTCGGCTAATTGTACCTAGAGGGATCCAAATGGATTTTGTGAAAATTGTGTTTGCTTTCCCTTTTAGGCTTGAAATTTGTCATTAGTAATATTAGGACCATTGACATTGCTAACTTGATTCTCTATTCTATTTATAATTTTGGCTTGTTTTGCCTTTGAATTAGTTGATTGTTTTTTTTTTCATGATTCTTTAACTGGTCACTTCATTTCAGTAATTACTTTATTTACTCATCTTTTACTCTAATGGTTGTCTGAGAGAAATGAATGACCATTTAGATCAGAAAATGCCAAAAAAAAAAAAGTAAGTTACGCTGCAAATCCGGCCATCATGGCTGGTTTATAGCTCAGGAACTTTTAGTTATTATTTTAATAATTAATGATCATGCTCTGATTAGAGGCTTGCATTTTCTTTTATAGCAATCATTTTAGATGTAATTATATATTTAGATGAGTGATTATGTATTTAATGTTAACATTTCCTAGTAGAATGTAAGCCCCATGAGGGCAGGAAGTTTGTCTTTCTTTTTAAACATTGTATTTCTAGAATATTTTTCTTATTGTATCTTCAACTTAATATTTTCATGACTTAAGAACGTGTATGTGAGGTGGAGGGGGTAGAGGAGCACATTAAAAGAGGCAAATGTAGAAGACATGGAAAGTTTGGAGTGGACAAAGTAGAGGGTGGAAAAGGAAGAGGAAATTTATAAAATAACTAAAAAGAATTGTAGCAACAAATAACATAGAATCCTTTCTGTCTCTTGTCTCTCAACTTACTTTTTTTTCCCTATCATTCATATCCTTTTCTAGAACTGCAGTATGTCTTTCTAATAAGGCATCATTCCAAAGATAACACTGCGATATACCTTAGCATATGCACCACAAGGAGTCTATAAGGAAATGAAGTCAATGTATCTTTGTATTTAAGAGTTTTCAAGAATTTTAATATGATTTGTTTTCACAGTGTCAGATGATCAATTTTTATTTTGTAGCTTTCATTGTTTATACAATACAGAAATTTTCCTGAAAGTTAGATTTGCTATGCTATCTTATGTGGTTTCCATGAGGTTTTCGTTTGTTTTTTGCTATTATTGTTGTTTTGAATCTCACTGTATCAACTGTAACGTACCATAAGACCTATTTAGACTGGGTTTGGATTGTAAGCTTCCAAAAAAGCCAAAATGTATTTATAAGGCTTATCTTGAGATATGATATTTGCTGTTCCTGCATTCATAAATTCCAGAGTATATTTGCAAAGTGAATGTCCACTTTACCATTTCAAATGAAAGAGTAAGCGTTTGATTATCCCGGTTTCTTGTATTTCTAGAAGGCCAAGGTATCACAAATACAACTGTCAGGCATAAAATTATTGTAAAAGGGCCTAAACTTTATTTTACTGGTGAAAATGAAGATCTTAAAATAGAGTAAATTATATAAAAAAGGTTTTTAAAAACTAATGGTATCAATAACTAGATATAATTGATTCCACTACAATTAGCCATGTCAAAGATTACATGTTTTAAAATTTTATCTGTAATGTCACACCATAACTCTTAAAATTTTATTATATTTACTCTTAAAATTGATTTGATGTTGTTCATATTTAGGGGAAGGAAAAAACATTTAGTATTTTTTATATAGTTTCCTTTTGTGTATGAAGTACCCAACTTCAGATCACCAACATCATGATGCATATTTGTTTTATAACTTTTAAATACATTTTACTGTGTTTTTTTTATGTGGATCTAATTTGATTTTAAAAATATATTTCTTGGGATCCCTGGGTGGCGCAGCGGTTTGGCGCCTGCCTTTGGCCCAGGGCGCGGTCCTGGAGACCCGGGATCAAATCCCACGTCGGGTTCCCGGTGCATGGAGCCTGCTTCTCCCTCTGCCTGTGTCTCTGCCTCTCTCTCTCTCTCTCTGTGACTTTCATAAACAAATACAAATTTAAAAAAAATAAAATAAAATAAAAATATATTTCTTTTCTTCCATATGGCTTCTTAAATCATATTTCCCCATTTATCTTTATAATATTAAATATTCTTCATCATTGAGAAACATTTGTGAATGTTGACAGAATTTTACTGTATTGAAATGCCTACATTTGGTGCATAGGCAAACTAAGCGATAATTTATTTTGAATTATCTGTTATTACTTTTACTGTTGCAGTATCAGGAGGTGCTGCTCCTCATTTACAGTTACAGAACATGGAAAGACTAGAATTTCACTTTATAAAATCAGACATTAAATATCTTCATCATCCTTATAAATATCTTCATCAATATGACATAGAAGGTTATGTGACTATTTAGAATTTGGAACTTTTTAGTTTTTCTTTAGACTGTATGTCTATCTCTTCTGGATATAATCAAGAAAAAATGCTTGAAAAGTAAATATTTATGTGTTATCTCTTGCTGGAATTCAGTCAGTTTTGTCGTTATAGTTATTACTAATAAAAGTCCCAGATCCTCCAAATCTCTGCATTCTTAGCTCTGGGATGAGATAATCACATCTTCATACATTTATAAACAGTGGTGAAATTGAATAACTAATAAACTAAACAAGGATTTTATTTAGACTTTATTAGATTAATTTATCCTTGGAGAAGAACACAGAAACGACTCTCCATAGTCTAATATTTTAAAGAATGAGGTAGTGTAAATATAAATTTAGATGCTTTACTGGAATAGATCAAAAATAGCAAAAAAAAAATTAAATTATGGCATACTACACTTTAAAAGAATGATTTCTGGGGTGCCTGGCTGGTTCAGTTGGTAGAACATCTGACTCTTGATCTTGGAGTTGTTAGTCCCATACTGAGCATGGAGCCTACTAAATTAAAGAAATAAGTAAAAAAAATAAAAATAAAAGGATGATTCCTTCTCCAAAATAATGATTTTATCTGTCCATTTTAAAATGTAATTTTATTAATCTAGCTTTTGTTTAAAAACCAACATCAGCACAGGCTGGTAAAAGGGAATATTTTTAAAATTGTGTTGATCATGATTTTAAAGAAAATTGTAATTTTCTAGAGTGCTTAGCTCATATACTAAAAGAATCTGGGTATTTTGGGGGCACTTGACTGACTCAGTAAATGAGGTGTCTGACTCAATCTCGGGGTTGTGAGTTTGATCCCCACATTAGATGTGGAGATTACTTAAAAATATATTTTTTAAAAGATTTATTTACTTATTTTAGTGGGAGAGGGGTGGAAGGAGAGAGAATCTTAAGAAGACTTAATAGGGTTCTCGATCTCATGACCCTAAGATCACAACCTGAACCAAAACCAAGATTTGGATCCTCAACTGACTGTGCCATTAAGCCCCCCCCCCCCAAAAAAAAATAAAATCTTTAAAAAAAAAGAATCATAGAATTTTGGAACAATGAAGAACATTACAGATCATCTAAAAAATGATACTCTTTTAATTATAGGGCATGATATATCACTTATTATGATAGACAAAACATTGTGGAGACTTTGAGCTAAAATAACTGATATAGGAAAGAACCTACCTTAAGGAGACATTAAAGATTTTCCTCTCCTTACACACTGATAATCATGAAACAAAGTATCATATTCTTATTCTTACAAAATAAATTTAGAGGTAATGTGAAGGAAACCAATCAGAGTATTTTATAGGATGCTATTGATTCTCATTTCAAGGTTTCCTTTTATAGTGGTGTGAAATTTAATTTCATAACAAGAGGTAGTATTGTGAGATGGGCAGGAGTCCAGGAAGTCATGAGACCTGGGTTCAGATCCTATATTTATCCCTGGACAAGTAATGTAGCCTTACATATATCAGTGTTATGATCTGTAATGCGGGCTAATAAAATACTCTGCTCTCAAGGATATGTTACATTTTACAAATGGAACTATAAGTACTTAGAAGATAGTTATTATTGATGGTGGCAATAAAATAAAAGAAGTACTCTGTACATTTAGATTAAATGAATTTCAAAAGTAATGATCTGTAATCTGCCAAAGGTTTAAAACAGTATTAATTTCTTAATATCTTCTGTCCATCTTATAAGTACCTATAATTTATGATTCTGTGATTGTTTTAAGTTATAACTAATTGAACCTCATTGACCTGATGGCCCATCCTGTGAATAATATTGGTACATGTCAAGGTTGATTCTACTTAATCAAAACTATTTAGATATTTCTGTAACTCTTTAAACTTTCACCTTTTTCTTTCATACAATGAGAAGTTGAAATGGACTTGCCTCACCTTTGAACAAACCTAGGAGTTCCATGGCAAAGTGCTGCTTTTTAGATGCCAATTTGCTGGCTGAAGGAAGCAGGGAGGTAAATATTTTCTCAAGCACTGGAAGTACCATCCAGAGAAAACTTTTTTGTGAATTAATGTTTTGCCTCAGTAACAACTCCATAGAGTGATATATGAGTTGAGCTTATAGGAAACCACTTAGTCAACTAAAGACCAAATTTTCAAAGAAAATCTAATTAGGAACTCTTCCTACATAGTATCTTTGGTAGAAAATACCAAAAAATTACCTTAAAGTACTTAAATAATTGGGTAGCACCTTCACATCCTTCTGGATTTTGTTCAAATTGCACTTTTTCAAGAGACTTACTCTGATTATCCTATTCAATACTACAATTTGCCCTTATCCTGAACTATCACACCCCAACCTAGTTTCTTTTCCACAATGATTATTATCTTCTAACATATTTTAATGTTTTTCACTTGTTTTGTTCACGGTTTATTGTTTTTCTCCCTCCAGAAATAAGAGGGCAGAGATTCCTGTCCTGCCTTGATGTATCTCAAGGGCCCCTAGAACAGTGACTGTCACAAGTAGGTACCCAATAATCCTTGTTTAATGACTGAAGTGGTTGGCTAAACAAGTTTGTAAAATTTCCTTTTACATTCTACTACAAATATTATTTTTTCTTTCTTATAATAGACTAATTTTAACATTTCTTTTTCCTTTTTGCTTTGAGGTACATCTTCTCATGAAGGACAAACTAGATCAGTAAAAACAGATTTTTCTTTTTTCTCCTTGAACTGGGAGTGTGGACTCAGCTTGACCCTTTTGATTTCCTTGTTTCCTGTCCAATTTAGGTGATCTCAAAGAATTCGGAAAGGATTTGAAAACCACCCCAACAACTACGGATGGTCAGCTTTTCCTTTCAAATTCCTCTAACAACCAGTCCTAATGTTTCTTTAAGGAAGGGACAGGGATTCATCTTTGTACATTTTTGTGTGTACACAGGTAACAGGAAGAAACTCTTTCATGTTTGGCTTCTAAATGGCATTATTCATTGTGACTGTCAGGATGTGCTTTTTGGCATATTGTGAGATGGAAAGTTCCAAAGAATGGCGTAGATCCACTGTACTTCATGTTTGTGTAGCTTAACTTGTACTTCTAACATTAAAAGAAATATATTCATTCTTCTCAGGTCCTCAAATAGCTATATATACCCTACGGGCCTTTGACTTTTCCCCAGCCTAGGGTTAAATTATCATATGTTCAAGTAGATGATTTATCAGGTAGTCCAGGTCTACAGCCAGCTGTCCTAAGCTATGGAACTTTCACTGAAGAACTACAATAGTTGGAAATGGCCAAATTAAAAAGCCACAACAAAACTGCAGAGCCTAAGATTATAGTTCTCTTAAAATTAGTGCCCTTTGATTCTGTTTTTGGTGAGAGAGAGAGAGAGAGCGAGAGAGAATGGTTTCATTCAGTTTCAGTCATATATTACTAAAAGCACCAATGAGATTCTTCTTTATGTGGAACTCTAATATATGGTATAAAGCCATACCTTTTTAGAATGGATGCATTCAAAGTCTTTCACATTAAGAAAATAAGCATGGTGATAATAGCTACCATTTTTCAAGATGTGTCTTTATACATTCAAATTACATCTACTTATACCAAATATGTGTTTTACTAAGTGCCATTTCCCCCTTTCTGCTTGGCTTGTTTGTCTGTCAGTTGCTGTGTGCCTATGACCACATGAGTCTGAGGTAATCTCCAGTAATTATTAGTATTTACTTTCACTTAATGTGAAGTAAATAATTTATTTCACAGTAAATTTACAGGATGCTGAGTTGTGAATTGAGAATAGTGTTTTCTTTCACCGTAAATATTTTTTTTATTACATAGTACAGATATAGAGCAGAAAATCTGACTACTCAGACAAATGATAGTTCAGGAAATTAAAACAACTCATGTGTTATATGAAGTTTCTAAGCAATATTTTATTTTTTGGCCTGGATTACCTGGTCAACTGACCCAGTTCTCCATTTCATTTTCTAGGTTTGGCATTATAAAGTCAGTAGACATTTGAAGAAAATTAAATTACTCCATTCAAGGAAACAATCAAATTTAGATTGAGCTAAAGTACTGCCAGAGGGATGGAAATCCCTAAATTGGTCAATCATGATTTCAGTTCACAGGGAAATCCTCATTCACAAGCTAACCATAGAATAGTTGCAGTTAGCTAGTGGCAAAATATGCCAGAAATCTTCTGTTAAACTTTGGGAACAGCTATTTTTGGTGCTATGCTGACCTAAAAGATATGTGATGGCCTGTTATGACTGTCTTTTAGATTTTTTAAGATAAAAGAATGCAGTATCTGACTGATAGCAGGGCATACATTTTGAATTCCTTCCCTAGCAGAGCCATTGGATTTTCACTGACCCGTCTTGTATTTCCTGTGACCAGTGGTATTCTTTGTAAGAAGACTAAGACTAAGAAGACTAAATTAGGAGTCATTCATTGTGATGGAAAGAGAAATAAGCTGGTTGGTCCAAAAGAAAGCCAGAATTTGGACTCATGGCTGTGAGGACAATTTGGTTTGGAATTTGCCCCCTCATTGTTTATAAATAGTGAAGTCGTGACCAGGGTTAAGTCACTCTTGCTTTTTTCTTAGATGTCTTCAAATACGTCATTCCCTAATTTTAAAAAAAAGTGTTCTGAGGGCACCTGGGTGGCTCAGTTGGTTAAGTGTCCAACTCTTGATTTCAGTTCAGATCATGATCCCAGGTTCGTGAGATCAAGCCCCACGTCCAGTCTGCACTGGATGTGTAGTCTGCTTAAGTTTTTTTCTCTCTCTCTCTCTCTCTCCCCTCCAACTCCCTCTCCACCTCCCCTGATCTCTCTCTCTAAAAATTAAAAAAAATAAATCAACATCTGATAAAAGGGATGACTGTTATTTAAGCAAGGCTCATCAAGTAACTTACCTCCTTCTTAGGACAATTTATCAAAAACCACTACAAACTTTGGCCTCATTAACTTTGTTCTGTCTCAAGTTGGCTGCCTTCCCTCTCCCACCCACCAAACACCCAGGGCACATTTTAAAAACATTGATTTTAAAGGAAATTGACAGATGGTTGTATTCAGTAGGCCTAGGATGGATTAGAATCCTATACTTTGAAAAGTCCTCTCAACTCCCCGAGAAGCTGCTGAAGTACAGCCATTTTGTGAAGTGTTACTGACTCAGTAATTGGCTTTTGGTCTCTTAAGAGTTGAAATTTGTACTTCATGATGATGAAGGTCATTTATTTCTTCTTGCAAGGGACATGTACAGTTTTTAATTAAATCCATAGTGCTTCTGCATTGAGAGAGTTTTCATATATGTTTATATATAAGAGAAGTTGGTCCATTAGGAAAAGATGGGGAAATAAGAGACGGTTTTTGAGTTAGGTATTCAGACTAGTAAATATGTCACTAGGCTCTTTCAAACCCTATGTGAAAGGTCATTAAAATTTTCATTGTGTAGAGTTTAGAGTTCAGATAGTTTCTTAAAAAATCAAATTGGATATGTGGCAACATTTAAACTTTTTACATGATGCCCAACCATGTATAACTTGTAATATATTCTAGGATCATTGTCCTTAATAGGCCATGATAAAGTGATCCAGACAAAGGGAACACCAAACAGCAAATGGTGAGCTCACCTAAGAAATATGACACATATGTTTCTCTATACAATGAAAAAGTTGATTATGATACTTTTTTGAAACTGGAGATTATGTTGAAAGAGGCATTAAATAAAATAAGAATATGCCAGTTTTACAAAGGTCAAGCTTTAGGGGGTGGAAATTTGGTCCTTAGAGTCTATTAAAAAAAGAGATAATGCTCTAATGACACATTTTTTTTTAAGATTTTATTTATTTATTCATGAGAGACACATTGAGAGAGAGAGGCAGAGACACAGGCAGAGAGAGAAGCAGGCTCCATGCAGGGAACCTGATACGGGACTTGATCCTGGGACTCCAGGATCATGCCTGGGCTGAAGGCAGGTGCTAAACGGCTGAGCCTCCCAGGGATCTCCCTAAAGAGACATTTTAGAAATGAATGATACAGGCATGAGACTTACATGGAGATATATTATTAGATTTTAAAAGTCTACAAAAGGAAGTGATTAAAAAAATGGAAGTAGAAGTAAAAAGGAAGAGGAATGCTGAAGGTGAGAAGGTCGGGGTTGGGGTGGGGGTTCGCAGGGGGAGTTCATCATGTGGCTGCAGTGACAATATAGCATTATTTCCCCAGGAAGCAAAAATGTGGAAGAGTAATGGTTAGGGCAACTTAAGAAACTAGAAAGCTCTTTAAATAAATGGTTACATATTTCATGTGAAAATAGTCCATAACCCCTTGCCAAAGATAAATCTCTCGTAGCTCTATCCTGTTACTCATTCATTCACTAACAAGTAGTGTTTGAAAGTACAATATAATTTTAATTAACGTATCTGTTCTTAACAAGAGATCTGCTGAAATGGGACACCGGACAACTAGACAGATATTTGTTGGTGTGTGAAACATCAGATGAGATTGCCCATCTCTTAAGCGACCCTTAGTGAAATATAAGCACATTGGCATGATTGATTATTAGAGTCAAAGAGGAAGCAGCATCCCCTCAAGGAAAGAACCTTAATTGTTTTTTGGCCAAGAACTAGCTACATTAGTAGGAAACATTTAATCATTATATGTACTGATTGTTAGGCAAAATGTATTATTCTCTTCTTAAGGACAATTGTTATACCTAGTATTTACCTTTTATCGTGAAACAGGCATAAGTGGATTATTCTGTCTGTAGAACCATTGTTACACTTAATGTTTACCTTTATTATAAAATTATCTTGCTGAATTTCATTCATTGATGTGTTAGCCATCGCTATTAGAATATGAGATCACTGAAGGCAGTGGTTTTGCTATTTTCAGTTTTGCATGGAGGACAGGGCTTGGTAGGTGACAGATACTCAGTAAAGCTTGATGCAAAATGAATAGTCAAAGATTATAGGGATTGGAGTTGAGTATATCTGCATTGAGATCCTAGACTTATTATATATTAGCCGTGTGGCTTTGGGAAAGTTATTTGACCATTCTGAAACTCATTTTCCTCATCAGTAAAATGAGAATAATAAAATCCACCTCTGTTTGAGGATTTCATGTATGATTATCACTAAAGTATATATTTCCAGAGCATAGTGAATGCTCAATTGTAGGAGGTGTGGTAGAATGTTAAGTGTTCTTTCAGATAGATGATAAAAAATAAAATTAAGTCATTTTCAAGGAAAAAAAGGTAACTTTTAAAACCATAAAATATATGGAGGAAAGGGTTTTTTTTAAAGGTCAAAAGCATTTATCTTTTGTATACATATTTTAAAGTTTCATTGAGTCACAGATGTAGAAAAAGAAAGTTGGAGTAGAAGAAATTGGATTTTTATATTGTGTGTATGATACAGCCCCTCCATTTTATTTTATAATGACTTGTGTTACCGCTAATGTAAATATATATACTTGAATTGAGCCTAAGAATGCTGAGCAAGAAATACTTGCCATATTTTTTGCTTCTAAAAACAAAGGCAAGATTTTTTAAAATTTCCTTTATTAGGATATAAAGATTCTATTTAAATGGGTTTAAATACAGTTTTACCCTAAATCAAGTAAGCTTTTTGTTCTCCATGGCTCAGTTAAGAAAAACTGCAGCTTGCTTTTGACTTGTTTTGCTTAATTGATTTTCTTTGTTAAAAGACAATATACAGTGAAAAAAAATACCCACAATTCTCTTCTGTCCTGGAATTCCCTTCCTTGGTGTGTTTTGGAGAGTTAGAAATTATATAAAAGTTATGGGAGAGTGATAATATATGAGAGTATATAAAGCTAGATTTGGGAGGGAGTACTTATCTATGTGATTTAGTGGGTCTGTTACACCTTGGACCCAGAGATAACATTTGAGTTAATGAAATTTACTAGGATTCAGAAAGCATATGGTAATAGGTCTTAAGCCAAGATAATTATGAAATTCACTAAAATCAGAGAATCTCAGTACAGGTTTCCCCCGCTTTCTGAAAATAGAGCATTCCTAAAAAAGCTTTCATAAGCTTAAATTACACAAAATGATGAGGCAATCACCATTGATTTACATGGAATTTTTAAACATATTTCCCTCACTTAAAAAAAATAACCTCTTGTAGGCTTTTCTGAGACCTTAGGACATGTCTTGCTAATGAATGCACACAGATAAAGCACAGATGCTCACAGATAAGGTTCAGAGGTACAGCTGCTTGATGTTGAGATGCTGAGTTTTGCTGTTCCTGGTGCATACTGCCTCTAGAGTGGCTCACTGCAAAACAAATGCGGAAAGCTATTTTCACTTTGCAGCTTTTTTGCAAAAGCAAAAATCCTGTGGATTTCTTTTGCCTAGCATAAATAGGTACTAATGTAGATCTCCCATAAAAGTCAAGTGGTGTAGTGTGAACTTTCAAAAAGTAGGGTGTATGTGTAATTGCTTTAGCATGGAAAAGGACTTAATAAATAATAGAATCATAAATATGACTACAACTTGGGAAGTACTCTAGTCCAAATGCCTACTCAACAAACTCTTCTGCTGGTTCTGGGAGGGTGATGATCCAAACTGTGTTTCCATGTCCAGAAGGAGGGTATACTTGTAATAGGCTTTTTAAGGAGAGTTTTAATTATTAAAAGAGATTTTCATCCAAATCAAAATATGCCTACTGAAACTATCACCAGTTAGCCATCTGCATGTTGTTATTTTTGCTAACTAAGATATTTATTGAGTTTCTCCAGTGTGGTGTGCTCTCTGTGTTTTCAAATTATCTGGAGTTAAACAGTCTGTCTAATTCCTCATGCACATTAAAAAAAAAATAGTTTCTATAACTACATTCCCCACTCTCATACCCAGGCCCTAATTTTTTTTTCCAAATTTTGTAACTTCAGTTTCTAAGACCATTCTTCACAGTGTTTAAATCCTTCCCATGTTCTTCATGGCCATCCCCTCCTCCTTGTCTGGACATATTTTAATTGTCAGAATATTTCTTAAAGTCAAGTTCAAAATTATTTACAGTATCTCTGATGTCTGAGCAGAGAGGGCACAGTAAAGTGGAAGCATTCTCTGGTTCTGGAAATAATAACACCTTTGTGTGTGTGTTTTGTTTGCTATTTTTCTTTATTTTGTTTTTGTTTTGATCACTGTTACTGTTTTGTTGACTTATACTAAACTTTTAGTCAGTTGAAACCAGCAAGGTTTTCCACGTGAACTGCTGGTATCAGCCTTATTCTCTACTTAACAGTTAATGTTGTGGTATTTCAAAGCACGAAACAGATTTCTATTCAATTTCATCTTCAAACATTAAAAAATAATTTAAATATCTACTCAGTGTCCTACACAAGATGCTGGAAATGCAAAAGCAAATAAGCCATAGTATATGAGAAGATATCTGTTCTTGGGAGATTTATAGCTCAGTAGTAGGTAAAGACATAAAACATATAAATCCCATCGACAATTAAGAGTCCATGATAGAGGGGCACCTGGGTGGTGTGGTGGTTGAGATCTGCCTTCAGCTCAGGTCGTGATCCTGGGATCCTGGAATCGAGTCCCGCAACGGGCTCCCCATAGGGAGCCTGCTTCTCCCTCTCCCTGTATCTCTGCCTCCTCTATGTCTCTCATGAATAACTAAATAAAATCTTTTTTAACTAAATAAAATCTTAAAAAAAAACTATTATAGAAGTCATTTACAACGACCAACATTCCTGATTAGCTGAGTATCGTAGAATGATTGGATGTTCACTAGCTTAACATGGTTGAAGGTTTGAGTGGTGTATTTGTTTTCTATTGATGCCATAATAAGTTCTATAAATAAAACATCTTAACACAGATTTGTTATCTCACAGTTCTATAGGTCAAAAGTCCAATATGGGTCTCATTAAGCTAAACTCTGTATGTCAGCGGGACCATGTTCCTTTCTGGAGGGTCTAGGAGAAAATTGGTTTGTTTCCTATTCCAGCTTTTTGAAGCTAGAAAAAAAGCTAGAGTTATGACTCCTTTCCCCCCCATCTTCATAGTTAGTAATCTTGCGTGTCTCTAATCATTCTTCTGTAGTTCCGTTTCCCTTAGACACTCTTCTTTTTGTTTTTCTGTTTATACGGTATCTGTTGTTTACATTTACACTGGCCCCATCTGGATAATCCAGGGAACTCTTCCTTTGTTAAGCTGATTAACAAATTTAATTATATCTGCAACCTTACTTGCCTTTGCAAAGTAACCTAATGTACTCACAAATTATGAGGATTAGTATGTGGTCATCTTAAGATACCATTATTTCTTTGTACCACAGGTAGAAGTATTAAAGCAAACTAAGAAATGTAAGAAAAGTCATGGAGTTATGGTAGAGAAGGACTGATTTTAAGAATTGGAAATAGAGCATGAATGCAGCAAGGGAGCCTAAAAGATATAACTGAAGAAACAGATAAGGGTCAAGATGATGAAAAGCCTTAAGGAACAAGATAAAATTTGCTTTTTAGAAAGATCACTCTGACAAGAGAACAGATTTGAGGAGTGCAAACTAAAGATAAGAAAAGAGCAAAGCAATTATGATCTAGTCAAGAAACATCAAAAGCTTATACTTCTGTCTTAGCATCAGAGATGGAGAAAAGTAAATAGATGTACTACATCTTAAGGAGTTGGGTTCAGCAGGACTTGTTGATTGATTAGATGCAAGAGTGAGAGCAAGACTGGAGTCATCACTGACTCCCAGATTTTCTTCCTAAATTTCTAGGTGAATGGTGGTGTCATTTACCAAGACAATGTGGATTGATGAAGAGAAAGTGAGGATGAGGAGGAAATGGAAGCAAGCATACTCTGATTACTATTTTAGTTCAGGGATATGAGCAGTCTTTTGAATCTTAACCTGTAACTCCATCTTTGTGCTATCTACAAACGATTCATATCTTTTCCATGTTTCTTTTAAAATGGATAAAAATATGATGAGAACAGAGTCATCAGAATCCTGCTGGGGACCTACTTCAATAATCACTATTACATCAGTCTGAATTCACTGCATATTATCTTCTGATTATCTTTGACTATTTAGTGTTAATCAGATCATATTTCTTCATGTATTTCAAAATATATCTTAAAAATTCCATCAGATGCTTTGCTGAAATATTTAATATACTCTGCTTAATCATGAAGCATTATTGGGAAAGTTATTTGTATCCAGTAGTGATAAATATTTAATTAATTCACTTGATCTTCCACTTCAATATATATGCTTATTCAGTGCACTCTGTGGGTAAGGTTCTTTGTGAAGCCCTTTGTGGAGCGTAATACATGTCAGATTTATAACTGTGTAAGAAATAATAAATGGTGACCACAAAGGAAAATAAGAGATTAATTCTTACTGGAAGATCAAGGGAAAGTTCTTGGAGGAAATAGTAGTTGAATTGGAAGAGGTAAGAAGTGAGGATAGACTTGATGGGGAGGAAAGCATCTAGAAGATAGAACATCACGATCATGGGATACCTGGGTGGTTCAGTGGTTGAGTGTCTACCTTTGGCTTAGGTCATGATCCCAGAATCCCAAGATTGAGTCCCACATCAGGCTCCCTCTGGGGAGCCTGCTTCCTTACTCTGCCTATGGCTCTGCCTCTCTCTGTGTCTCTCATGAATAAATAAATAGAAATCTTTAAAAAAAAGAACACCATGATCAAAAACATTGAAAGAGTGTTATGCAGAGCATGATACAGTGTGGTTGAAACACAGGGGTGGCTAGAGGGAAGTTTAGAATCAGGAAACTGGTAATTCTCTGGCCCACAATTGTAGTTATTTTTAATTGAATTTGAATACCTTAGGGGAAGCATGCTTTCTCCATATCTACACATTCTCTGTAACTCTCTGTTATGTACCATAACTGGATTTATGCATTGATAATTTCTTATCTGGTACCTTAGATATCTGGTCTATGACCTTAGGTTTGGAAAGTTACTTTGTAGTCAGTGCACTGCCAATTTGTGTGTGTGTGTGTGTGTGTGTGTGTGTTTGGGGAGTACATTCATACTCCTACTTTAGATTTCCTATACTAAGATATTGTAAAGGTGGAGCGGATTGCAAATTACACTGTTGAAGAATGATGGGATCATTAGAGGAAAGAAAATGAATTAGGAGGTTGTAAAAACAGTTCTGGTAGAAGGTAATAGGCACTAAACTATTCCAATAATTGGGAAAATAAAATTTTCAAATGTGAAAATGTGAAAAGCTAGATTCAAAACTCCTTCAGGACATGTTCTGGGTCTTATTTTTTTCTATGGTGCATAATATGGGGCAAGACACAAAGTAGATGCTTAATAAAGAAATGGATGAGGACATTGGAGAAGTTGAATGTGAGAGGTTAAAGGAAGTAACTGAAGATGACTTTAAGAGCCCAAATATGAATACCTGGAAAGGTTATGCTTCTGAAAATGTCTGTGAGAGAAGAAATTTCATCTTTGCTAAAGTTCAGAAAAGATATTTGGAGAAGCAGTTCAACCAAGAGATGGATGAAAATCTAAATATGGCCCTCAGGGTAGAGCTTATAATTATTTTTTTAGAGCTTATAATTAAAAGGAAATATGAAAATCTGTAACCTGGAGATGATGGTTCAAGTCACCCAGCAAAAATATATGTATCAAAATAAAATAATGAATTATTAACAGTTTAAAAAAAAGGTCAAAACATTTAGTACACACCAATTGTTTTATGGATAGAGAAATTGAGAGACAAAGAAGTGTTTGTTTTGCCCAAAGCTGTTCAACAAATAAGTGGGATAATTGGTCCTAGAACATAAAAAGATGCCATTTGAGTTACATCAGCACATTACTGCAATGCCTCCTGTTACCCACTGAAAATTTCCACACTGAGTCATTTCTCTACGTAAAAGACAGCCATTTTAACCTCTTTTATGTCACCATATCTGAAGCTTGATCCATTTGGCAAATTCAGGTATAGACTATTTATTATCAAGATAGTTTTTCCTAGTTTTCATGATGAAGAGGATGGGGCTACATGGAAGCCTAGGCTAAAAGTTACGAGTTTTATTTTATTAATTCCGAGTACTTCGGCCTGGCCATGCTGTCTGGTTTCATTTCTGGAGTCACAGTGCTGTTATGAAACAAACTCCTAAGTTCTAAATTTCACAGAATTACGTAAGCCAGTGGATTCCAAATCGTGCTTTATGAAGCCTAAGTGATGAGTAGACAGCTCAGGACCACCCCTGGGGGTTTAAGAGCACAGAGAGGAGAAGACTTAAAGCCTCTGCCCTAATTCAAACATTGTACCATATCCTTTTATCTGTTTTAATACTGAGGTTTCTTTAAGATTTTGTAAAAGGAAGGATCTCTTATTTTCAAATATTTCTAAAACTGCTAGGGGTTATTAATCTCAGGGCTATGACCAGCATTTTAGATCTTTTCCTTTTGAATTTGTGAATTACATTGAAACACTCCAAATCCTGTTGCTTCATATGAGTAAATCACAGAAATTAAATTTTACCGTAAAAGTACCATGGAGCCATTTAGCACCCCCTCTATTCCCTTTAGTGAGCAACATCTTTGGCTTTTGCCAGCACAGCTCCATTAGCCTAGGGCCATATTGAGAAGAAGGTTTTTCAAGTTTTCACAACTAAATGAGAGGCTTTTTACTGAGACAGGATAGAGGCAAACTTTGAGAGATTGTTTTCAGAAACAATAAAATGTTTCTATTTACCTTTCTCCTTTTCTATTTGTTTTCATTGAAATATATAAACCACATTTTGTTTTGTATTATAATTTACAGAATGGTTATTCAAAAGGCCCACAGAGTGTATTAGGAGGTACTATGACAGTAGCGTATTGAGAGTAAATGTCACCAACAAAAAACAAATCTTTTTGCAAACTTCTGTAATAATTATCTTATTAAAGAGTGGTGATTTAAAAAAAAAATGCAGTTACTTCCAAGACCACCCAGTAGTCCCGTCCAAGACAATGCAGGCTTTATTTGAAGCAGATTAAAGTTAGATTGTATTCCACTTTGATATGGTTTGGGTTAAATAGCTGTCATTTGGTCAATAGCACTATAGTGAGAGAGAGTGAAAATTTAGGTTGGCACAGCCTGGATGGTGAATCCCTGGAGAGCAGAGAACATAAAAGGATTTAGAAGGGTGCCCAAATTAATTTCAGTATCATATTTATTTTATTTAGTTAGTTTGTTCATTCATTCTAGACCTCTGTACATAAAAGTAACTTTATTTTTTTTTCCTGTAAAATGATATATTTGCACTGAGTGGATATATGCTGAATATCTTCTTGTGTAAAGTGATATTATTATAATTTTCCATTCTTCTTCTCAGCTGTATCTTTTATTTGTAAATACTTGTTTATGATTTGTAAAGGCAGTTCTGAAATCCCACTAATCCTCCCCTACCTTATCTACTTCAAATAATGCCAGTACTAGTAGTTCAGATTGAGGTGAAGTTATAGATTAATACATTAAGTTAATGCATTAATTTTCAACTCTTTTTTTTTTTTTAATAATTCAATGTTATCCCCTAGATCCTGGTTTATTTATTTTTTTTTAATTTTTATTTATTTATGATAGTCACAGAGAGAGAGAGAGAGAGAGGCAGAGGGAGAAGCAGGCTCCATGCACCGGGAGCCCGACGTGGGATTCGATCCCGGGTCTCCAGGATCGCGCTCTGGGCCAAAGGCAGGCGCCAAACCGCTGCGCCACCCAGGGATCCTTAATTTTCAACTCTTAAAACATGTCCTTATCTATTATTGTATAGTAATTCTGAGATAAACAGGCATTGATATTTAACACTCCTTCACAGATGAGGAAACATGACCAAGATGGTAACTTTCCCAAATCACACAGTAATGGCAAAGTTAGAAATGGATGGTGATCTTAAAGTTTCCAGCCAGCCCAAGGCCAGGCTACATCAAGCCCCAAATTCTTTAGGGTGGAGTAATAACATTCTCAGTGCTCCTGAATTATCCTGTGTCTTAGAAGTTCCAGAGATGTAGTATTTCTTAGTAAATCCACTGTTATCTCACAAATTTATTAGAAAGCAAAATTAACTGATATTAGTTTTTTTTGACTAGCACTATATTCCAAGGTAAGTTAAAATGATTTCTGGTTTGGAGTTGTGAAAATCTTTGTTACAATTTGTGTGGATCTAATATATTTCCATTTGTGGCCTCTTGTTGTCGTCCCTAAGAAAACTTGTTTTTGTTCTTATTCCATTCTAAACTTAGAATATATTTCAGTATCCTTTTTTAAAAAATTGAGTCAGTTTTTACTTCAGTAGTTCTGATAAGCAAAATAGATAAATGTTTTCATATAATGAATATTGCTAAGAATATACTCTGTATTGCCCATCTGGTTTAAGAGTGTTACTAGACATTGATGAGTGAATTAATGATATTTAAGATCCATTAGGATCTAATAAAATCATCCATCTCAATGGTCAATTGAGGCTAGGCTCTTTTTTAAAGGAAAAAATAGATTCTTCTACTCATTTCCTGAAGCGGATGGCTCAAAATTCTTTTTAGAGAATCCCATCATTTTCCAACTAAATGCTGGGTTAGTGCTGAAGCGAGTAATGCTCTATTCGTGGCTCTGGTAGTGACGGCATATAGGAGGCTGTTTAAACCCGGTGTGTCTGCATCTTCTATCTGCCATGCATATTGCAGTCACAGATGAAAACATTTTGTGAACACTTTGAAATCCTGAGAGAAGGCAGTTTAATAAATATAAATTAGCAATAAAATTGACATAATTCACATTTATTACAGGATAAGTGGACTATTGGAAGTCTTTTTGGTTTGTTGCTTGTATGATCTTTTTTCATTACCTAGTGACACAAACTGCATTTTTGTCTTAGTGTCCCATCACATTAAATCATTGTTGAACTTTCCTTTTAAGAACATAAAAAAAAAGAATATAAAATTTATTTGAGGTTTTTTAATGAAGTTATCTCCGGCATATTAATTTTTACCAGCACTCCAGGTAAGGAACATAGAAAACATAATTAATCTTTCCTCATTTTTGCTTTCTTTATTGGATATTAATTACATTCAACTCAAAATTTATGGAACCTTTTCCTCTGGGAAGTAAGCAGAACAAAATCATGGTATTTATATTTTAATGCTGGGAAACAAGTGACGAAAAGAAATACATAGTATGTTAGATGGTGACACATTTTATGGTGAAAAATGAAACAGTGACTGGGACATGGGAGTGCACAGATGAGAGAATGAGGTATAGTTTTATAAGTGTCTGAAAAGACCGCCATTTGTCGTATGCCATTTGTGAAGAGACCTGAAAGGGGAGATTCAATGTATGTTCAGTCCTTTTGATTCTTTTGAGAAATACCATTTTTCATTTCTATCTTCGGTGAGCTCAGCCTAATCCAGGTGATCCTCATCAATCATTTTTACACTATTTTGTTCTTCCCAGCTGATTTCTCTTCTTTATAGCTCATCCTTTCTGGCTTGTATGATATCATGGAATGTCCTTGCTCAGAAATGTAGTTGTTTCCTATTGCCAATTATATGAATTCTAGACTCCTCCACATCATTTTAGTATTTTCTGAGAACCTTATTTATTTGATAATTTTATCTGTAACCCTTACTCCCAGAGAACAGATCTCTTTATTTTGTCTTGAGTAAGTCATGCTTACTTCCAGTTTTATGCTCTTACTTAGACCCTCCTTCTCAATTAAAATATTGTCCCTTTTCTAAATTTTGTTTCCCTGAGCCTAGAGTTTAATGGATTGATAGTGACAAATACATTTATTGTAAAACAAAGTGAAGCTGAGACCTGATAATCTCAACTGGAGGCTGGTCCCAGGTATGTACTAAGACATTTACAAGTGCTGTCTTTAAAGGATTTGTTTGCAGATATTTACAACCCTGTTGAAAAGCTGCAGTGTGCTGCCATGTGGGGATGGTGAGGGATCCATCATGCACACACATATCTAGCATTGTTCAACTCATTATTGTGGACTATAAACCCTTTACCTAGTCCCTATCACTCAAGGGAAAACAGGTTCAGAAGGGTTGAGTTCCTTGTGTTGCCTTGGAGACATGTTATTTCCTTTTTGTATAGCTTAGTCTTCCTTTTATAATGTGTATGTTGATCTGGATTGCCTGATTCTCTATTTTATGATTAGGTGCTTTATTTGCACCAAAAATTCCCTACTGGTAGCTTTCATACCTTATCCCTTCAGTTTTTATATATTTTTTAAAATACCTTCTGTGTGTCTAATATCATAGTACATCTTCTATATCTCCCACGACACCTAATATACTGATGTAGTTGGTGTTCAAAAACCATCGCTGATTGCTTTGATGTAGAAGGCTTTAGAAAGCTGACATTTATGCTTCTTAAACTGCAGCTCATATATTTGACTTAATTCTGCCAGATATCAAAAGTTCTGTAACATCACCTACATGAGGTTATGTCAAGCAAAAATGCTGTAAACAAGAACATAGAAGTGATTTGTGTGGTCTCCTGTCACCTTTTTCCCCAGCCTTTCCACAGATTTCTTTAATACATCCTTCAAAATATTAGAAAATAACAAGCTCAGCCTCTCTTCAAAGGGGGCTTTGATATAATTTCTACCTTTTTTTCTTTTTTAAAGTTTTATTTTTCGACCCTCTGTATTTTGTGTTTGTTTCTTTTCTTTTATTCTTTGGTATTCTTGTTACATGACTAACCTTGCATAGAAATATAGATTCATGGGAAGGGGGACCCACATCTACTAGTCTTTCCTGGGCCTTGAAATGAGGCAAAAGGAGCCCTAGAATTTAATAAACACAGTGTAGCCCAAAGACCTTCCTTTTAAGACCTATCAGACTTTATTTATTATTTTTATTTTTGTAAAAGCATTAACTGTTGTGGAACCTTGGGACCATTTTTATCTAAGAAACGTTTTCAGTTGATGGCATTGGAGAGTCTAGTATTGAGAATTTCAGGAATTATCATGCAACCCTGCTAATTCAAATTATTGATGTGGAGACTTGCTGCAGATGCTTGAATTTTGTGTTTAGAAGTATGTGAAAAATCAGGATTAAAAGTCAACCTATTGCTTCAGAATATGGCTCATTTATTTTTGTGACTATCATTTAATTTTAATTATTTATGTCTCTGCTGAATAGTCCTTTGGCAAATGTTCCATAGAAAATACACCATCTTATTTTTCAAACCATGTCTGCATTCAAAAGTCTTAACTCTCTGTTTGACAGGCATTTCTTTGAGTCATCTATATTAGGAAGTAATTTCAAACTGTCTACAAGAATCCTGAATTTGCTTTCCAAAATAGGTACTAGATTTTAAATCCAGTGTGACTCTTTAGGCATTTAATATGCTGAACAGAAAGCTTTCCTAGAGTTCAACTCCCTTGCTCCTGTAAATGAAAACTAAGCAATTTAGTCTTTAAACTATATTTCACTGTTAATATTCTCCTTCAATATAAAATATATTTTATGCTTATAAATATGCTTTCAAAGCATTTATTTCTGGAGAATAGCTTATAAATGGGTCTTTATATTAAGCAATTCTATAAGAAAATAAAAATTTTAAAGAAGTGGGAATTTGGGTTTTAATAGAATTAATTGATAATCCCACAGAACATATTACCAAAATAGAATTATAGGAAAAACATAATATCTCTTACCATTTCTTGTTTCACACTCTAGAAACAAGTATATCTGTTTTGTTTGTTATTGCATAAAGATGTGTTGTAATTCTTGGAACCCAAGTATAATATGGGATTATTTTAAAATTTTTTTGAAAAGTCCTGCTCTTTTAGAATTAGAGATATGAGACACCCTCCTCTTCTCTTATATATCACTTGAAAAGGGTTTCAGATAGAAGCCACAGTTGCCTATATTTAAAAACGAAACTGTGATTATAATCTTTGTAGGTTACGTTGAATAGAATGAAAAAAAAAGTGCTTTAAATCTCCATAAAGGCTAGTTCCAAGAAAAAGTCAACTAGTATAGAAAAAGAAAGAGAATAAGCTTCAAGTGAAAGGATCCTCCAAAAAGAAATAGAAAGACTGACATAAAGTTAATAAAATATTGACTGAATGAGTCCAAAACTGATTAACTCCATAAGAGAACTTTGTCTTCAAGGTCAACAAGATTTCTAGACCTAATACAAATCAAGTAATATTTGGAAATTAACTGTGTAACCTTTCAAATCTGAGCCAAACTTGGCCAGTAATTTTACAGTCAAAACTAGTAAAAGGTATACTCTTGTTGGATCATCCAATACATTTTAATCGATTATTATTGCAATTGATTTTCATTTTACTGGCATCAATTTTATGAGGGAACAATTTACATGCCAAAAAATGGCACCTGTGTAAAGTACAGGACATTTCTGCTACTTCCAAAAGATTATTTGTACCTCTTTGTGTAGTCCATTCCTGTAATCTTCTCCTGAGCCCTGGAAACCACTTGTCTGCCTTTTGTCCCTATAGATGAATCTTCATGTCATAAAAATGTGCTCTTTGTGGCTTCTTTTACTCTGCATAATGAATTTAAGATTTATCCATGTGTTTATTTATAGCAATAGTTTTTTTATTGCCAAGTAGTACACAATCATCCTATTTTTATATGTATGTTTTATTTCTTCACCTAAATCATATTCATATTAAGAGCATCATTTTAAATTTTGTATATCCCCTTGATACCTAGAATAGTCCTTTGCACATAATTGAGATTGTTTGGTTGATTGATTCATTTATCTGAAGTTAGATGTTGGAAAGGAGTTTTAGAATGAGCCTGGTATCAGCTGTACTCAGTTTTGGACAAAACATTTGTATTAGACATAGCCCGGTAAGAGATAATTTATTGAACCGTTATAATATGCCAGTTACAGTACAGAGTTTCTTGGCTACATTATCTCATTTATCTTTATAACTCGTCCTATGTGATGTTCATATTATTATGCTCATTTGATAGGTGAGACAGGGAATTAAGGGATTCGGCACCAATGATTCGAGTTGATAAGCAGTATAGCTGCTTGATTCCAAAGCTGTTGTTCTTAAGGACGTATCCTATTTCATCAGGGAAACAAAAACTTGTTCCATGCTTCTCCTCTGCTCAAACCACTGCAGTTTCTTTCCATTTCTTTTGTGCTCAGAATGAAAGTCCATAGTGAAGCTGCAGGGTATTATTTATTTCCAGGTGGAAATAAATGTCCTACTCTTTCCCTCCCTCATGATGGCATCTCTGCCATTGTTCCTCAGGCACATGACAGATGCTACCACCTCAGGGCCTTGACAGTTGTGGTCCTTTCATCTCTCAGGAAGCCCACTTGCCTCACATCTTCCAAGTTTTTGCTCAGACTTCAACTCACTGAGGTCTACCCCGAACCTCTCTATTAAATACTGCAAGCCTCCACCCTTTGCCTCCTGCCCTCCCAATCCCTTCTATGCTAACATGTTTTCATGTTTTCCCTATTTTTCTTCATAGCACATATTATTTTCTAATATATAACTCTATTACTCGTTTCACTACGTTTAACGATTGCCCCCTGCCTTGTTGCAGAATATAATCCGCACAAGAACAGGTATCTTTGACAATGTTGCTTCCTTACTTATCCAAATATCTGGAACAGTGCTGTCTTAGTTCAAGCTGCTATAACAATTACTATATATTAGGAGATTAAAGATTATCTTTATTTTAAAGATTTTACTTATTTATTCATGAGAGACACATAGAGAGAGGCAGAGACATAGGAAGAGGGAGAAGCAGGCTGCATGCAGGGAGCTCAATGTGGGCCTCGATTCTGGGACCCTGGAATCACACCCTGAGGTGAAGGCAGACGCTTAACCACTGAGCCACCCAGGCATCCCTATATTAGAAGATTTATACAACAAACATCTATTTCTCACACTCCTGGATGCAAGGAAGTCCAAGATCAAGGTGTTGGCAGATTGAGTTCTGGTAGAGTCCTCTTCCTGGTTTGTAGTTGTCAGTCTTCTCATTGTATCATCACTGTAGAAAGCAGATTGAGAGAGCAAGCTCTTTTGTCTTCTCTTACAATGGCATTCATTAATCCCATTCATGATTTAATTACTTCCCAAAGGTCCTACCTCCTATTACTGTTACATCAGGAGTTAGCTTTCCAACATATGAATTTTGAGGACTGAGTCCATAAGAGGTGCCTTGCACATAGTAGGTTCCCAATAAATGTATTTCAGATATGAGCTGGGATATTTTTGGTTCTTCTACTAACTACTTTTTTTTTTTTTTTCCTCAGAAGAAATGGCATTAAGCCATCATGGTAAAAGAATACAAACATTGATATCTAGATGTATAACAGAAGTCCATAAAGAATAAGGAATAATTCCCTATTTTAATTTCCTCTTACAATTTTTTATTTCTCATATCTTATTAGTTCACTGTATCAGTGATTTCCTAGATAGTTTCTTAGAGCTGGAAGGAACCTGAGAGTTTTGAGGTAACTTGGTCCAAAAATCTTACCTTTGGGAGTTTTGGAGGAGTGTGAACCAAATGGATGTCATATGAGTTGTGAATTCAGATGCCTGTAGATGAAAGTTCTTGTCAAAGCAATTTTTTGTCTCAATTCACCCTGACCCATTCATTTTGGTGTCTGACCTCAAAGCATGGTTAATTAGATTGCCTCTGATACAACTTTATTTTATGGAAGAGAAAACAGATGGACAAGTGGTGAAGTGTGTAGTCTACAATGAAATGATGACTTAGTGCCATTTTCTCTGATGGGGAAAAAAATCCAATATTGTGGAAGCATTTGACAATCAATTAGAGCAAAGATTAATTAGAAAATATTATTATTTGCCCTTTTCAATTATCTTTTTATTGAATTCCTTAACACCCCTAAAATGGCTCATAGTTTGTGGTCATGTGGGCTCAAATATGGTGTAATGTCTTTCAGAGAGAACTCCTAAATGGTACAAGGTGTGCAGAAGCTTCCATTAAACCTTAGGCAGGGAAAGGTGAATGGCTCATTTGTTATTTACTTTTATGTGTGATGGGAACCCATTCAAAGTTGAAAAATTGCATTTACTGACTCTTCATGTTCATTTCTTCAAAAAAGAACAGTGATTACATGTGATATAAGTGTGGAGTGGGGGGGAGTAACATGAAGGAATAAGAGCAGGATTATTTCATATGTCCAGGATGAATATAATATTGGCCAAAGGCTAGGAAACTTTTGTTTCCTAGTCAGAAAAGTGTCTCATTGCTATTTTGAACCATACTGACATGATTATCTCTTTAAACAAAACTTCCATTGCCAAACTTTTCTTTAAATTAATTTAAAAACACGGGTACTTGGGTGGCTCAGCTGTTGAGCATCTGCCTTCAGCTCAGGGCATGATCCCAAGGTCCCGGGATGGAATCCCACATCGGGCTCCCTGCATGGAGCCTGCTTCTCCCTCTGCCTGTGTCTCTGCCTCTCTCTCTGTGTGTCTTTCATGAATAAATAAATAAAATCTTAAAAAAAATAATTTAAAAATGCAAAATGATATTTTTCAAATGATATCTTCTTCTAGTGGATTAAGTAATAGAAAATATCCTTTTTGGTAAGTTTATTTTTAGTACTGAGGTAATTTCTAAGTTATGCAGTCATGTAGGGAGCCCAACATTATGTTAGCAGTAATTTTTACATTAGTCTTTATGAATGCTGGTAAATATTTTTTCATGTTCAATGAGTGTTAGACATTATAAAATGCATTTATACAGTAAAGTGCTTTTGATATTATTCCAACTCTGTGTATTTCTGTAATACAGAAAATATTAATTAAATGTTTCTGCTTCTATGAAGAACATGTGGAAAATAAGAAGTTCCACATGGATAATCAGGAGGAGATCTTGAACTGTTCTATTTGATTTAAATTCTCTTTGCTGAAGTAATGAATAATTACTGACAATCTCCCCAATTTCATTTGTCAAAATTCTGGGAATGAGTCAACATTTTAACATATTAAGTGTTGGAAAATTCTGGAAAATATATACAGCATCAGGGAGATCCTCATTAATAAAGTGCAAAAATCCCTATTTGTGAATGTATGGTCTGACTTATATTTATATTACTGTAGTTATAATGCTGTCCTACATAATTAAAGATAATGCTATGAGTTCAATAAAAATAAGAATCACATTGCAAAGACTCATCCTACACTAACATTTTATTTCTATGACATGAGAGTATCTCAGGCATAAGAACTGCTTGTAACATATTCTGGTCTTTTAATAATCGAGATGAAAAAAGCTAAACCAAATCCTGTATCAAGCCCTACAGAAGACTCTTCTAGTGAGTGTTCCTTCTATATTAAAATTTTCATTAAAAAATTCTGCACAGATGTCACATATTTTGTTATGGGAAAGGCTCTTTAAGTATTCTAGTATTCATTCTAGGATGAATGTTTACAAAATATTCTCCTGTCTTTATTAGAATTAGTCAAACTATCAGTAAATGAAGAGAGTTGCCTTGATCAACTCTAAATTAACAGGTCCTTACATGTGCATTTTTGACCATATGTGTGCCACTTGGAATTTTGAGAATACAGATGCTCAAATGTAGTCAGTCAGAGGTACAGAAAGCTGTTGAGGGGTAGCAGCTGTGAAAGGTAGAAGAAGAAAGAAGCAGGATGGGTCAGGGAGGCAAGCCTCAAACTCTGACCCTTATCTGATTATCCCTCAGCTGACTGTGGAAAGCTCCGGAACACAGATTGCTCCTTGGAGGTCCTGGTTGAAATGACCAGGCCCTGATACCCCATTGCCTTTCCTTGGCCTTCCCACCTCACCACTATACTTAGTCACTGGTTAGGAGCTCCCATGGTCTCAGCAGAACCTGAAAGTAATAATTTTGGGGGGTTGTCACCCAACCCTATTCCTTGAAGCTGAATACTGTGTTGTTAAAAGGAACACTGAGTGACATACAGCAACTGGAACACCTTCATGGCAACTCCAGCATATAATAACTTTACATGCATATGTTCATAAGTAAATATATGTATATGCACGATATGTAATGTGTATTTAAGTATGGCATGTTTATATAATTTGCAGTGGTATCTTAGACCCAGTAGATCTTTAAAGTTTGTAGCTTTTCTCAATGGTTTAAGAATTCTATGTCAAAATAATTTTGAAAGATCGAATAACTACACCTATCACCTACACCTAATGTGCCATGTGAAGTTCAGACTTATTAGGTGACTTTTTCTCTAGTCAACTATAAGCAGTATTGCTTTTGTAAGATCATCAAGTAAAGTCTGCCACCCATGTATATTATGTTTTTGAATGGGGATAACATCGTAAATTGTCAGGGATTGATGGTTGTGATACATAATGAAAACCCTGATATTATCCAACCTCAGGAGCTATTAATGTCTCAATTCCTAATAGCTAAGAAAAAACAGCTTGCTATAAAAAAGCAACACAATCATCAAGAATTATTCTCAATATTATTTTCAAGGCTTCTTCATCTAGTCCACATGCCTAATCAATGTCATGTTCTGTATCAGGAATTTTTCACCTGATATTCTTTTTGCATATTCTGCCCTTAGATGTTGTCAATACAAGCTTCCATGTTTCATTGTAATCCCTATTCAAAAATCATGCCTCCATCAAGTCTGAAGCAGCAGACCTCATTGTTATTTCTTCTCTGCTTAAAAAAAAAAAAGTTATTCCTATAGGACATTGTATTCAATGGCTATTTATCTATTTATCCAACAAGATTGCATGCTGTATAAGGGCAGAGATTTTGCCTTCACTGAATGTTCTTGTGCCCATAGTGTCTATAATAGTCTATGACATATACGGTCATCACTCAAAAATATTTGTTAACGGATGACTATTCATTGACTGGATGGATGATAAGTTAATGAGGAACCAAATGGCAATGCTGAGTGGTCTCCATTCATCCCTCAAAAATATAATTGTGCCTGTGGAAAGGCAAAAGTTTACCCACACCTGGGCTTATGGCTCATTCTCAGTTCAGGAGAAACTATAACATCATGAACTAGAAATGGATTTTTCCCTCCAATAATATACTTAGTTTAGCAAGATATGTTAGAAAAGTTGTTTTTCTAACCTTGGCATGTAATTTCATAAGAGCAGCAATCTGTTTTAAGCAGCCATTACTTCAAATAATGGCTAATTAGTTTTTATAGAAACCTCTTTCTCTTCTTTTAAGTATTTCAGAGTCTTTCAACAGTATAATGGCGCAAAGTCAATGAGTCTCCAAGTCTCCTGTGATTACGTAATCAAGTATTTTTTTTTATATATTTAGGAATAAACATAATCAATTCATTCATGTCCACTAGGAAGTAAAGAAAGGGCACACATATGTAGCTTTTGCAATTTACCTGGTGTTCTTTGCTTTATGGTCAGTCTGGTAATCATGAAGCACCTCATCAGTAAGGCTAAAATTAGTATTGATTTCAACTTGCTACTTTTCTATTTCTCTTGCCTCTGCAGCAGTAAGTAATATAGGAGATACTCTTCTCCATGTCATCTAATCATGGTTCACTTGGCCTATTTTTGCATTTACTATTGTAAGATAGAAGTATAGATCTTTCAATAAATCACTAATATCTTCCCTAAATAATCAATAGTTACTGACAGATTATATCTCTGGCTGCAAGTTATGACCTCAAGGAGGCTATAGAATACTCTTTGCCAGAATGAGAAACCTAAGCCCCTGAGGAGTAAAATTTGACTACCTATAGATATGTGCTATGCTTTTGCTAAACTGGGGTTAAAATATGTAAATTTTGCTATAGTCTGTTAAAGCTTTAAAGATCCACTCTCTTGTTATATTCCTTATGTTGAAATAAAGTGTAAGAACAATAGTCATAGTGAAAAGAAATCTAATTATTAGCAGTTTCTGTTTTGTGTACAATACAATAAAACAGAAATCAAATACCATTCTGTCTCACTAAGGGAATGGTATTTAGACATCTCATTTCAGAATAGAGCTGTTATGAGCAGTAAGATGATAATTAAATGAATTTTCCAGTGCAAAATTGTGTTCATGGTTGTTGTTGTTGTTGTTGCTAATTGTTCAATATAAATGGGAAAAAAAAATCCTGAACATAATGCTTTAGGAGGAGCCAGAGGTTTTGATACAGTAGTCACAGTCACGCTCATGCGAGCTGATAAAATGCCAGATATATTTGATCTCAACTTTCAAATATGAATGAATGTTAAATACCATTAAAGAGTAGCAAAAGATGAGTATAGTCTGACAAAAAATACTAACAATCTACATTTTTCATAATCTAAGTTAAACTTTGAAATTAATAATAATTTCTTCAGTGGCTACCATTAAATTTTAAAAGTCCGTTTCAATCTCTTATTTCAGCTTACTATCACAATACGACATAAGTAGTGGTCTCATATACAACATTTATTCGGTGCTTGGCTCATAAAGGGCAAACATCATGTTCTTTCCAAGTTCTGTGAAATACATTGGTACTTTTTATTTTTCCTCCCTCTTTGGTAAGGCTAGAGATTCACTTCATCACCTTTGCAATGAAGTCTAATTAATGATATAATATTGCTGGTCTGACATCTCTCTAGGTAATCAAAACAGCAAAAGCTCTCTTTGAAATGTAGATAACTCAAAAGATAAAGAAGCATTATATTTACAAGTTCCAAACACTGCCTAATGCACACATTTGTGTTTGAAATAGACTCTCCATTAATGTGAAATCTTAAGGTTATAATATGAGCATATAAATAGTAAAAATAGTAAATAGAAAAAATAGTAAAAAAGTTATGCAGTATTATAAAGATATCTTAAATACTTATAAATTGAATTCATTCCCAAGATATTAGACATTTAGATTTTTATTATCAGAAAGCAGTTGATAGAAAAGACTTAAATGTATAAGGAATAACCTGGCCATAATATCCTAAATGCTACATTTTACCAAATATATATTATAAATTGTATATAGTTTTTATGCTTATGAATGTTTTATGAAATTTGTTTAGTATTTATAGTTTTTTCATAGTATTTATATTTTCCAAAGTTTTCTTAAAATGTAATATAAGAATGTAATTTAATGATGAAACTAAGTCTTATCCTATATTTAACTGAAAAGTTATACCTGTAAGATTTTTTAGGTATATTATATGAATTATCTCATACTTAATTCAGATGCATATAGCAGTTAGATATATATATATATATTTGAATGTTAACATTGCATATATTTATTTATGTAAAGAACATACAAGTTGCATCATAGTCTTTTCTTATTTTGAAATGGAGGCTAAAAAAATAAAATTGGAAAGGAAGCTACTGCCAAAAATTATTTTTCATTTGTTTTGATGGAATTCAATTTACTTATAATTTCCCTGAATGTAAGGAGTGTATATTGAGCATTTGCTATGTGTGTAGAGGTCAGTGACAGGTAGAGTGGGAGTTGATGAAGAAAGGAGAACATGGTTACTATTTTTAAGGAACTAAACATAATCGCATGCAAATGTGCATTAAAAAAAACGCAGGACTAGAGCGCTTTGGATGTTCTGAAGAGATCAGTGCTGAACTGAGGAGCAATTCAAAAGACTTCCCGAAAGAAGGCATATGTGATATGAACCATTTTGAAACCTTGGTGGGATTTTAAATACATTAAAGAGTAGTTACGGAGACTTATAGTTCACATTCAAATTCCTTATCAGTTTCCACATTTCCAGAGTGTTCTTTTTAATTTTTGAAAGTGAAAGATGATCAAGTTGTGTCTACATATAATGAAAATCTTGGATGATGTGCTAAGATTAGACTTTACCGTTTGGGCTGCAGTGTCTGATTTGTAAAGTAGAATGCCAGTTAGATACATAATGATCTGATATTTCCAAACAAATATGTGTTTCCATGTTGTGACAATCATAAAAAAAGATTAAAACAGGAAAGCAAACTCTTACAACAGGTAGTTATCAAATTTGTCAGGTCAGGAGAAGCCATTTCTTAATCAGAGCTAGTATGGATGTAGTGATTTGTGCTAATTATCATATGAAAACTAGACAAGACTTAAGCCACAGAATTAAAATAGAGTACCTGTGTTATTCTGATTTTGTGTGATGATTGAGAGTACATTGTTAAGGCAATTAGGTATCTGGTGTTCTCAAAACAATTTGGTATAAAATTCAAGGAACATTTTACTTTTTTTTTTTTTTCTGAAGCTAATAATGAATTGCAATTTTATGCTTCAAGATTCTCTGCAGAAAGAAAGAGGGAGGAGGAAAAGATGGTGCAGGGAAGAATAGAGAGAGAGAAAGGAAAGGACATTGAGTAAACTGTTCTAACTCTCCCAGGCACTTGGTTAATTTTACAGCTTCCACCCATCCCCTTTGTATTCATTCTGTTCTAATCTCTCCCACATCCACTGAGTTCTTTACCATTCATAATGTCTTGATGGCCCTGGACTGTTCTTTCTTCTTAGTACTGAAGGTGCTGTGTGACCTCTGCCAAATTGAAATCAAAAGAAATTCTGAATTTCAGCTTCCTCTGACCAAATCTCATAAACTATTCTTTCCTTCCAGTCCATATATTCGGTTTATATCTTGATCATCCCTCATCTTTGCCTTTTACAGTTCCTAAAGGTTTTGTCTGTGTTTTTTTTTTTTTTTTTTTTTTTTTTTTTTAATGTCTGGGGATAATATTCAAACCATTTTTCTGGAAGCTCTATAATTCAAGAAAGAGTTGATGCAGTTTTGACTGTTTCAAGAAGTAAAGAAATAGAGGAGAGTACAAGTGTGTCTTCTTCTGGCTGCATTCTGACAGATTTTTGAGTGTTCTCACTTTCTTCCCAGCCACCTTTGTCACCATTCTTTTCTTGAGGAATTGGGAAGACAAGTGCCACTATTTCCCAGTGTAAGGATGGTGACAAATAGAAAACCTAATGGCCACATTTGTTTGTTTGTAAAAACAAAACAAAGAATACAACAACAAAACACTGATTATATATTATTGGACCTTTTCTATATTTTTTTTCCTTAAAAGGGTAAAGGAATGTTTCTGTTTTGTTTTTCTTTGCAGAGAGGAAACATAAAATGTTAAGTTTTGTTTTGTTTTGTTTTACTTTATTTTACTATATTTTTAACTATAATATATGATTTGCTACTGAGTCCCTTTAGTCTATCCCTTAAACACCGAAACACCTCATACTGGTGACCAAGTCTCATTTTTCTTCTCATGATTAGCATGAATTTAATGGATAATACACAATGGCAAAATTAAATATATGATAGTTACTGACTACAGGCATACCTGTTTTATTGTGCTTTGCTTTATTATGCCTCACAGATATTGCATATTTTACAAATTGAAGGTTTATGGCAACTCTATGTCAGACAAGTCTATCGGCATCGTTTTTCCAATAGCATTTGCTCACTTCATGTCTCTGTATCATATTTTGCTAATTTTCAAATTTTTCATTATTATATTTGTTATGCTGATTTGCAACCGGTGATTTTTGATGTTGCTATTGTAATTGAATTGCTCCCAAATAAGACAGTGAATTTAATCTGTAAATGTTGTGTGTTCTCACTGCTCCACCAACCAGCCATTCCACCATCTTTCCCTCTCCTAGGGCCTCCTTATTCCCTAAGACACAGAAATATTGAAATTAGGTGAATTAAAAACCATACAAAAGTCTCTAAGCATTCAAGTGAAAGGAAGGGTCACATATCTCTTACTTTAAATCAAAAGCTAAAAATTATTAAGCTTAGTGAGGAAAGCTTAGATAGGCTAAAAAGTAGGCTTCTTGTATCAAGCAGTTAACCAAGTTGTGAATGCAAAGGAAGATTTCTTGAAGGAAATTAAAAGTGCTGTACCAGTGAACACACCAATGGTAAGAAAACAAAATAACTTTAATGCTGCAGTGGAGAAAGTTTTTAGTCACAGCATTCTTTTAAGCCATTGAGTAATCCAGAGCAAGGCCCTGACTCTCTTCAATTTTATGAACACTGACACAGGCAAGAAAACTACAGAAGAAAAATCTGAAGCTAGCAGAGATTGATTCATGATTTTAAAAAGAGCAATCATTTCCATAAAATGTGTGAAGTGAAACAGCAAGCACTGATGTAGAAGCTACAGCAAGTTATCTTGAAGTTGTAGCTAAGATAATGAATGAAGGTGGCTGCACTAAACAAGAGATTTTCCATGTAGAGAGAACAGTCTTCAAATGGAAGAAGATGCCATCTAGGACTTGGACAGCAAAAGAAAAGTCCATGCCTGGCTAAAAGCTTCAAAGGACAGGTTGACTCACTTCTTACGGGCTATTGGAGCTGGTGACCTTAAGTTGAAGACAATTATTGTTGTCCATTTTGAAAATTATAGGGCCCTTAAGAATTATACTCAATCATCTGTCTGTGCTGTAAAAATGGAACAACAAAGTCTGAATGATAGCACATCAGTTTACAACATAGTTCTATGAATACCTTAAGGCCATTGTTGAGACCTACTACTCAGAAAAAGATCATTTTTGAAGTATTACTTCTCATTGACAGTGCACCTGGTCACCCATGAACTGTGATGGAGATGTACAATAAGATCAGTGTCATTTTCATGCCTACTAACACAACATTCATTCTGCAGCCCATGGATTAAGAAATAATTTTGACTTTCAAGTCTTATTACTTAAGAAATACATTTCATAAGGCTATAACTGCCATAGATAGTGATTCTTCTGATGGATCTGGGTATAGTAAATTGAAAACTTAGAAAGGATACACCATTCTAGATGTCATTTAAGAATGTTTATGATTCGTGAGAAGAGGTCAGAATATCAACATTGACCAGAGTTTGGAAAAAGGTGTTTCCAACTCTTATGGGTGACTTTGAGGGGTTCAAGACTTCAGTGGAGGAAGTAACTCCAAATGTGGTAGAAATAGCAAGAGACCTAGATTTAGGAGCAGAGCTTTAAATGGGACTGAATTGCTGCAGTCTTATGATCAAAATTTAATAGCTAAGGAGTTCCTCCCCATGGATGAGCAAAGAAAGTGGTTTTTTGAGATATATTCTACCCCTGGTGAAGATGCTGCAAAGGATGCTGAAAAACAACAAAGGATTTAGAATATTAAATAAACTTAGTTAATAAAACAGTGTCAGGGTTTGAGAGGATTATCTCCAATTTTGAGAGAAGTTCTACTGTGGGTAGAATGCTATCAAACGAACATCACATGCTACAGAGAAATCTATATCATGAAAAGAAGTCAGTTGAGGCAGCAAACTATAATATTGTCTCATTTTAAGAAACTTCCTTAGCCTCCTCAATCTTCATCAACACCACACTGATCAGTAGCTGTCAACCATGAGCCAAGACTCTCCACCAGCAAAAATGTCTCAACTTACTGAAAACTCAGATGATGGTTAACACTATTCAACAATACTTTCATATTAAGGTATATGCATTGTTTTTTAAGGCATAATATTATTAGACACTTAATAGGCTACAGTATAGTGTAAGTATATATTTTTAAACATAATTTTTATATGCATTGGAAAACCAAAAAATTCATTTGACTCACTTTATTATTATTATTATTTTTTTTTATCATGGTTGCCTTCTTGTGGTCTGGAGCCAAATCCACAATATCTCTGAGATATGCCTGTATTACAGAGAAATGTATGCCTAATTGCAAAATTGAAGATACACTTCTGAACAGAATTCTTTTTTCTTTTAATTTTTTTAAACTTATTTATGATAGGCACACAGTGAGAGATAGAGAGAGGCAGAGACACAGGCAGAGGGAGAAGCAGGCTCCATGCACTGGGACCCGATGTGGGATTCGATCCCGGATCTCCAGGATCGCGCCCTGGGCCAAAGGCAGGCGCCAAACCGCTGCACCTCCCAGGGATCCCCTGAACAGAATTTTGATCATTTTAATTCCTAGATACTTAAAGGCCATCAAAATGGTTTGAGACATTTTCCAAAAGCTTCTTTATAAAAAAAAAAAAAAAAAAAAAAAAAAAAAAAAAAAAAGATTTATTTATTTATTCATTGGAGACGGAGAGAGAAGCAGAGACATGGCAGAGGGAGAAGCAGGCTCCTTATGGGGAGCCCTATGTGAAGCTTGATCTCAGCACCCTGGGATCATGACCTGAGCCAAAGGCAGACGCTTAACCACTGAACCACCCAGGTGTCCCAGAAAAGAGATTTATAAATACCAAGAGACCCATTGGAAACAGGATCTGGATGGATCACTCAAGTGGGAGGGGACCAGTGGGCAGGAAGGGGGGAAGCCAAAAAGAAGAGGGATGTGCAGGGAGCCTGATGGGGGCCTTGATCCCAGGACATCTGGATCACTCCCTGAGCAGAGCCACCCAGGTGACCCAAAAGCTTCTTTAATTTCAAATGTCTACTCTTTACTTAAAATTGTACCACCGGTTATTATTATTATTATTATTATTATTATTATTATTATTATTTAGGGCAGGAGAATATTTCTGAAGCTTTTAAGTATTCTGAGAATTTAAAAATTCTGTTAGATTTCTCAACAAAATTATATTCAATAGCCTATTATATATCTACAACTGATAGTCTGTGAAATTATTTAAGGGCTTAGTTAAGTGCTTAGCTTTTATATAGACTTTGGTAATCTAGAAAATAAGTAAATAAAGTAAATGATAGTGCTCTACTGGATCATTTAGAGAACAGACTCAGGAATTTTTTTTTTCCAACACCTGAACTCTGTTTAGTCGTGGAGAACAATCTAGCAAAAGTGGAGTTGGTCAGATCACTCTCTAGGATGTTAAAAATATCAATTTGAATAAAATGAGGCTAGTAGCATTCAGTCATAAATAACTTTATTAATTTTGTAAGAAAAAAATATGTTCTGACAAATGATTACCACTAACTATAACAAGTACCCATCAAAGCCTCTATTTTCTACCAGGACTTCATCCAAGTTTTAGCATGTTCTACACATTTTTTTTGAAGTTCAACTAATTCTTTGTTTTAAGGAAAGACACACACATATGCAAGGCCAGTAATGTACATATTAGAGGAACACATACTTATGAATTGACGGTTTAGATATCGATCTTTATGTGTTTCTTTGAATACTTGAGACCTTAGGTTTTCCAAAGAACAATGTGGCTAGAGACGAAAAAAGAACAACAACGACCAAAAAAATTGTGTTCTTAAAGGATATTTAAAACTTGCCAGGCAGAATCTGAGCAAATGTCTTATGACTGTTCAGTGGGCTTACTGTTTCTTAGATGGACATATTGTCTGTTTCACACAAACACTCCTACCCAACCACCCAGTGACTATTGATAGAACATGGACTTTAATAATCTGTTTCCAAGCAGCATTTAACTTCCCTCGGGCCTTCAAAATCATATTCATAATTCTTTGTTGTTTGTAATTCTCTGCATCTCAAATCTTAGGAGATTTTTGTCTAATTTATTCTGTGTATAATTGTGTGCCAAAATAAATTTTAAAAAATAGAAACTTTTTTTTTTTTAAATAGAAGCTAGGGGATTATAGAAAAAAATAAACATTTGGGCCTCAGAATTTTCCAGAGCTTTTTTAAAGCCATCTTTTTTTTTTTTTGCCTTCCAAATGAACACATTAGACAAAAATTTCACAATATATCTTCAAGAATATTAAGTAAATTTCTATATTTTCACACCACCTCTCTCCTTTTCATTTTTCCCCTTTATTTTTAGAACAAGTTATTTAGCCATTCATAAAAGTGTTGGGTAAACACCTTTATGTGTAGTTTCACATTAATTAAGTCAGCAGTATATGTTTGTTATACTCCTCAGTAGACTACTTAAAAGGAAGCACAAAAATGGTTTAGTGGTCTACGAAATGATCAAATAAAAATTTCTGTATTAGTTAAAATCAAACCAGGAGCTAGGTCCAAATCAAATTACAGAGTTCTTTATATTTAGTCTGTGGGTTGTATTTTATTTTATGTTTTATTTTTCCCTTAAAGAGACGATTTTCTAAAATGCATTTATGACTGCAATATTTTAGACTAAACTAAATGGGTGTTTGTGTATATGTGTGTGTGTGTGTGTAAAATACATACACATATATATAATGATATATGTTATGTGTATAATTTATCAATATATGGACACATTTGCAGTTTATAATTTAGACATTCTGGGCAAAAAGATATCCAAAAACTTTTCCAACAGTTCTTAATGTCCTAATTTCATCATCAAACATATTTAAGTAGAAAAAAAGCTATTTTGTTTCACATTGAGTCCATCATGGAAATTATTAATGATGCTCACTGCTAGTTTCAGCAGCTATGTTCTTCAAGTCTCCTGGGACAACTCATTTTCACTCATCAAGTTTTGTGTGCTTGGAGACCAAGGGGATTTTATCTTGAAAGTTTTCACTATAGAGCCATTATAGCACTTTGACTAGTTTCCCTTATTCTAGTATAAAATAGTTACTGAATATAAACATATAGATAAGTATTGGTGTTTTTATGTTTAAAATAGAGATGTTGGCAGAGTTGGCTTTACTTGTATTTTTGTTTTTGGTAATTTATAGTTAGGAAGCTTAACTGTTTAAACACCTCATTTTGACTTTAAACATGTGTATTAAAGACATAACTTTCTTGACTGGTAATAAATGAACCATTGGTTATAGTTAATAATGTCTATGTATTAGGATGTCACAGCAGACCAGAAAAGATAGTACATACTGTCACATCTAGGATGATAAATTTTATAAAACTCTGCTGCATAAATGTGAGTCCTTTTGTGCTACCTTGCAAGGTTGCTATAGTTACTGAGTGTTGCTTTATGGGAATTTCACTTTTCTTAGTAATATTAGATACTGAACCCAGAGTCTCATTTTACATTGTTCTTAAGTCTCTTCTTTGAAAATAACCTCCTTTGTAAAAGATTCTGAATTATTTTTATGATCTTTTTATTTTTTCCATAGATAGATTATTTTGAATAAAGCAGAGAACAAAAACACTGAACATATGTTTTCCTTCCAGACACTGAATATCAGAGAGAATTTTTGCCCCCACTAATTACTGTTTCTTCACTTTATAGAAAAAAGCTAGTGTTATGTTTTTTAAAAGGCAATATGTTCTCAGCTGGAAAACTCCATTTAATGGGTACTATTAAAACTGGTGTGTTTCTATCTGTTATCTCAACTTAGTATTAGGCTGGATTGTATGTTCCTGTGAAAAGTGGATTTTAAACTGCCATAGAGTTTCAGTTTTCTATGATATATTGCTACATTTCTATTGAAAGACAGTATAATCATAGAGGACCTAGTTCATATTCACCTCCTACAAGGCTCCGGTGGTCAGATACTGGGCTCTAAGTCATGAATACATATTGTCCAGCTATATGCCCAGTCCAGTTTCCACTTTTGGTATAGAGGGATTTAGGAAGCATATTTTCCACATTCAAGGTATTTGTAATTTATTTGGGAGAGAAGAATGAACTTCTGTATTTTCTGGACATGTAATCAAATGGTGCTAGTAACCCTATCAGAATATTTATATATTTTTTGTAGTATCATAACTGCACCATGTTTCCTATAGTGCAGTAAATTTCTTGTTGTTAGGAATATATTTTCCTCATCTCCATATCTTTTCATTAAGTCTGATCAGGTCCCTTATATTGAGAATACGTTCAAAAGAACTTCAGCAATAACAGAAAAAAACAATAAACTAAGAGATTATGTCTGTAGATAGCAAAATGCTATTGTTATAATTGCTTTAATAGCTAATATATATCGAGTAAAATACTTTACCTGCATTACCTTATTATATTATTTAATCCTTACTCTATGGAGTAGATTCCATGTTATAAGTATTTACGTTTCATCAATGAGGAATCTGAGAAAAAGAGAAGTAAAATTATTTGCCCAGAGTCACAATTATTAAGTTCAAAAGTTTTACATAATAATAGACTGGAATTGTGAAGAAAAAATTTGGTTTATTACCTAGAACATTGCATCATAAAATATAGAATAAGATAGAGTAGGTTCACAGATAATTTTAATAATTATGATAACACATGATAAAAAGTAAAAGTGACATCAGCAAAGTGATGGAATGGGTGGCTTCAAGCTATCATCCGCACATCAGAACACAGCAATGAAAAGTCAGAACCAAATGTTTCAGCTCTGTAAAAGCCAGAGGTTTAGAGCAACCAAGTGAATGCTGAATTATGAATGCAAAAGTGTTCAACATAAGAACATTAACTCATGTAATACACCACATTAGTAGAACAAAAGGGAAAAATGATCATCTCAATTGATGCTGAAAAGGCTGATAAAATCCAACATTCTTTCATGACAAAAAAAAAACAAAACACTCAAAAAAAAAAAAAAAGAAAAGAAAAGAAGGGAACTTTAACATGATAAGCATTTAAGAAAACCACACAGCTAATATTAGACTCAAATGTAAAAGCTTTCCACTTAAGATTAAGAAAAGATAAGGATGTCCACTTTCACACTGCTATATATTATTGTACTAAAAGTTCTAACAAGGTAAATTAGGGGAAAAATAGATCCAACTTGAGAAGTGAAATTATCTCTATTCACAACAAAACTTTGCTGAAAGAAATTAAAGACCCAAACAAGTGAAAAGCTGTCCTGTATTCTTGGGTAGAAAGACTTAATTCTCATAGATTCAGTCCTTATCAAGGCATTTCACAGAATTCTTATGAAAATCCCAGTAGCTTTTTTTCCCTCCAGGAATGAAAAGCCTACCTTGAAATTGTAAGAGGCCCCAAACCTTAGGTAATTGCAAGAGGCTCCAAATAGCCAATTCAGTCTCAGAACAAAGTCAGAGTGCTTATGTTTTTCAATTTTAAAACTCATTACAAAGCTACAATAACTAAACCAATATGGTACTGGCACAAGGAAAGAAATGTAGATACCTCATAAAATAGAATTGAAAATCACCTATATCTCTGGTCAATTGATTTTTGACAACAGTGTCAGGACCATTCAGTGGGGGGAAATAACAAGTTTCTTCACAAATGGTGGGAAGCCTGCTGGATTTCCACATGCAATATTTGGTGCTGTATACAAATACATTAAAAAATAATTTCAACAACAAAAAATAATTTCAACATGGATCACTGGCCTAAATATAAGATCTGAAACTATAGAACTCTTAGAAGGCAAGTTTTCATGACCTTGAATTTGTCAGTGGGTTCTTAGGTATAACAATAAGAAGCCTGAGCAACAGAAGAAAAAACAGGTAAATTGGTCTTAATATTATAAATTGTGCGTGAGAGGATGTTATCAATAAAATGATTGATAATGGTAGGATCACTTAGCTGTCTCAGGTCATGATCCCAGGGTCCTGGGATTGAGCACCACATTGGGCTCCCTGCTCAGTTGGGAGTCTGCTTCTTCTTTTCCCTCTGCCCCTCCCCCACCCCATCTTCTGCTCTCTTTCTCAAGTAACTAAAATCTTTTAAAAATTAAAAAGATAAATGAGTAAAATGATAATCATAGTTTCCAGAGGTTGGAGGATGGGTGAAATGGGTGAAAGTGACCAAAAAGTACAAACTTTAGTTATAAGGTAAATCAGTTTTGGGGATATAATGTACTTCATGGTGACTATCAGTACTATATTATATATTTGAAAGTTGCCAACAGTAAATATTAGAAATTCTTCTCATCACATGCAAAAAAATATTACTGTAAGGCAATGGGTGTTAACCAAATATTTTGTGGTGATAATTTTATAACATAAATATATGAAACCATTATATTATATACCTCAAACAAATACAGTGTGTATATGTCAGTCAATTAAATCAGAGTAAAATTGGGGAGGGATAGTAACATAAACTGCAAAATAATAGAAAATATTTGCAAATCATGTTTCTAAGAGTTTAATATCCAAAATATATAAAGAACTCCTAAAATTCAACAACAAAATTATAACCCATAAAATGCACAGAGAGCTTGAATAGATATTTCTCCATAGAAACGACACAAATGGCCAAAACAAATGTGTTTATTGACACATTGAAAAATGCCCAACATCATTAATTATTAGGAAAATGCAAAGCAAAACAACAATAAAATACCATTTCACATCCACTAGAATATCTGTAGTCCAAAAACAAAAAAAGGAAAAATACAGACAGTTGGAAGGGATGTGGAGAAATTGGAGTCCTCATACATTACTGGTAGGAATGTAAAATGGTGCAGTTGCTGTGGAAAACAGTTTAGCAGTGGTGTACAATTTAGTGAAAACCCAATGCTTCCACTTATATTAAATAACCTAGAATAGGTGAATTCGTAGAAACCAAGTAAATTAGAAATTATTAGAAACTTAGGAGGATTGAGATAATGTTATAGAGTTTCCATTTGGGTGATAAAAATATTTTGGAAAAGTATAGTTATGATGATTGTATAACATTATGAAGGTAATGAATGCCACTGAATTGTACACTTAAAATCTAAGATGGCAAATTCTTACATGTATATTACCCAATAAAAAAAAAAAACTTAAAAAGATAAATACATAGAAGAACTGAAAAATACTTTGGAAAGCAGAATCGCAGGAAGATCGAAGTATAGAAGATTGATATCTATACAAGTATAATTACCTATTTAAACCATTTATAAAAGTGATTTCTTATTTCAGATTTTCAAATTATGGGAGATTATATGAAGAAAAAGTAAAAAATTATCCTCTTTAAACCCAGCCCCCATGTATCCTGTCTCAAAACTGTATTTTATCTTCCACAAATATTACTGAAGATTAGCACACACATACACACACACTTGTTTTTTTTTTAATTTTTATTTATTTATGATAGTCACACAGAGAGAGAGAGAGAGGCAGAGACACAGGCAGAGGGAGAAGCAGGCTCCATGCACCGGGAGCCCGACGTGGGATTCGATCCCGGGTCTCCAGGATCGCGCCCTGGGCCAAAGGCAGGCGCCAAACCGCTGCGCCACCCAGGGATCCCCACACTTGTTTTAACAAAATGGAGTCCTATCATATGTACTGTTCTGAAACTTGTTTTTTTTTTTAAATTTAATTTATCATACCTGCCAGATATCTTCAGATATCTGTTTGTCTAGACTTATTCTTTTTTAGTTATCATAGGAGAGATTTTTCAATTTAGAATATAATGTGGAGGGTTCACAATTTAACACCTATTTGTCTTGTGTGTCTTGTGCTCAACTCTGCTGAAACAAAGTATGTGAAGGCTTTTAAGAGCTGAGGTGGGAACAGCATAGCCATCTGTTTTGTTAATTGACCTTACCTAAAAGAAAAGTAAACTTTCTCATATCATCATAACTAGGGATTTATTTACAACTCGGAGCAAGGTGCTCACCGAAGTCAAGCTCCTACCCTCATACAGATGGGGAGTTAGGGGCAATATCTTCCTTCATGATTACATCTCAAAGGGTAGGCTTTCAGAGCCTTGAGAAAGGCAGCCCTGAGTTGTAAATCTAGCAAGAAGTTTTAGAAAAGATTTACATCACAACCATAACTTCAGAGAAGTCAGTTGAAGGAAATGACTGAAGAAAAGGCGGGCTGATGTTGAAGAAAATCACTGTAACCATCAGGTACTGGTTTCAGTTGACAACATATAATGATTTACTGCTGTCATTTTCTATGCCTACAGAGAATTTATTTTGTATTTTTGAACAAAAAGATATTTGTACATTCCTGAAAAAAAAAAAAAAGAAGAGAAGATTTACATCTCAAAAAGGCAAAAAAAAAATAATTTGCATTTACAAATTTTCTGAAGTAAATGCTCTAAGAAAAGGGAATAGAGAGACTTCTGTGGTAGACCATATGGATTTTTTTTAGAGCAGAGATGAAAGGAGGTCAGGGGCCTTGAGGCAGGAAGAAGTCAAGCTGAGGAAAATGTTAAGACTGCCTTCGTCAACAGAAATACAATCGATTGCTATATTAACTTTATACTCAACACCTTAGCCCAATTCATTATTAATTTTAATAGTTTTTAAATCTTTGGATTGTTAAATATGTAATCAGGTTATATATGAATAGTGGCAGTTTTATTACATCCTTTGTAATCCTTATGCTTTTTTATTTCCTTTTCTTAATTTATTATACTAGCTAGGACCTCCAATAGTATCGTGAATGAAAGTGGTGATAGAGGCATTCTTATTTTACATTCCACCATTGAGTATGACTGTGCAGAGTTTTTTGGTCAATAGTTTTCATTGTGTTAAGGAAGCTTCCCAGTAAGCGGCATATGATTTAATTTCTAGAAATGTCTGTCTTTTCAAACAATTAGAATAACATTAGATACTTCTCAACCATAGAATCATTCTAATCAAATATTTCATTAAAGTTTAAAATATTAATATAAATTAAGTTCTCTCATTGAATGTTTATTCTTTTCATTCAACATATGCTAATGATATTATATCAGTTACTGTAACCATCAGCTCTAAAACTCAGTGGCTTAACACAAGAAAGTTTTCTTTCTCACTTATATGATGATAGCTCAGTGAAGATGAGATGATATACTTATGGTGGGGAACAGGCTCTGCTTTTCCCAAAGTTTAGGGATATAGAGTCCTTCCATCTCAAGGCCTTCACAGCTAGCTCTAGGGTCTCAGAATCCTCTGCTAGACCATAAGCATCTGGTTGGCAAGAGGAGAGAGAGGAGGCTTTGGGGAGGTGGGAGTGTGGAGGGAGGATGAAAGAGAAAGAAAGGAGGCATACTTGCTATTAACTGCATCATCCCAAGGATGACACATATTGAATATTCCAGGGGCAATTAACTAGCCACATGGTCCCATATAGATTGAAAGTCAGAAAAATGTAGCCCAGCTGATTGCCAGGAAGATCAAAGCCAAATATTGATGAACATCACCCATCTTTACCATAATCCTCTAACCAACATACTGAGTGAGTATCTGGAACCTAAAATATATGATTTGCTTGTCTCTTTAGTTTCAGTTTCATTTCTCTGCTCATGTGAAGATGCATAACAATGCATTTCTATCCTAAACAAGAACTGAAATGATGGTATATGTTAGAGAAGACATTATACCAACCTAAATCCATTCAGTTTTAATGTTTGCAATCTATCAACACTGCTATTGCCAGATACTTCTATTTTTCTTGAGTTTAGTTAATTTTATAGTTCTAAAAATAATTTTCTGAATATATATTTTATGTTGATGTTAAAGTTTTCTATTATCAAATACCTATATCAAGGAAGTATATTTTAATGTTATTTAAATATATAATATTGCCACAATATATTCATAATAATAAAAACTGTGCATATATATATATGTGTATATATATATATATATATATATGTTTTGCCAAAGCTAGTCCCACATATATCTGAAACTTTATATAACCCTGTCACAAAAATATGCTTTACTGGTTATCATGGTCACTTGTTATTATGCAAAAACACAAAAAAGTTATTAAATATATAGACTTACTCAGGTTTAAGTAATTCCCACGAAGTCCTATGAATTCCAATTTCTTGTTCCCAAATTCCAAAGATTGTTATTTTTTAGGAACTTGGAACACTCCTCAGGGTGACCATAAAAATACTGTGGGTGTACAGGGGTTCTTTAACTGCATGCTAAGTGATTTTGGCCTCAGTCTCCCTGTTTAAGACCAAGTACCTACAAAGACTTTTATGGTTTGCTGTTTCTCTCTGGGTGGCCTGAGAAAAAAATTGCACTGGAGTCCAATAAACAATAGTTTAATCATTAGCTTTATCGTTTACCAGCCATGTCACCTCCACGATTACTTAAATTCTCTGAAATTTATTTGCTTCTACTAAGATACTGAAGGCAGTATTTTATGCAAGAGATAATGCATATATAAGATGCTTGACAAATGGTAGGAACTTCGTAAATGTAGTTATTGTATACTTTTAACATTGTACCAGAGCAACAGGGTAAAAACAAATATAGAAATAAAGGTCTTAAATTTGATATAACTGTGTCTGATTTTAGTAAAAAAAAAAAAATCAGATGTTTTACTTAAAGGAAATGTGTAAGTGAATAGTGAATATATGTACTGACGTTAGGAAATTGATTTTTGATATGCTAGGCAGTATAATTTATTCAGTCTAGAAAATCACAAATTCCACTAAAAGGTTTTAAGTCATTTTTCATGGAGACAGTGCTTTGTTTTGAATGATACATGCTTTTGGTGGATGCCTTATTGAAAGAGGGTGTATTATTCAAGAATCTGTTGCAGCATTTATGTCATTATTTTCTATTGAGAATCATTACCCTTTACTGAAAATTTCATGTACTTTTAATTCTTTAAAATTTCATAGTCATTATATTTGGCTTATGAATTAGCACATAGATTTGGACTTCCCAGAGTCTAACACTTCCCCAGTCCTGTTTGATCTTGTCCATACCTTGTTTTCCATAATTCAGAAATCTTGTTGGGTAAGAGAGAAAACTTCAGCTATCTTTCCTTACAGAATTAGTTGTGTTTCATTGTTTTCAGTACTACTTTCATCAGCACCATGAGAACAAAGACATCTTAATGTTCAGTTACTAATATTGCATAAGAAAAGTAGAAATGGCCAACTAAAATAAAGGAAAATGCTGTATTTTGGAAAATTTATGGCTAAATAGTATTTAGCTTGCTAGATACTATTATATATATAAGCACTCTTATATTTCTTTAGGAAAGCAAAAACATAGGATAAATGTGTGTATCTTGTAACATAATGTATTAGAGGCAAATATATACTCTGTTTTTAGAGGCAAAGGGGAATAGATTGCTAAAGAAAACAAGATAAAACTTCTAGGAAATGCTTAAGATTAGATTAGATGTGTCTATCTGTCTGAGATTTTAATGAATTATATATTTTTAAGCAGAGAGGACTCTTTAATTGCAAATTTTTGTTTTTTAAAAAAATACCACTTTTGGCTTATTTTCAGATAACTTTAGGTAAGATTGTCTGAATCAAGTTTTGAGCTTGATTTAATGAATTGATTTCATTTAGTTGATAGCAGGCCATTACTTAATAATCTACAGTCAGCCCTCAAATCTGGTCTATACCTTTTGACTTACCTGTTTCCTGGCAGTATTATATCTTACCTCAACTTGTGTCTTCTCCAGTCATAATTATATAAGTAAGGGCTTAGTACAGGCATTGTATAAAGCTTGTTATCTGTGACAGCTTTGGTTGGTTCAAGTTCGTACATCCCCATATTGATGTTTCATCTCCATATTATGGTTTATCTTTTTCCTTGAGTGATCCACAGAATTATTTTCAGTATATTTCTATAGACCTAGGTTCCACAATTGGCGATCACTGTCAAATTCCATTTCTTTGTGTCAGGAAGAAAATTCTGTTGCTCTGAAAACAAAACAAAATGATGAATGCCCAATCTGCTGTCTGTATAACCAAAGGCAAATTTTTGACCATTTGAAGCCAAGTTTTCTTTTTTTTTTTAATATAAAGAACCTCAGAAACCACAATGAAAATTAAATGAGACCCTTTAAAAAAAAATGCTCACTTGTTGATGTGACAAATATTTGTGATTGTCTACCAGGTCTTATGCATTGCTCTGTGGGACATACAATAATTAATGTAATGTATATTCTAATGCTTATGGATTATAAAGGTTTATAGTATATCAAAACTGCTATCACCAGATACTTGTATTTTTCTTGAGTTTAATTTTACTTGTTCAACAAAAAAATGTAGCATCATCTTGGCCTTTCAGAATACTACTCCTAATTTCTGTTGGCCAGAAGAAAATACAGGGAGATGGCCTGATACTGTGTGAGTGGAATCAAATTTCCCAAGAGTTCACGTGTAAATTGCAAATAATTTCATAAAACATTGTAATTCTGATCTTGTACCACTCTTTTATTATTTAACAAAAAGCAGCTCCTTTGCTTTTTGGGTGTGTTGTTAACTGCAAAGAAAATGTTTCAGTTATCCCCATATCTGAACATAGAATTGTAGCAAAGAGAGCTATTTGTCTGTGTCATGGTTTTCTATATCCTTGGAGTTAATTTTTATTGCTATTGCAGAGTACTGGGACAGAAGGCATCTTTTAACCAATGTTGAAAAATGTATTTTTATTTCTCCCATGGCACAATTTCTGTAGACTCTTGCATAGCAGAACTTAGAACATGCCAGAGATCAGTCCCAAGTAAAAGAATGCCTCAGTGCATCTTCTTAATGCTATTCTCTGTAGCATTAGGACCGTAACACGATTTGACGTGATTCTTTTCCTGTAACAGATACTTAGATCCACAGATGCCTCTAGGCACACCCAGGCACTTCAGAATAGCAAGAAAAGCAACAGTGGAAACAAAATTCTAATTACATATCTATCCCTTCAAAGAATAGACCACAGGCAAAACTGGGAAAGAGTATCTTGGCAAGCAAGTCCCACCTGCCCTCCTGCAACTTATATCCTATCTTAGTCTTTTCATTTATACCTTCATGTGTTGCCTGCACCATCATATGGCTGATTTCAGGTTATTCAATGAAGAGATTTGCTTTTTATAAAGGCATTTTCAACACTACAGAGGAAAAGAAAAAAAATTTATTGGGGCTCTTTAGCCCCAACCCTTTGTTTGGCATACTATATAGACTAGTGCCTGGCCTGCACACTCACATAGAAAAATAATTAGCAACAACTAAAAATAGACTAGTAAATTGCCCTGACTTGCTTATATGCAGATTCTTTTAGGCATTGGGTTTAGTGCTTATATTAATCAGAATCAGTGCTTATATTAATCTATGTATATAGAGAGTCATCTATCTATCTATCTATCTATCTATCTATCTATCTATCTATCTATCTATATGGAGAGACTCAATGAGATTGGTTCATGTAATTGGAGGCTATTAAGTCCAAAATCCCTATAGTGAGCCAGCAGGTCTGGAGATTGATCTAAGAGGGTGGTGCAGTCTTGAGTCCAAAGGTTGGAAACCCAAGCACAATTTATGTGTTGCAGTCTGGAGGTGGAAGTCCTTCCTCTTTGGAAAACCTTAGTCTTTGCTCTTAAGGTCTTTAAATGATTGGAAGAAGTCCACCCATATTTTGGAGGGTAATCCACTATACATAAAGTCAAGTAATTATACGTGTTAATCACATCTACAAATACCTTTATAGCAACATCTAAACTACTGTTTGACCAAATAACTGGTCACCATAGTCTAGTCAAATTACATGCAGAATTAACCATTATAGTGCTCTAAAATATAAACACAAATAGTTGTCTTCTACTTTGTAGAAATAGCATATTTATAACTTTGTTAAAATATTTCTTTGTACATTAGAGTTTGTGAGGGAAGTAAAAAAGTACCTGATGAATTTACAAATCTGGCACAGGTGATTCTGAAGACAGCTTTTCCCATGTATATCTATTAAAAGATTCTCAGGCACAGTGTAGTAACCTATACTGTTTATTTGATTCTGTGGTTGGCATAAAGGAAAACATGTACCAATGAATGTACATTTTCTTCTTCCTTAATTAAAGCCTTGTAGTTCCATCACTCTGAGGGGCTGGTGGCTTCTCTGATCCCTGGAGTTCTAGACACACAGTGTTTATAAAAAGCTGGTATATCAAGCCTATCTTCTAAGGATGAAACAAAGTGAAACAAAACAGGAACTGCTGTCTGTTTCCCCTATGGTATAGGGGAAGGAAGACTGATCTGTGTATCTGGCTCTGCAACTGATCAAAGAAACTACTGAACAAAACAAAAACAAAAATAAAGTCACTGCACCTTCTAAAACTTTGAAAGCTTCTTCACAGGGCTCTACTCACAGAAAAAATTCAAAATGTCAACTCAGCTGCATGTGGGTTTTAGGGAGAGGGGAGCTGGGACTGATGAAAATTTGAGCATTAAGAGTGGGCTCTAGCAATGTAGAACTTGACAAAGGCAGCATTAGTTTTTTTTTTTTTTTTCCTGTTTTTGATTCGTATTGACAGTAACTTTAGAAGTCCCTTTGTTTCAAGGCACTTACTGTATTACTTTGATATATTTAAAACAGTATCTTTTTTCACTACCATGATGCTTCCTACTTTCAAAAACAGAATTTAGAGAAGGAGGGAAGGCAAACTTTGAAAACTGATTTAGAGTCCTTTTGGAATCTATATTGGAGGTAAGGTGTGGCAGCTGGTTGGATGCAAATTCTTGGAAGTAAAATATGTTGATCATAATCAGTTAACATTTATAGAATGCCTATACGGCTTCATCTCAGTAGATTGTTGCCAAGAAAAATAATTCTCCAATGTTCTTGGATTTTGCATCCTTCCCACAGAACATGACTTTGCTAAGCACCCTCTGGCTTGTTGCTAACTGTATAACAAATTTCACTTATGGCTTTGTAAGTATGACTTTATAGTAAGGCAGACATCTATATGTATTTACTAAAATACTACGTGCTTATTATCATTCAAATGCTCTAAATAAAATATAGTCATTACCTTACTTTCAAGAAAGCTTAGACTAAGCAGAAGGGCAAAATATGAATTCAGAAAACAATAAAAGATCAGCATAGAAAATACATATGTGTATATATATTTATCTGTTAAACTGTCAAAGACTGAAAGCATGTGGAGTTCAAACTAAGAAGGAAACACTGCAGTGCAGTGGTCTAGAAAATATGTGTGAGGAGGGTGGCATTTGACCTGGGTTTGGAAAAAAAGTTCAGCATTTGAAGAGGTAGAGCAAAAAGTTCATCTGTTAAAGTTGAATATTTTACTCTCCCTATCAGCCTTTCACTGGCCTGCTAAACACTTTGGTGTTTCTAAAGCTTCTTCACAGAGCTCTAGTTATAGGAGAAAATAAAAATTTGTATGTTTGTGTGTGTTAAAGGATATTCCATTAAGCAAGTCAACATTCAACAAGGGCACCATCCTGCAGATGAGTTCCTTAAGTTCTAATTGGAAAAGAGGGATAGAAATTAGTTAAAATGAAATACGAATATTTCAATAAAAATTAAATGTAAAAAATTACTATTGTGGATGTGGAAGGAGTAAAAGGGAAGTAAATAACTATCAAAAGTATTATAATATTTGGGGCACGTGGGTGACACAGTCATTTGAGCACCCAACTCTTGGTTTCAGCCCCTGTTATGATCTCAGGGTCCTGGAATCTCAGGGTCCTGGAATTGAGCCCCACTAGGGCTCTACACTCAGCATGGAGTCAGCTTGTTCCTCCCTCACTGCCCCTCCCCCCACTCACTCATGTGCACATGTGCTCTGTCTCTCAAATAAAAATCTTAAAAAAAAAAGTATTACAAAATATAACCAGGAACTCTCTTTGGGCAATAAAAGAATCACGTTTGTTTTAAATAAGTCTTACGTATGATCTTCAGGACTCATTTACCACACTAATATCTTGGATTAGTTGGAAATAAGTCTAATTGTCTCCTAAGTACATAAAAATTCGATGTCTGTCTTTTCTACCATGTTCTTGCTTAAAAATATGAAAATTGAACAGTGGACGGTGTTGAGACAGCTGGCGATATTTGGATATATATCAGTTGCTGTGGTAAACCAGCATATTTTATCTCATTAAAATCATAGATGCTTAGTATAAGTTATGTGAAAGGAGGATTTTGAAAGAAATGGGGAACTTGTGAACAAATATTGGTATTTTACTATGCATTTAATATAGCCAAAGAAATACCAAAGAAAACCAAAAGGCAACGATTTCTGTTTTATTTACATCAGACACTAACCCTTACTCATTCTGCTTTCTTCATGTTTCCCAAACTGCATTTTAATTGTAAAGCATGTAATAAATATTTGAAATAGTAGTTCCTATCACTAGACCATAGTATTTTTTGTGACTTTGGAGTGGAATTTTTCATTATTATAATAATGTCATAGACATTTGGAAGTGCTTTATGAAAAAAAAAATCCTTGCAAAATTTTCATTAAATTGAAAAAAAAAAAAACACAACTTTTATTTATTTATTTATTTATTTATTTATTTATTTATTTATTTTTTTGGTCTAGGCTGAGTCACATTCACCAAGCAAAAGAAATATGTTCCATTTCAACATTTTTAACTGTGGGAACTTTATTTGAGATCATGCTCTCCCATTGAATAATTATAATCCATGAGGCGTAGGAAAAGGATAGTCTTAATAGTTCTGTTCTGTTTCTGCAAATACACACAACATGACCTTTAGAAATCAGGCTTAGATTAGTCAGTCTCATAAACAACACAGAATTATAGGATTCCATCCATTTGGAAGGTCTTCTGCTTAGTTTTTCAATCCTTTGGGGCGCTTGATTGGGCTGGGTCTAGTTGCAGTTGGTACTAGATCCGGGAGTCTCTCACCTTTTCAACTCTGGGCTATTATTAAATAGTTCTAGGAACACGAGATAAGATTTGATTAAAGCAGAAAAATTAACTGAGGTGTTATTTGCCTCTGCTACCCATTAGCTTAGTTTAACTGTTTAGCTGTCTGCCAATTTAGAATCACAATTCCTGGAGATTTTGTGCCTAGCTACCAAACTGTTGATTCTGTTGGTCTCATACTAACTTCTAACAGAATCCCACAGTATAAAGTACTTGGAAAAAAATCAAATCAGATCACTATTGATGAGCACCTGGGTGGTTCAGTTAATTAAGTGTCTGCCTTGGGCTCAGGTCGTGATCCCTGGGTCCTGGGATCCCCACATTGGGCTCCCTGCTCAGCCGGGAGCCTTGTCTCCCTCTCCCACTGCCTGCTGCTCTCCTTGCTTGTGTTCTCTCTCTGTCTCCAATGATTAAATAAAATCTTCAAAAAGAATCACTATTGAGCAACTTAGTTTTCAAGATGTTATGTAATTGATAGGCATAAAGTAAGGGGCTTATCTTGCTTCCTAAGGATAAACTTGAAAGCTATAAAGAGGAAAGCATTGGAGGAAAGATGCTAGATTTTAGCATAGAGATTTGATTATGTGGAAATAATAATAGTAATAATAATAATGCAGCAACAATAGTAATTGTTAACATTTACTGAGGAACTATCATATCCTAAGCATGTGTCAGCTTTTTAATGGAATATCTCATTATTTGAGACTATATTAGATTATATCAATAGAACTTTATATCTCCATATGTAGTATACTAAGGTTTGGGGACAACCTAGTTTGGCTTAATTCAAAGTTTTGTGTAGTCATGCCAAGAAAATATACTCCACATAACAAGAAATTAAGTTGTAAATATGTTTTGCTAGTAAAATAACAACAAAAAGAATTAAGAATGTCTCAGCAAAAGGCTTGGTATTACTAGAGGATTTTCTAGGTGAGCAAAACAAAACTGCTGTATGCAAAATGTGCTAGCATAAAAATATTTTACATATACTAACTTAAAATACCACCTTTTGGGGGGAATGAGCAAGTGATATAGCTTTTTAACATACTTTATATTTGTGGTTAGACCAGTTTCAATCTTTAACTCCTCCCATTTGATAATTTTCTAACAGATAATATGCATTTCTAAGATGCATTTAACAAACATCTTGGTGCACACAGATTCCCTCTTCTCAACATAGTATTTGAAAATGTAAAGGATACTCATGCTGCTTAAGTGGACTGAAAAAAATCGAAATGGTAGCTATGTGTTAATGGTCAGAGTCCCCATTCCTGTGAAGGAAGGGCCCCACAGGGAACTGAATGGGATTCAACTTCTTTCTGTCGATGGTATTAAAGATTTTTTTCTCTTTCACTATGCATCCTTCCATGGAAATAAAAGAAAGACAATCTCTTGCTAGGAAAAAAAAAATAAAAGGGAATAAAGTACTTCATTTTATTATCACTATTTCATTTGGGGTAGGAATGTAACATTTATTTTGGGATTCATTTACTCTGCATTTTATCAAAAAATATTCTCAAGGTAAGATCCTAAGCAGTTAGATGATTTCAAAGCTAAGGCAGATGAACAGGATCCTAAAGTTTCCCCTTATCCCCTTTGTGACCTTTGGGCACTTGGTGCCTCAGTGTCTTCATCTATAAAATAGGAATGGAAAATATCCAGTTTGCAGAATGGTTGTAAGAATTTTATCTAATGTGTGCAAAGTACATGATGTGGAATTGACTTCATGGTATGTGTTTACTTTGAGATTCAATTTAGACTATTTAAGGTTCTGTCCTAGGAAAAAAAATTAAGTAGAATTACCCATTTCTTTGAAATTTTGTAGAAATATTGGATACATGAAAGAAGTAGGGATGACATCTGAGCTAATATTTCTTTCCAAAATATCTGATGCTCCCATACAAAACAAGCTTTGTTGATGACATTTGTATTTGTTTTTAACTAACAAATACTCATTAAACATGTTTAAGGTGTAATATGCCAAAATACTATATTGGGCTCCAGAAAAACATGTAAGAAAGAGGTTGTTTGCCCTCAGGGAGCTTTATTATAGACTGAATTAAGAATTTTTTTAAAAACTGGGTCACAAGCCAGTGGGGTAGGCTGGAGTCAAAGCTGGGTACCATAATTAATAGCAATTTATTTCATTCAATGGAATCTGAAGCTCCTCTCTTCCTAGGGCCACTTGCAAGGTCAGTATTGTTTATCACAGAGTATCATAAATCTCTGGTGACCAGCCTTTGGCTATAAATACAGAAAGATACTTGTGGGGTTTTTCTTCCATGTATAATATAGAATTTCTGGAATAATAATGATCTAACAGCTGCAGTCTGGGTGTTTTGAAAAATTACTCAATCTTTTGCAGTTTATTAAGCAATTTGTATGTAATGCTGAAAATATTCTAGAATGCAGGTATTTTTGAGCATTTCTACAAGTTCTCTAAAATGAGACTGTGGTAATTCAGAGCATAGACCCATCCCATTTCAGAAATAACTCAGAACCTATGTATTCTGCTACCCTAAAACTGCTACCCCAAAATTATCAGACTTTAAAATGAGTTCAATTAAAATCAACTTGGATGTTTTACCTTTTTAATTCATCCATAGAAATGTTAGATTGACCCATTTTATGATTATGAAACCATTTAGAAATAACTGTGTAATGAATTAGCAATTGCCTCAAAACACATGGATTGTGTTCTATAGCAGGAATTTTAGATAATACATTATTGTTTGTTTGTTTAACATTTTTTCCCTGATACTCTGGGGATATTGGCTTTATTTAACAACAATTTAGGGGATCCCTGGGTGGCGCAGCGGTTTCGCGCCTGCCTTTGGCCCAGGGCGCGATCCTGGAGACCCGGGATCGAATCCCACGTCAGGCTCCAGGTGCATGGAGCCTGCTTCTCCCTCTGCCTGTGTCTCTGCCTCTCTCTCTCTCTCTGTGACTATCATAAATAAATGAAAAAAAAAAAAATAACAACAATTTATACAGTGTTATTATGTGCCAGGCATCATTAGCACTTCAGAAATGTTATCATATCCGTCCCTTATAACAGCCTTAAAAGTTAGATATTATTATTTATATTTTTATATATATGTAAGGAAACTGAGTCACAGATAGGACAATTGGCCCAAGGCCACATAGCCAGTGAGTGATGGAGCTAGAATTCTAAGCCATCTAATCTGGCCTCAGAGTCTGTGACCCTGACTACACTGAGCATCCCCTTAGCACTAGATCTTGACACTGTGGAGGTAACCCTAGAGATAAAACATTGGTCACCTCCAAAATCTTTTAAGCTCTGATAGTGTATCCTATAGCCCTATGGCAACTGAGGCATACAGTAGAGGTTGGAAGGGACTCATTGGACATCAGAGTGGTGAGAGGAAGATTTTCAAGGGTATCAGCAGTGAGAGTGTATTTTTTTTTATTTCTTGTTCATGGTAATTTTTTTTTTCTTGACCACCATCCTAGACAAAAGATCTAGCTACTTAGCAAGACATAACCCCAACACCCTCTGCTTTGTTCCTTAGGCCTCAATGGTGCTCTACCATTCTACTGCTAGTTTTATAACATCTTTAAGTTCTACATTAGACCCAAAGTGCCCAGTCCCATTGCTTTCTTTCCCACCTCCAACCTCCATCAGAAGTCTCTCAGCAATTGTGCATACTCCTCAACCTTCAGCTGAATCTATCATGTCTTCCATTCACCAGACTGATGGATGGACCTTTCTGTATATCTACATTGTACTGTCTACAGACCAGTCTCTCCATTTTTACATGTTACATTTTAGCTAATCTTTTGGTATCACATCTGTCTATCCCACTAAGTGGAACGTTCCTGGAGGTTAGTGACTCTTCCTTGGATAAAAGTCTCATTGTAGAAAAAGAAATGTACAAATGTAATATAGAATAATAACCCATTTATGCCATCAGGAGAAATGTAGGGGAAATATTTGAAAAAGATAAGATATCTCTGAGTAGTGGTTATGAGAGGTTATTTTTTTACACTTTTTCTAAATTTTTCAATTTCTTTTTTTTTAAGATTTTATTTATTTATTCACGAGAGACACAGAAAGAGAGAGAGAGAGAGAGAGAGTCAGAGACATAGGGAGTGGGAGAAACAGACTCCATACAAGGAACCCTATGACCCTATGTGGGACTCGATTCCAGAACTCCAGGATCACGCTCTGAGCTGAAGGCAGGTGCTTAACTGCTGAGCCACTCAGGTGTCCCTTCAATTTCTTTACAATGAAAATGACTTACTTTTATTACATTAAAAAAAAAAAAGCATGTTGTAAGTCTATTAAAAATAAGAATGCAGTTTCTTACTGAACATTATATGCAAAGAGCTTTTTTTTAAGATTTTATGTATTTATTCATGAGAGAGACAGAGAGAGAGAGGGGAAGAAACACAGGCAGAAGGAGAAGCAGGTGCCATGCAAGGAGTCTGATGTGGGACTCGATCCTGGGACTCCAGGATCATGCCCTGGGCCGAAGGTAGGTGCTAAACCACTGAGCCACCCAGGAATCCCACAAAGAGCTTTTTAAGAATAGTATAATTCTTATTTTTATTTAAGATTTTTAAAATTTATTTGACAGATTAACTACTGTTAACTGCATATGTACTTCAAATGAGTAAAAACGTCTTGCTTTAATTAATTTATTTTTAAAAAAGATTTTGTTCATTTATTTGACAGAGAACACAAGTAGGGGGCGACAGGCAGAGGAAGAGGGAGATACAGGCTTCCATTGAGCCGGGACCCCCAACTTGGGGCTGGATCCCAGCACTCTGGCAATATGACCCCAGCCAAAGGCAGTTGCCCTACCAACTGAGCCACCCAGGCGCCCCAAGAATAGTATAATTCTTAATGTGTGGGATGTAGCGTTTAATATATTTGCATTAAAGGATGAATAAAGTACTTGAATGTGACATCTCTGTTCAAACCAAGGAAATCCTTGTATTTGGAAATTCTTTTTGCATCATCCCTCTTGAGAATATTAAAGCTCCCTGATATGTTTTTAAAGACTTTCTGTATTGAGAGTTTTTCCTTTCTCCCAGTCCTCTACAGGAAAGATGAAAAGTTGATTTAAATAAATATGGAATTAGAATTTTATCAGAGACATCCTTAAGCATATTCAGATCTAGCAATATGATATATGCCTACATATTTCTTAAAAACTGAATTAATGATTATTGAATTTACTCAGCATAATTTATTATTCATATTTATAAAGTCCTGCTTAAAATGATACAACAATTTTTTAGAATGTTGTATGATTCTCAGCCTTTTAAGCCCATTTGACAGCCTGCATATCCATGTTAACCTCAAAGATAGTCATGTAAATAGTGGAATAATAAATAATGTGGAACTTTTAAAGATTTTCTTTGTAAAATTTCAAACATATAAGAGCAAGTTATGTTAAATGATAAATTGATGAATATACAGAAGTAAAGTCAGAGAAAGGAGAGCACTGCTGTTTAGAATTAAACTAAAACATCTATACCTAAGATAGTTTCCATAGATTTCTGGATATGTTTCAGAATAATTAGAAAAATGAAAGGTCTAGGGGCACCTAGGTGGCTCAGTCAGTTAAGCATCTGCCTTTAGCTCAGGTCATGATCCCAAGATCCTGGGAAAGGCAGCCTTAGGCTCCCTGCTCAATGGGGAGCCTGATTTTCCCTCTCTGCTTTCCTGCCCCCTCCCCACTCATGCTCTCTCTTGTTCTCTCAAAAAAATAAATAAAATCTTAAAAAAAAAAAGATCTAATTAACTGACTTTTCTAATTACTAGGGATTTGTCCTGTATACTACAGGTAATTGTTTAATTTTGAAAAATTAAATTTTTTCAATAAAATATGTGATTAACACTATATTTACACAGTGTGCATATCTTTAGAATACACTTTAAAATCATACTGTGCCCCCAAATTATCATTAGCACATCATTCAGCAAAATACATTGACTTTATTCACAGCAGTATATGAACTTCTGGGGATGCTATACAGAGGTCCAACAGTTTACAACATTGGTGACTAAATGTTATTGATCTATCAGTAAATTTTTATAATATTCAGGAATCAATCACAGTGTCATTTTAGGTACCTAGAATTATGTAGAAATGGCAGTCAGTTTATAAGAAGTTATTTTTAAAAAACTAAAGAGCTGGGGGACCTGGGTGGGTTAGAAACTTAGTCACTTGACTCTTGGATCAAGAGTCAAGATCCAACTCTTAATCTCAGCTCAGGTCTTGATCTCAGAGTCCTGAGTGCAAGTCCTATGTTGGGCTCCATGCTAGGCATGGAGCCTATTTAAAAACAAAAACAAAACAAAAACAAAAACAAACAAAAATCCAAGGAGCTTTTAAATAAATGTCTTATTCACTTTTGCATTCACAAAACTTATGGTACCTAGCCCAGGGGAGGTGCTTAGAACTGTTTATGAAACTAATGAATAATGCTTTTAACTAATTTATCAGAATGTGTCCTTCAACTTTAATGCCTTATGTTGTCAATTAACTGGAAATTTCAAATCAACTTACATTGTTGAGTTCCTAAAACAGCTAAGAATGTTTAGATTTTGGTGGATATTAGGGGTATAATCCATTGTACCTGACATTTTGGAATTCAAAATCTAGTGACATAAGTATTTTTAATTAGATAGACTAATTAAAGTAAAATTTTATTATGATTTTCTAACACAAAATTTCTAGGCTATGTCATCAGTAGCTACATATGTAATTATATCACTGATTAAACCTCTGAAACTGGTCAGAGTTCCATGTTAAGGTTTTTTAAAATTTTATTTAACGTGTATTTAACATGAGAATTAGTTCTTATTTGTATTAACTTTCCTTTGTCCTCAAAGTAATTTAAGCATTAATATTTATGTGGTTAGTGATTTTCTGTTTGTTTGTTTTTTTTTTCTGGTTTACTTTTAAATCAGTATACTTTAACTGATAGCATTTTCTCCCAATCTGTTCTTTAGCAAAATTAAAAAAGGAAAATTAAATTGTCATGTTGGTGGTAGTGGTTATGTTGGTAATAGGAGTAATTTTGTCATCATAAAGGTATTGCCTATTAGTTCCTCATACTTCTATTACATAAATAATAATTTCATCCCTATAACCTTGAAGATCATTATAGTAAATTAGTTTCTGTCTTCCTAAAAGAAAGGACTCACAGGTCATCTAAATTCTTTGAGGCTGTTATTGTTTTATTACTAAACTTGAAGAGTTCTTGCATTACAAGAATTTTATCACATGTCAGTATGAAAAGTATATCATGTCAATTTATTTATTTGAGAGAGACAGTGATCATGTGTGAAGGGAAGGGGCAAAGAGAGAGGGAGAGAATCTTAAGCAGGTTCCATGCCCAGTGTGGAGCCCCATGCTGGGCTTGATCTCAGAACCCTGAGATGGCGACCTGAGCCAAAATCAAGAGTTGATGTTTAACCAACCAACTGAGCCATCTGGGCCTCCCTATCATGTCATTTCAAAAAGGAAAAGTGATATGATATAGTTGTATCTGAGGCACCTAAAGAAGAATGGGCCTTGACTAAGAAGCAATTTCTACATTGTGGAATATTAACTTATTTACATCTTTAAACTATTGTCATTTTACATTAGAAATTGGTTTAAAATCCCCAAATTAGTATTTAGGAAATATTTTTTTCAAAGATGATAAGTTTTTTTTAAATACTTTTTTTAGTTCTTCCCTTTGTCTTTATGACTATATTTTGAATTTTAAGGCACTTCTTGGGCAAAAGTATATACTGAGGGTGGGGAGGAGATAAACCGATGTTTCCTCAACTGACCATCAGGATAGGAAAATTGTTGCCAAAATGGAAATAAAATGTGGTCAATTAGTCTCTAATTTTTGGCTTGCATTTATAATACGAAGTAAGAAAAAAAGAATATAAATATTATCATTGGTCTACAACAATAATAATCCTCAAAGATAAAAATCTGATAATATTCCTATTTATAGAACTTTTAAAAACTCTGTTTCTGTAATTCTTGTTAAACCTGAACAATGACTGAAAGTTATTCCAGGTTTGGTGAAAATGCAATTAAATTACCTTGTTAAAAGAACTTGTAAAGAAGCAATTTAATTATATTTTTTTCTGTAGTCCAGATCATTATAAACTTTAGTGGAAGCATTTCTCTTTAAAAAGTGCATCTTATTATGTACTGTAAATATGTTTTCTTGGGATTTAGGAAATGCGTCCCTTGTAAAATTAATTGCTGTCACAAATCTTTCAGAAAATCATACTTTTTAATTTTACCCATTCTTATGAATCTTGCCCAAGAGTAATAACTCCCGTGCCTGTTGGAGTGTTTAGTTAGACGTAAAAATGTAGCCAAAGTGCTTTTCAAGATACTCTGGAGACATTTGACTTGCATAATTCACATACTCTGCCATACTTCTATATTAGCTTTACATTGCAATTACCTGATAGATAATTCTCATTAAAATAATCATATAAAGGCATATCTCTCCAGGAGACCAGAAAAAAAAAAAAAAAAAACTGTTTAAAGTCATTCTGGTCTATTGAATTTGGAAGCTTGAGAATACTTTTAAGCAAATCTAGCTAAATAAATGTGCACCCTGGAGAGCAGAATGGCTTTTTGTTTTTAATCCATTAAAGGTCCTTTAATTTCTTCACAGTTCTCCGTCTGTCCCCTCTCAGCCATTTCCCCTCAGTGAATGAACATTTGCACAATGTCAGTGAGAAAGTAAAAACCCCCCGTTGATTTTAGTGAGCCATCTAAGCAGGTGTTTAAAATAGAGTCTCAAGAACTCCCAAGTACAGGTCTTAATAGGGACAGTGAGCATCTAGGACTCGGTGCTTTGACCAGTCAGAACCCAGTCACAGCTGAGGAGTCGGCTGGAGGACCCCTGGACAGATGTGTTGAGGTAAGAATGCGCTCTGTATCTGCTAGGGGTAGTATGCGGGAGAGATGCCAAAGTCAGGTTAAATGTGCCTCTGCAACTCAGAGCTCAGGGTGGACTGCCTCAGAGAGCTAGATTAGTGAATTTTATTACTGAAATAAAACATTTTAGAGGTGGTTCCTTTCAGTTATTCTCAAAAGACAGATGCAAACAAATAGCGTGCACACGTATTGGAGAAAAGGCAGAATCCGTCCTGCACTGTGTTATCAGTTACTAGTGATGGTGCCACAAGAGATCCTTCTCCTTATCTCGTTGGACTTTAAGGAAGCAAAGAATTATAATTTTTGGTTTGTTTTGCTTTTCTGTTTTTTGTCCTGTGTTTTCTGTGGAGCCAGTGAATTTGTAGCCATTTGAAATTTTCTGAAGTACATGAATTGACCTCTCTCTGGTTTCCATAACTTCCAATAAGGACTAGTTCTCTTTTAACTCTAAGCATTCCATTGTTAACCACTATTTTCCCTTTCTCCTCCCTGTCCTGACTTTATATCTGCCCTTAAGGAAACATGTGAATTATAAATTATTACTCATGCTGTTAAATGAAGTTAGGGAAGAGTCCATAACTTGAAAACTTTAACATCTACTGTAATGATAGCCACGTATACTGCAAGAAAATGACCTTTATGTTAAAAACAGTTCATGTTGTGTCAGAGTGGATGTTTCCTGTTTTTTTGTTTTGTTTTGTTTTGTTTTTTAGGAAATTTTAACTCTATTGCCTGGTCAGTTATCTCAAGAAAATTATTTCTTCATCATTGGATGATAACATTTATTTAATCAATTTAACTGCAAAAAAAAGCTGTCATTGGAAAGTATACAATTCATAATTTATTCAGGTTCATTTCATTTTGAGAGTGGAAAAGGTAAGGATACATTTCATTTCACATTAACTGAAACTCTAATATAGATATAAATCATCCCTAATGCAGCCATCAGCCATAGTTTCAATGTGGTGGAATTCTTCCTACCTTTCTATAATAATTGGTATTCAACAGTAGGTATCTTTACATTCTTGGATATTTCATGTACATATTAAATTTTATTCTGAGGACCTAATTTCATAGAAACATAATTAGAAATAAGGAGTGAGAGACAGACCAATTTGGAGGAATCGTGGAGGGTAACTGGTATTATACAGAAAGAAAAAAAAAATCTAAAAATGCTAGCTCTGAAGTAAAATTGCTTTGGGGTTTTTTCTGCCACTGGTTCTACAAGGTCTGACAAGTTATTTAATCCTCAATGTTTAAAATCAGTATACTTGGAATTATAGGATACCTCTTTCTTAGGATCTTTTTTTTTTTTTTTTTTTCCAAATATCCTCATGCTGGATCTAAGATCCCTGAGATCAAGAGTTGGACACTTAACTGACTGAGCCGTCCAGGCATCCCCTCAGGATTATTTTTAAATTAGTTAACCTAAACATTAGTACCTGATATATAGTATGTAGTCAATAATAGTTTAATAGTATTTTTAAAAATTGAGACCACATAGGGTAGCCAGGACTAGAACAATACGATGGATACATACATGGTCTCTGGAACTAGGTAGATCTAGATTAAATTCAGGCTCTTTGCTTCCTTGTTTTGTGACCATGGTGATGCTGCATAACCACTCTGAGCTTCAGTTTTCTTGTTTGTAAAACTAAGAAGATGAAAAAGAATCTACTAATCTTAGGATGTTTCAGAATTTGAGTGTCCTTCTTTTTGGATAAGACTATACTTTTATTCTTTAGTAATGGAATAGAATTTGCAGGATACTGAGAGACCAAAACTAGTCAGAAGGGTTTCTTTCTCCTTATCCCCCAGTTACCACTTTGGCAGAAAACACCCGAATATTCCTTGCGCTGCTCCTAGCTGTCTTCTGCAGTTCCACCTATCCCTGGGCCCTAAAACTGCAGTTGCTCACTTTGATATGAAGGTGAACCCCAGAGAGCTTTGCTTGCAGCTTTTGATTGGGCTCTGCAAGTACAAGCAAGAGACGGGATGTAGGAGACAATTGTTCCACTCCTTTTATTTTTCTTTCAGAGATTAAGCTAAATGACTTTAATCTTTTATCTGTATGTTTCTTTCTTTTACTTTGTCTGGGAGAGTGAGGGACCAGTTGTCCCCTAATCATCATGTTCATCTCCCCCCATTCACCCCATTTTAGAAGAATTAGCAAGCATACATTCTTAGAGAGAGCTTTTCCCCATATGTGGCTCACAAAATCAGTCAGCAGACGAAGCAGCATCAACCTCACCTGCGAACTTGTTAGAAATGCCAATTTCTGGCCTCACTTAAGATGTGCTAAATTAGAAACTCTAGAGTCATAGCCCTGGAATTTGTGTCATAATAATCTCTCCAGGCTTCTGATGCCGACAAAAAGTTTGAAAACCATTGCTTTTAATGTAGTGTAAAAGAAACCAACTCCTCAGAAACCAACTTTCAAAGATCTTTCAGATGCTGCACATTCTTCCTCATTGACCTAGGTAGGCTTTTGGAAGAGGACCAAAGATCTTAGCATGCCTTCCTGAAAATCAATAGTCTATTAATTGTATCAGTTTCCCATGAGAAATGGTTGTTACAGGGCAGTATTAGAAGATCTGCAGATTCTTTGTAGGTTCTCCTCCCAAGTACCACCTGTCATTTTACTTCAAAAGATTCTTTTGAGCAATCAGTGCTCAGAACATAGTATAATTTTGATAAATGATAGTAATTATTATTACTTTAAAACTAACCTTTATAATCTTTATTTTAAAACTTCCTTTTCTTTCTATATATTAGGTGCCTATTATTTATAAGTCATTCAGATAGTCTACTGGGGAATGAAAATATTAAAAGGCAGTACTCTACTTCAAGGAGCTTGAAATCAGGCTGAAATTCATGTTTTTGTTTGACTCATAGCTTTTAAAAATTTCATTAGGGTCAGAAATATTTGTTTTTGTTCATTGCTGTTTTGTTCATTTAATATTACCTGGATCTTGGTCAGTGCTTAATAAATATTTCCTTAATAAATGAATGATTGAGTATGTGAGTCCAAATACCTAGGGAAAGGAATGAGCTGACGTTCTTTTTCTGTCTTACCTTTTTTACCCAAAAGGACTAATAGCCTTTTGTGTTTAAATTGAATAAGACAGGTGGACACTTGTGCACAGTAGAGATCCAGAAACACTAGTCCTGCTGTTTGCACACTGATTTAAGACTAACTTAGGTGTCCTGCACACCCATCTAAACACAGTCATCTCAGGCTTGACATTTCAACCTGAGGTGTGGTGCTCTATTTTTAAATGCTCGTGCCAATGAGACAAAAATCTCCCATCTCATAAGTTCACTATATTCTAGAAGATTTTTATTGCACATAAAGCCTATGTCTCAAAAGAATTTGATAAATCAGCAGGATTTTGCCTTTTTAAAAAATATTTGACTAGGGTTTCTATAATAAATTAGGCCATTATCCAGCCTAATAAGCAATCAACCCAATGCTATTCATTTGGAAATCACTGTAATAGGGTGGGAAGGGACAGTGGACAGGGACAGGAAAATGTAGTTCTGTGCTTCAGCTTCAAGAACGCATTAAATTGTTTTCGGATATTTTTAGGAAATACCTTATATCAAAAGCTTTTGTGTTTAATTCTCAAAAAGTATGGGTGTTTACAGCCTAATCTTCAGAGAGTAGTGCACAGACACACAGTGAAGCTACAGGGTGTAAAAGGGGACAAAATGCACTTGTCCTTCGCTCTGCTAACCTCAGATCAAGCTGTGCTTTTATTCCCTCAGCTGACTGTGAAGCAGATTGGCTCTGAAACTCAATATAGTTTAAAACACACACAAACCCACTCAGCTAATTAGCATATTTGGAAAGTGTTTTGAAGACCTTTATTTGGGGCAGCATTCAGGAAGCAGCTCAGACCTGAAATTACTGCAGTGGTATAATTATTTATCTTAGTCTTTATAAGGATCAGATGTCTTTTTGATAATCATTTCAGAAAAGTCATCTGATAAACCCAATAATTCTTCTTAAAGTTGGCTCATTGTTCTTTCCTTGAGTATCTTAAAAGGAAACATTTTATTGAAACTCCTGTGCTGTTATTTTAATATTATAAACCCCTTTATAAAATATCTTACCAGAAATAAAACTGAGTGACATTGAAGATCATATTCTCCTTGATAAAGAATGCTTTCTTCCTCTTCCTTCTTTATGTTGAATTTGTAAACACTTAACCTGAATAGGGTTCCAAGTCTGGCCCTTTAGTCTTAGTCTCTACTCTGTGTAGTTTGGGCCATGCTTGTTTGTCTCACTCTGGGGCTCTTGTGCAGGACCTGGCCTAGAGAGGGACTCAGGAAATGGTCAGTGAGGGTGAAACGAAAGAATAATTTGTGTATCAAATATAAACTCCTCTGTCTGACTTTCTAGGATCCCTCAGCCTGTCTCTGTCGCCTATGCTTCCTGAGTCCTTCCCAGCTTGGTAGGTTAATGTCCTCTCCCCAAGTGGCCAGATAACCCACCTAAATCCCAGGTCTAAGCCATTGCCTGTGCTGCTTTCTTGATGAGAAATGGCCTTTTAAGGACCTCTTCAGCCCACCCCTTAAACCCCAAAGTCTTTTTCTGATTTCCCCTTCCCTAAAATCTTGTTTATTTATTTATTTTTTGTTTGTTTTTGTTTTGTTTTTTACATTTTTTAAATTTAAATTCAATTTGCCAAGAAAAAATCTTGTTTAGCCTCTGATGTCCATAAGTAGAATTAAAATATTGGGCTGAAGCTATTAGTATAGGATCTGAGGTTCTAAAAATTCAAACAAATAGACAGCTAAAAAGGTAATTAACTTACCTCACAGTTTGGTTTTATTTTTCCTGATGTTGACATGTTGTTTATGTCAGAAACAGTGTCTTTTTCCTCTTATCACCAAATCAACTTAGTACAGTGGACTGTTCATGTTGTGGATAATCACTAAATAATTGTTGATTGATGTAGAGTCATAACCAGAGGTCTTCATCCATCTTTTTTTTAAAGATTTTATTTATTTATTCTGAGAGATACAGAGAGAGGCGGAGACATAGGCAGAGGGAGAAGCAGGCTCTACGCAGGGAGCCCAATGTGGGACTCCATCCCGGGACTCCAGGATCATGCCCTGAGCCAAAGACAGACACTCTACTGCTGAGCCACCCAGGCATCCCCATCTTTTTTTTTTTTTCATCAAAATCAAAGACTAAAATAAAAACTAAAAAAACACAAACTGTGTTATATAATAAGTGCTTTAGAAAGAACAAGATATGAGGACAGTTTCCTATGCTGAATTGGATTGCGATAGGGAAAAGACTGCTGTATTAGTGTCCACAGTTTATAAGGGGATAAACATAAATATTTAGCTCTAGCTTTACTTGATAAATATGTATCCAATATAGCATGAACATTCATTTTTAGAAGGAAATGACATTCTGAGTATTAAAAATGTGAAATTGTGAAGCTTTTCTCCTTGCGTTCAAGTTACTTGAAAGAGAGAGTTGAGTATATCCTATGATTTATTTTTTTTTACCAGCAATGATTATCAATGACAAGCATTTTGTCCACATCTTCCCCACAGCACCCTTCCAACTTGTTCCTTTCACATGCACACACACACACACACACACACACACACACACACAGAAACCTAAAACCCATTTGTATATGATTCTATTAGACTTTCCCTTCACTCACCCCAAAAAACAGATGTTGAAGACTTCCTCTTTTTTTTTACACCTCTTCTGTTTCTCTGAATAATCATTTTGTTTTTCTGTAAAATTACCTGTTTTTCTTGCTTTCAGTAATTCCATATTGTCCCTAGAAATAATTCTTATTTGAACCTAACAAGACGATACAGTGTACTGTGGCATTCAGCTAACATTTAGAAATTCTCCTTCTCCCCTCTTGCTAAATCTCACTTCTTTACATTACCTCCAGCCTCTGCTAAAGGCACTGGTGATTTGGGGGAATGAAGAGATCTGGTGGGGTATTGTAAGACATAGAATGGATGAATTCTGTATGCAGAGACCAAAGACTTCCCTGGACCCAGAGCCAATAACTGTACATGTAAAGTGAGCATTGAGAGAAAAAAAAAAAAAAAGAAAATGTATTTCCTTTCTTGTCTTCACTTTTTCAATACTCTTAGGCCATTAGGTTGAAGCTCTGACTCAGAACAGGATGGTAAGGGCCTCAGCATAATGAAAGAATGATGCCATTTGCTTTAAGATCTCAGTGGAGATAAGATTTACAGGCCAGGCTATTAATGAATCCATCAAAAGTTTATCTCTGAGTTGGACTTCCTATCAAGGAGGAAGTACACTTCACTCAATATTTTCATCTGAGAAAAATGGAATCTCTACCGATAGCCACTTTCTGGGCCCCTAAGTAAATCATTGTCGCATTGAGACTTTGCTGGGTGAGTTTTATTCTAGATAAAATGGTACAACTTTATATTGAAATGCAGATACCATATTTACAAGTCCAATTTCAACCATCTTGATTTCTAAAATAAAATCCTGGAATTTTCAGGTGTCAAATAGCTTGAGCTTAAGTAGTCTGCATAGTATGACTGAAATTATAATAGAATGATCTGCAAATATATAGTGTGCTCCATTGCCTTAGCAAAGAACAACATTTTTAAGTAGCCTTTTGATATGTGGTGCTTTTATTCAAGGCTTTTTTATTTCCAAGCCAATCACTGCTGATAATCTCACTGTAAAATAAATTGCATCTTGTGTTTGAGGAGAGAAAGCTGTTTCTCAACTTAAATGGAAACTTCAAAATTCAGATTTTTTTCCCCCAACAAAGGAGTCTGGGTTTGATTCAGATAGCAGCCTTCCAAGTTTGAAAAGACAGCACAGATGTCCTTGAGAATGATTGTGCCCAAACACTGAGACAATGGTACTGCTTCTTATGTTAGTGTTTTGTTCATCAAAACCACATAGAAATTTTCCAAAGACAGAGTTTTAAAAAATATTAATTTGCTTTACTTGTGTCTTTATTGGCAGTGCCTATTGATGAATATGTAGAGCTTAATTCAACCAGCCTTTTGATATCTAACCATAAACAATGATGCATTTCACTCCAAAATTTGTCTTGATGCATTCTGAAAAAAAAAAAAAAAATCTGTGTAGGGACGCCTGGGTGGCTCAGCAGTTGAGCCTCTGCCTTTGGCTGAGGGCATGGTCCTGGAGTCCCGGGATCGAGTCCCACATCGGGCTCCTTTCCCTGCATGGAGCCTGTTTATGTCTCTGCCTCTCTCTCTCTCTCTCTGTCTCTCATGAATAAATAAATAAAATCTTTAAAAGAGAAATCTGGGATCCCTGGGTGGCACAGCGGTTTGGCGCCTGCCTTTGGCCCAGGGCGTGATCCTGGAGACCCGGGATCGAATCCCACGTCGGGCTCCCGGTGCATGGAGCCTGCTTCTCCCTCTGCCTGTGTCTCTGCCTCTCTCTCTCTCTCTCTGTATCTGTCATAAAAAAAAAAAAAAGAGAGAGAGAAATCTGTGTAGATAAAACATACTGAGTTCCCTGTCCCCACCCCCACTAATTTTAGATGTTAGGAAAAGAAAAGATTTACCCACTGGTAAAATGGTGATGTCTACCTGTAATCAAAGCACCCAGAAGTACATGTGAAAGTATAACAGAAAAAGATCCTTGCATCAGATTGCATCATGTTTCAGCAGGTGTTGTAAACCCTCATCATCTAGTGCTGGGTTGAATGAATAATAAGGATGCTAGGCTTTGGTCTGGATTCCATTCTGTTCTTCCATCTATTTGTATTAAATCTTCTATAAGGCAGTAGAATTACATGCTAAATTAAATGGCACCAGCTGTAAGAATTGTATGAATTCAAAAGGGAGGAAGATCACTAAGGAAGGGATAACGGGAAATGGCTTCCTGGAGAAAAAGGCCTTGACCTAGACCTTGAGGAACTGTAGACTCATGGGGAATGATGACCCACTCTCCAGAGAAATTGATGTCCTCATGTATCTTTTTTCAAAGAGGTTAGTCTCTGAGTATACACTTTTAAAACCTAGATGTTAACTGCCTCTTCATTTTTCTCTGTAAGCCCTCCAAACAGAATCTACTTCCACAAAAGCATCAGTGAGCCACATAGAATTCACCAGTGATCATCCTTTAGAATGGGAAAGGAAGACCACTTTTCACATCTGAAATCAACCCATAAAAAATACTGCTAGCCATAGCTCTTCACCAAAGTTCTTTCCCAGCAGTGCAGCTGCCAAAGGCTTTTTCTCTGACCTCTCCACCAAGTGCCCCCCTCAGCCAAGTTCCCCCTCCTTCCTGAATTCATTCTGGCAATATGAAGTTCTCTTTCCTACCCTTTATTTTTTTAAGATTTTATTTATTTATTCATAAAAGACACAGAGATAGAGAAATAGGCAGAGGGAGAAGCAGACTTCCTACAGGGAGCCTAATGCGGAACTCGATCCCTGGACCCTGAGCCAACCAAAGGCAGATGTTCAATCACTGAGCCACACAGGCATCCCACTTTCCTACTTTTCCTAAAAACTGGTTCAGAGGGCACACATGCTCAACATTTACCTTGAAGTGAATTCATCAAGTCATCTCTCAACGAAGCACCCAAGTAATTAAAATATTCTCCATATCATTCAATACATATGCAACTATAAAAGAAAGCAGTACTGTAATATTCAGTGTTAACATTTAGACTGGTCCAAGACTTTTGTCAGCTTGATCTAAAAGTAATTGCAGAAAGATGGCCATTGATAAAAATATAAAAGGGCATTTGTCCCCAGTTGTGTCTGGTACATTGGATGTGACAATTAATGTGAAAATGGGCTAGTTCTCTGAGAATTATTCGTGATTCAAAACCTAATATCTAAGCTAGTCATACCGTAAGAATTCCTACACAGGAATGTCATATTGAAATGGAAGATAACTTGTATATCATGGCTCTGAAAGACCAGAGAATGCTAAAGCCCTTAGAGGAAAAATTAAGTGAATTAAAACACAAAAGTAATTAGATGAAGTATCACAAATATTCTTCAAATTATGACACTTGCCTAAGATAAACATTTCTAGGCAATTAAGAATAAATACCTCTTTTTATACACACTTGTCTTGATACAAAATTTGGAGGAAACATTGATAATATATTGATACTAGATTTGCTTTAAGTTATAAGGCAAGAATAAATCCCCCCCTCCCCCCCCACTGACCAGGTTATTCTTTATCTCACCTTTTCTTTAGGAAAAGCTTTTCTCTTGGAGTTACTCTGATAGAATACACTAAATAAGAAAAACAAGTAAGTAGATAGGGGCAGGTTGAGGGAGAAATCTGTTTTCTGAGGTTGTTTTAAAGGAGTTAACCATAAATATACAGAGCTGCAAGCATTCTGAGTAATTTCCTCAGTCTCCCTCTTGCCTTCTAGCCAGGTGGGAAGCTATCTAGTTTTTAAGGTAAGAATCCCCTCAATGTCCTTTTCCATAGCCGAAACTAGAAGCACTTTGTCATCAGACTGTTCTTCCCAGTGGTTCTAAAGCTTACTTCCCAGCAATGTAAGCATTACCTGAATGGTTGAAGCTTATTATCTTTCATTCTGTCTTCAGGGAAAACTGAGAACAACCAGCTGTCCTCTGCATAATTATGGCCCTAACGAAATGCATTCTTAGAAACTGTGGCTTCCTACTAGGTGGGAAAATGACTACTCATACCCTGTTGCTCATTGCACACAGTGTTTTTTTTTTTTTTTTTTTTCCAATTACCCCACAGAATCATCAACTTCACATGCAGAGCAAGGGAGAGGAACTATAGGTATCCATTGGGACATTAAGAGAACAAATTCTTATGAACATATATCTGTAGTACTCTATATGCAGCTCAAGTAAATACCCAGTCATCCTTTCTTCTGCTGAAATGATACTTAAGATAGAAAGTGCACATAACATGGAATAGTAGAAAGGTACACAACTCTGAGGGAAGAATATCTTCTACAAACATACTCACCCTCTTCCCTGTCATGTACTATTGGTGTTCTAGTAATTTAGTCCCTACTCCAAGGTGTTCAGAGAGAATACTTGAAGTGGAACTGGATGTCTGGTATAAGAATAATTTGAGGAGCTTTTTCAAAATACAGGTTTCCAGCATGAACCCCAGACACAATTCATCTCTCTGGAGAGAGGGCCCTATAATCGATCTTTTAAATAGTTTCCTGGTGCTTGCCATATCTAAAAAACAAACAAACAAAAAACCTGTCCTGGTCTATTGCTCTTTCTTCTACTCCTGTATGTCATCCACATAGCGTAGGAGTTGGAAAGCCAAACAAAAACACTTTTATAGTTGTAAAAATAGTATATTTTCAAGTCCCTTGTTGCCTGCATTAGCTGTAGAGCTAGAATCCCAATTGGAAGAAAACTGAAGGTATCACACCACTTACGGAAACCTGTTAAAGTTTTCAGAAACAATGACTGTCAAGTTGGGCCAAGTAAGATTTGAATAGTAGTCAGAAAAACAAAAGGCCTTTGGCTGTTTTGCCAAACACCAAGTCTCATTTTCCTCAAACTATAATAAGTATTCAGTAAGACATCTTGGAAATAACCAGTCTGTTCTTTCAAACGAAGTGTGGTTTAAAATATGTAAGACAATATAGCTTAAAGTTAGGTCATTGCTACTCTGAATATACTCCATTGAGTGAATTCTACTGCAGTGCAAAGCAAGAGGAATACACTCCACTTCCAGTGGTAGGTTCCCATTGGATTTTCTTATTTTTTTTTTCCTTGCAATGTTCTGTGGAATTTAGCATTTGGATATGCCTGCATACTAAAACAGATCTTACATGAAGATGCATTAATATAGAAGAGAGGTTACGCTCCATATTTTTAGTCACTTAAGTGAAATGCAATTTTAACTTCTGGTAGGAAAAAAAAAGTATGTGTGTGTGTGAACATGTGTTTTTCCCTTGTTCATCCATTTTTTTGTCTTTTTTGAAATCTAATATAATTCTGTATTAAATGGCAACATTGAATTTTGAAATGAAGTGACAATTTTTATAGCTATTCAAATAATAAGCTTCTGGGTCTCAAAGTTTAAAAGGAAGGGAGATATCTATTGCTATATCTGCCATGCTGATCACACAATTTCCTGCAAATGGAAGTGATTTCAATCTTGTCTTTTGCCAAGGAGAATTTTACAGACGTTTCACATTCAAAATGTAGTCATCATTTAAAGTAAGAAAATTGCACTCAATGGGGAAATTTCATTAAAAACATTATTTTGCAAAAACTTACAGTCTGACTAAGACACAGAAATTAGGAAAAGTCCATAAAGTGTTTACAAAATTAACATTTCATGTTGGCAGTAAGTTCTCTACTCTTTTTTCTTCAATTATGAGAAGATTTTCTCATTATGCTGCTCTATTTAAAGCTTGCTATAATTGACTTACATATTAAAGAAAATAACAGTGACAAATACAGATTAGGATGCCTGTGTTTATGGATAACAAGTTATATAGAGAACCTCTTTGAGCAATTTATCCAGAAAGGGATATGCTTGGTTGCAGGGAAAATTAAACACCCGAGTTTATCATAGGTATAAAAGAGATTTCTTCCTTAAGCCCAGAGCCCTAATCATATGCATGTATGATGGGGCTTCTAGCTCTATTTTTTCTGGGTCTGTTTCTTGCACAAAGCTAAGACATGAATAAAGATAGGTTACTACAAAAAGAGATCTCACATATAATTTTCAATACCATCTCCCCTATAAGCCTCACCCTGGTTTGCAAGTTCAGAAGTAAAACACACAGGCTAACTGAAACCTGTGACTCTGATACAGAGAAATGTAAGTGACCTGTTCCACTGCAGATAATCATAGAAGGAGCCTTTGAGAGTCTGGATGTGAAGGATACTTTCTCTCTGAGCAATGATAGCATGTTATTGCAGTGCTTTCATGCAGATTTCCATTTTAAAATCTTCACTGATATCCTACTGTGAAATTGTTTTGTTCAGTAAGCGGTTGAAGAAACGTGAGCATATAGAATGTCTAAAAGTTCCTTTGTGCAACTAGTCAACACAGACAGACAGTCTTAAGACAATAGAGAAAAAGATCATTACAACATGTTTATTCTACAAAGAACCACTCCTCTTGCAAGTGTCACAGCATCTTTATGGTTCTGGGTCGTTTTCAGTAGTGAATACTAATAGGGAATCAAGGTAGGCTTCCTAAGAACAAACCAAACTAGACTAATTGAGATTTCTTTTCTGGGAGAACCGCTTTGGGAACAATAGCTACCTGCTTGTCAGCACAGCATTTTGAAAGATCTCTTATGATACCCTTGTAGGTGGCAAGAGGAAACGATGATACATCGCTGAGATAGTGAATAATGTATATACTGGTTGATTTTAGGTGGTATTCAGATGAACATTTTCTTAAATTAATACTTTCTATTTGTGAATATGCTGTTTTTTATTCATGGCAGTGATATTAATTTTTTAAAATACTGTGAAAAGGTAAAAAGTGAATTATGTATTCCCCTCCAAAAGTGAATTTAAATAAAAATATCAAGCAAATATTGACACAAGCAGTATGCATATGTGAATGAGAAATTATATTTGATAACTTCTATTTTTTCCCAACTCTGAGATTGTGTGAAGACAAATATAACCATCCTTCTCCCTAAGCAAAAACAGAGTTCAAAGAAGTTAAGTTGCTAAAGGTCTTGGTCCAGAATCTTTCTGTCTTTTTGACAAAACAGTGGCAGAAATCTGGCTCTCTGCTGAGGTCTGAGCAGATAGGCAAACTTATGTTTCATTCATTAAAAAATTTATACTTTAATTCTCTATTCTTATGTAACAACAAAATAAAATGAAAAGCGAAGCAATGAGAAGCGACTTGTGCTTTAGGCTCAGGTCATGATCTCTGGGTCATGAGATCAAGCCCTGTGATGGGCTCCACACTCAGGGCTCAGCACAGAGTCTGCTTGGCTTTCTCTCTCCCTCACCCTCTGCCTGCCCCTTGCCTCTCTCTTTCAAATTAATAAATCCTTTTAAAAACATAAATTCAATTGGCCAGAGAAAAGAAAGAATCATTCCCATCCTTGCTTAGAGTTGCCTTCCTCTTGCCTTCTTTGTCTGGCGTGGGGAAGAAGAGAGTTGTGGTGATCCCTTTGTGTATAATATTCTAGAATCTATTTAAGAAGGTATTTCAAATGTTATATTGTAAAACTACCATATGAGAGAATAGGTCCTTTTGCCTGGTCAAATCCTGTGAGGCCAGTTATCTGTCCTCGCCAACATTTTATTCACCTTCCATCTCTATATCCCATGGGTTCCAAGAACTTGGCCCATTCTCTGCCCTTCTGGCTACAACCATCTGCCCTTCCACCTGGGTTCCTTGACTTTCAGACCATCACTAACATAGCTGAGCAATTTCCCCTTTAGCTTTTTATTGCTGAGAAGATCTTTAAGCCCTTTGAAGTGTTTTCTGTTGTTACTGATAATAAAAACAAAGGCACACAGTTAGGAGTGTCTTAGTGTATCTTTTCTTTTTAATTGAAGAAAATAATTTAAGCCACCATTAGCAAAAAAAAAAAAAAAAAAAAGTGCATTATAAGGCACAGTTTAATCTCACAGAATTTAAAGGCCTCTCATAAGGACCTGGCAAAAGGCAATAGAAAGGTGAGAACCTTGGGTAGCTGCTTTGTTTCTGTTCTCTTTCCACCTCCCATTGGTCTCTCCTTTATGTTTTATCCGCCTGTTTCACCTGGAAGATCTTTCATTTCTCATGAATTATCTTTAAGTTAATATTAAATTCCAAATTCCATGAACATCTTATCACTCAACTTGGGTGAAGTGTATACCCTGATGTAAAAGACTAGAGTTGGGACTTTTTTTTTTTTTTTTTTTTTGAGAAATCTTGGGAGACTCTAGTCCCCTCATCTCATTTTTTTTTTTTTTTAATCTTGGCAATTAATTCATCTAGGAATCAACCTTGAAACCAATCTCACCTCCCTCCGTTTTTTTTTTTTTTTTTTTTTTGTTTTTTTTTTTTGCAATAAATATGTAATCCCTTTAAGGCAGAAAACAATGGATACTAAGTGGCTGTATGGTGGATTCATGTCCCAGTTCTTCAATTCTTGTATTTCTATCTTAGAAAAGCATCTTCTTAGTGATCCCTGTTTCATATAGTCTGCTAGAGTGATTCTTGTATCTTTTCTTAACATTCTAAACCCTAAGGTATAGGAAGGTATTAAGAAAGAGTGATCCTGTTAGAATGAAGAACATTCTACTCCAGCTCCATTCCCTCAGAAAAGCAGTGGAAAATTTCCAGGCAATCACAATCGGAAGGCTTTATTTTCCTAGGAAGATATACTGACTGGAAAAGTTCTCTCAAGAAAACAAAATCTGTTGTTTTTGAGCATGTTTTTGGTCTGTTTAATTTTAGATGCCCTCTGCCAGTGATTTCACAACTCAAATATGTGTGTGGGGGGAAAAACACAGTTTATTCTTTGATAGTGATTTTTTAAGAATGTGAAATAATTTACTCACCATATAATAAATCATCCTTTAAGCATAGAGGTGATGAACCTTGTCAAAAGACAGTTCAAAATCATTTGTACTTTAGATTAAAGGACTTCGTTTAGTCTAAGAAGGGCAAGTCGGTTTTAATTTGTGTATGGAACCACATTGAACAAAACCAGCTCTCTGGAATGTGAGGTTGAAAGAATTCTGAGCCTACTCTGACTGAAGCAGGAAAGAGTTAAAATAGTTATGGTGGATAAAAACTGTGGGTGCATGTGTCGTCTGTTTTCTGAGGTTTGGCATGTGACTACCAAAGAAGTTGGTATTGACTGACTGCTCCTTAGTCCCTTGTTAGAAGCAGCGTGAGAGGGAGGCCCCAAATATGTACTTTTCCAAAGATTAGAATTCAGACATACAGTATGTAGAAGATTAGGGGTGGGGACAGTGTTTTGGGAAAAGGAAAAGTGGTCGAGGAAGAGATGGAATATTTTAACCAAAAACTTTCCAGAAAGACCCAGATTATTTAATTATACATTCTAACTCAGTATCTTACATTCTGGCTCCAGAAAATTAATACACAGAAAACAACTGCTAAATTCGAAAGGCAGTGTGTCAAAGAGAAATTGCACCAGACAAGTTAAATAAACAAAGAAGACTTTATTCAAGATTATTGTAAGAGTCAAGACTGTTGTAATAGGAGAGAGGGGTTAAATTCAGTCCACTGAAAGAAAAGGCAGGAGAGTTTTGATAGCTGGTATGAACTAGTAGAAAGTACTAGAGGACATCGGTGGGAGAAATTGGTCAAAGTGATTAGGCCCTCTGTGGTTGCTAATTGGTACTTACTAAGATTAGCCTTCTGCCATCCCACAACGACTGGGATTTCGGACCCTCTTTCTTGATCACATGTCAAAAGGTTGTCTCCCCAGTTCTTGAGAGAGTCATCCTGGGTTGTAAAACTAGCAAGTATCCAGAAAAAAGATTTACATCTCAAAGAGACAGAGAAATAAGTTACAATTCCCAAGTTTTCTAAAGTAAATGCTTTTAGGAAAAGGGAGGTCAGGAGCCTTCCTTTAGACTGGAAGAAACCTGTCTAAAATTTCGTTGAGGGGAATGTTAAGGCCTTCTTGGCCAAGTGTCAAATTATATTCTTTGTTACATAGTTCAGGATACATATGCCATAGCATTACAGACATGCTGGAAATCAGAGAAAGATCAACAGAGTTTTCTGGAAGTGGAAAGATTTCAGTTGCACTTTGAAGAATCTTATAAAGTAACTGGAAAGAAAGACATTTCTGTCAAGAGCAACACGATGAGTGATGACGGGTAAGACATAGTAAGTGCTACATGTGGGGAACCAGCTGGGACTTACTTTTGATAAGACAAGTCCCTTCCTCTTGATGAGATGAGCACTGGGTATTATACTATATGTTGGCAAATCGAACTTCAATAAAAACAAAACAAAACAAAAAGGCAAGTTCCTTCCTCAATTTTCAATCAACTTGAGCAGACTCCTTTTCTCCCTTCACGTAAGCCCCAAGGTGCCAGTTGTTCTGTCCTCCCTAAAATGGCCGATCCATACGCTAACCCTTGTGTTCTTGACCCCAGGCATGCAGGGGGACACAGATGATCCTGCCATATTTGCACCCTATGAAGACAAAGCATGGTAGATTTGTTCTATTAAGTGTTTCCTCCTAATCACTTTTGAGTCTTAGCAGCATAACAGATAGGGGGAAATTTGAAACAAACTAAATCATACAAAGCTCTAGAGTCCTCCTGTGTGAATCTTTCTGGAATGTTATCAGGAAACCCCACAGGCTTTTTATCTAGGCTTTTATTTCAGAGCTCACTAGCCATCAGCTTTCCTTCGAACATTTTCCCCTCTAAAATTGTAGGTGAAGAGCAAGCCAACCACTTGCCTGCCAAGCTAATTCAGAGAAGTGGGAGACAGTTCTTCTCAAATATGTAACTAGAATTTTCAAATTTGTGCACACAAGGTGATAATCCTGGCTCATTGAGGAATGGCTTTCCCAGGGAATGCTAGTACCAGGAAGAGGAATGGCAGAGTGCCAACAACTTGGAGGCTTAACTCTGGAGTCAGACCTGGCTTTCAAGCCAAGTTCCTTCTTACTTATCTGTGACTTTGATAAGTTACACATTCTTTCTAAATGCCAGTTTCCTAATTTATTGATTGAAATGAGGGAATCATAAATGCAGTCATATTTTTCGCTTGAATTGTTATTTTGTCTTGAATTGTTGCTTTCATAGTAAAAACAAGGTGAGGAATTTAATAGCACAACTGCAGCTGGAACTTTTATTTTTATTTTTATTTTTTGACCTATACTATTTCTTTGACTACAGTATCTTTTAGGGCATAAGATCTAGCCTCAGTATATTTCTAAAAAATGTACACAAGTCTTTAGAAGGTACAGAGATTTCTTAAGGATATTAAGGCAAATATAGTGACATGAGCTAAATATACCATAGGATTCAGAGCTTAAAAACAAGAAGAAGAAGAAAAAAAAAAAAAAAAAAGACTTTCTTGCTTGCAGACCAGGAGCTGGTAACTGGCTGCCAGCCAGTTAGTAGATTGATTTGAGTGAGCAAATTGATTTGAGTGAAGAACATTCCTTCTTTTCAGGCCTCATGCCTGACATTTTGAGAATACCGATTCAAAACAGGTCTGTGATAGCTTCAGTTGTGGAGAATTCAATAAGACCATATATGTTTTACTGATGCTTGAAAAAACAAAAATACCATTTCATGTCTACTAGAATCTCTGTAGTCCAAAAAATGGAAAAATAACGGATAGTTGGAAGGGATGTGGAGAAATTGGAGTCTGCCTACATTACTGGTAGGAATGTAAAATGGTGCAGTTGCTGTGGAAAACAGTTTAGTAGTGGTGTACAATTTGGTGAAAACCAAATGCTTCCACTTATATTAAACATCTAGAATAAGCAAACTTGTAGAAACAAAGTAGATTAGAAATTATTAGAAGCTGAGGAGGATTGGGGGAGTATGGAATTACTGACTTAGTCAACGAGAATTTTTATTTAAGTCATCTCTACAGACCTCTCCTACTCCTACCTACCACTCCCCATAGGTTGTCACCCACTATTAGATGCTACGGAAGAAATTTCAATGTGAAAAACCACACTGAAACAGTAATCTCTAAAAACCAGTCAGCAATATTGATATATTCTAGTAGCAGTTTATTGTAAGCTAACAAATTCATTACTAAAGAATTATCACTTTTGTCAGTCAAAGTGAACTTTCATATGAGTTTTCTACCTTTTTTCCCTCTAAAATATAAAAATATTTTATTTTCCTTTTAGTTTTTGTCAGAGTAGATATTTATACCAGGCAGTTCATGAAGGGGCGTGGGCTATACATATCAGAATTACATAAGAACCTTTCTAAACTCATATTTCAGCCCTCAGCCCTTTGTAATCTCTACCATATCCATTTAATATACTGTACATTTACTATGTCCTGGGGACTATCCTAGCAATAATGATATAAGGGTAGATAAGTGGCAAGTTCCCTAATCTGAGGTACAAGTTTATGTTGGGGAAACAGAGTTAACAGGTGAACAGTCAAACGGACAGGATAATTCTACAATGAAGAAAGCAAATTATCATTTCAAGAGAGGGTGACTGAGATGGAGGAATGTTTTTATTTGATGTCAGGGAAGTTTCCTTAATCTATCTGAATCACTTTCTTTGGAAAACGATAGCTGTAGCGTCCACCATAGAAAACTGATGCGAAAACTAAGGGTGATCACATATTTTCATGCTCTGGTTCATAATAAGCATTCAATAAGCAGTAAGTATTCAGTAAATGATAGTTATTATAATAGTTGTGTGGCTTGGTCTCTTTAGGGATAAGGATGATATCTGAAATTATCTCCTGGATTTATCCAAACTATAGGACTCTCTCTTATTCATATCAAAGGTAACTGTTTTGATTTAGGGGTTAGTTAAGGGTGGCTAAACTATACTATACAATGAATATGTTTAGTAGGTAGTTCTCATCTTAGTGCCCAACCCATGATGTTTTCTGTAACCCAGGGCAGTCTGTTTATACTTTTTATTGTGTGACATACCAACTATTCTGGAAACCAGGAAAACATGGGTGGAATTAAAACCAAAGATTAAATTCTCTTCAAGAGGAATTATAATAACATTACTTCTACCTTTTGGTAAAATGGTTTTCTCCCACTAATCTATACACTCTTCTGTCCTGTGTAAGAAATGGATAATTCTAAATGCCAAATATCACCAACATAATCTGCTGATAAGACAAAGCTGAATGCACTACTTACTCTGGTAAGGGACTACCTCATCTGGGCTATGACATGGTCTCAGAGGAGTGAAGACAAGGTCAGAATAAATTGAGAATTAGGAGTTCAATTTAAGGTGGGTCTTTCAGTGTAGGGACTTATCTAAAAATAGCTAAAGATCATAATGTGAAAATTAGTAAAGGATTGGTAAAAATAGCACCTTTAGGATTTGGAAGAAGGAGGTGCAGAAGAGTCATAGGGTATTAACTGTGTGTTGTTGAAAACTAGATGAGTCTTTTGGAAGTTTCCTCTAATTCACAGTCAACTTATTTGCTAGGCCATGAGTCTCCTAGAGTATTTAAGTTATACTAATAAGAAAAATGTAACAGTGAAGTCATGTTCATAAACAGTAAACTGGGTAGGGATAGGTAGTTTCAGTTCTCAGTGGGAATTTCCACTGTGTGGGCTTCTACTTGTTATCAATGAAGTGAAGTTAAAAGGTGAGTGGGGCAGTTCTACAACAGGCATATTCTATGACAGGGTACATAATAAGGTAATAGGGGAAAACACTGGAACTCCTTCTGGAGGAGAGACTCTCCATCTTTAGTTCAAAACTGGTACATCCTTTTCCTCAATCATTTTTTCATATGTTGTGGTTCAGTTTTCATCTGTGGGATTAAAGAAACTAGTTTATACATCAAAAGCAGGAATTTAATACATTGAAAAATAATGTGCCTTATGTTAAGGTTTTGATTTATATGGTATTTTAAACATTTTTTATAAACCTCCATTGGAGGGGGAAACATGTTTTAATTAAAGGGGTTAATAGCTTGTGGAAGAAGAATCTTGGTGATCCCCCTTCCAGGGAGACAGGAGTTTGAATGATGTGGTTTCCTGGCCCTGGATCCAGGGTCCCAGCATTGGTGATACATCTAAGCTAGTTAGTGTCCTCCACAGAGCTCCCAGCCTTCTGGCTGTTTGCTTGCTAGCTTGCTTGTTTGCTTCGCTCCTTGCCTTGCCTTGCCTTTCCCTTTCCCTTTCCCTTTCCCTTTCCCTTTCCCTTTCCCTTTCCCTTTCCCTTTCCCTTTCCCTTTCCCTTTCCCTTTTCCTTTTCCTTTTCCTTTCCTTTCCTTTCCTTTCCTTTCCTTTCCTTTCCTTTCCTTTCCTTTCCTTTCCTTTCCTTTCCTTTCCTTTCCTTTCTTTCCCTTCCTGCACTTCTGGAGATAATGAGGACTATACACACAAACTTCACCTTTACTACTTCCAGATTTGTGTAAATGATGAGGTATCTTTCTAATAATGCCAAAGGGACAGGATCAGCATCAAATTCTTGTAACAGAAACTACTTATATCATCTTAAGAACTAAGTGATCATAGTTTCCAAAGGTCACCTTTGCTAGCAGGGATAAGAAAGTACTATTTACTGACATAAAAATTTATAATAAAGGAATCAATCTTGCTTCATACAAGCAATGTGATTTTAGATGGGGTTCCATAGAGAGTCATTACTTGAATATTTAGAGATCATCCATTTTGAGGGTCATCTTCATAAATTAATTTTCTGATTAGCAGTTGGTTACTAGTTAATTTCTTACAGACAGTTTGACCAAGCTACAAAAACTAGCACCTGTTAATTTCCAGGGGCATAACAAACATGTATTGAGCCATTAAAGCAGATGTCCTGATGTTATGTTGCATTTATTCTCTAGTATGTAATTTTGACTGGGACCCCCACCAATTTTTGGCTTTAGCTTATTTGGCATTCTGTAATTTACTTAAGGAGTCAAATTTAGAGAATCTTCAAGATTATACAGCATCTAATTTATTTACAGTGGTCCTGTATCCTATAAAAATTCCTTAAGAAATTACCTAAGAGTCCTTCTACTAAATTGTTGATACCCTTTATTCTTTGAATGTTTTTCCTTCAGCCACTCACAGTTCCCAGTTATAGTAACATGTATCTATATTCTAAATAAGTTTGTGAATAATGATACAAAATCACTTGAAGGGAATAAATATGACAGGGCCTTGTGGCCAGTGATGATTTAGTGAAAGGTAAATTGGTGAACAGTTCTGCTGGTGACAGATAACTCGTCCACTCACAGATAAGATGCTTAGAAAGAGGAAGGGAAATAGACCCGATGCCTATATCTAAAGAGCCACTGTGTCCATTTGGGGGCTAAAAAAACTGTGAGAAATTCAGCCAAGTTAGTTATTTGGTATTCTGTGGTCAAAATGAAATTCTTTGCATGAAATTGTATTTATTGGTAAATATAAACCAGTTTTAGTCAGTAAGACTTAGGTATGTCCACATATAAAAGACTGTTTCTTCCACAAATTATTCATCTAAATGAATTATACTTCATTAAGTTAAATGCCAAATATGTACATGCTAGGGTTAATAAATGGTTTTGCAACATGAGTAAGGAATTGGTGCCAAGAATATGAAGACCTTATGAAACAAACTGTGGAAATTTTTCCAGAAACCCTTTGGATTACAGGAATTACAAACTATCTTTTCTAAGAAATAACAAAAATGTTAGATGTGCTTATTTTATAACTGCCAGCTAAACAATAAGCAGTGCTTAGTTTTCAAAAACTGTTGACATTTGCCAGAAAACAAGTGCTCTAAATAACAGATATTAAATTGAGGTAAATGTCCTATAACTAGCATAGATCTAAACATTTACTTAACAGAAATAGAGGGATTTCAGCAATGCAAAATATGCACATACACACACACCTATGTAACATTGTCACTTTTCAACAGTGACCTCTCCTGCTTGGATTGATTTCAATAAAGGATAGGAAAAGCTTAAACAAAATTAATTAAATGCAGGCAAGCGTAGGCATGAATGTGGCAATTAATTTGATTTCTGCAAGTAGCTTGTTAATAAATGGAGATAGGAAAAGCTAGTTATGGCTGGAAATTTCAAATTCCTTCAACAATAAAGCTGTGTCATATTCATGACACATACTGATGTATGGAGATAAATTGCCTGTCACTTAGTGTAGAAGATACTGCTTAAGTCGTACATTAGATGCATATTAAGTTGTGTAGGAGCCCACATTTAGTCTGTCTGTTTCCTCTAGGTAATGTAGCTCATTCATAATGTCATTTTCTCGGATGTGCTAACGTGGCTAAATGAGCATAGAAGTTATTTATACATTAGCATGGTATGTAGAACATCACTATTTTCCACTTTGCAGAAGGGCATAGGCAAAGTTGACAGGGCTGAATTTATGCAGACTCCGAAAAGAAACTCCAACTCTAATTATCATTTCTTCCTAAATCTGGAACCGGGTGGAGAAAGTAAATTACACATCTGAGCTGAAGTCTTTGTCTTCTTCTGACAACCTACTTATACAAATTGGAATGGCCAGCCTGACAAACATGGAATGCTTCAAAGTTTCCTCTTATAACAAGGAACCCTAAAAGTCTACTGTAAGATACAGTGTCGGATGATTAACATGGGATTTCTGCACAGGTAGTCATTTTCGATGAATTACCCCACATCTAAAATAGATGTAATGTAGCTTATTTATAGTAGTACGAATTTTAATTGTCCACAGCACCCTTCTTTAGTATGCGACTACCGATGTACTCATGTGTTATCTTAAGTTGCACAAGGCATGGTACAGAGCAAGTGCTCCATCTGATAAGGACATAGTAAGTATGTAATTGAAATTGGTCTTTCAGGCAAGCCGTGATTTGTTTTTCCTTTAGGCCCTCAGCATGAGCTACCTTTCATTGTTATAATCTCTCTGCACCATCTGGACCTCTATAAAGATGTTGGTCTCAGCGGTGAAATGAAAGACAAGGAGGATACTAAATAAAACTTACGTAGTGAGAGAAAATTGTTATTGTTGATGCTAATCATAAGTATATCTTTTGAGCTTTTCACCTAAGGATATTAAAAGATTCTCTCAGTGCCAATCTTGGTCTTAAAGTTTTGGGATTGATGGCTGTATTGCTGTACAATGAGGTTAAATATTTTGACAAATAACAAATGATAAGACATGAGATGGAGATACACTTTTTTTTTTTTTTTAATTTACTCATTCATTTAACCGACCTTGGCACATACTCTGTAGAGATGATGATCTAAGTGGTCTGACACTGTAATTTATCATTCAATCTGAAATACCAGTAAGAGTTAAAGGTAGAGCTACTAATAGTTATACTAGGATAAGAGATAGAGAAACTGGCACCATCCAGGCAAACCAGGATCTTATTTCTTGACAATGAAAAGATACAACTTGGTTTTCAAGCTTAGAGCTGCTCAAGCATGCATTCTTTAAGTCTTTGCTCAAGTGTCAATGACCAGTTGAAATTTTCAACAGCCCCAAAAGCCCTTATATCCCTAATGAGAAGGGCAGCAACCCTCAGTATTCTTAATCTTTGCCCCCTGCCTTATTTTTTCCTTAATACTTATCACATTTCAGTATACGATATAATTTATCTTCTTTCTTCTCTGTAGCTCTTCATTCTAATATAAACTCAGTAATGGCAGGAATTTTCCTAAGTTTTCATTGGTTTATTCCCAGCATACAGAGTAATATCTAACACACAGTAACTGCTAAATAAATGCTCACTATATGTATTGCTCCATTTTGGAGCACCAGTTTCGTGCTGGGCATAGTGCTAGATGTTCAGAGGTACAAAATTCTTTCTCTGCCTTCACGAAGCTTCCAAAGTAGTTGGAAGAAATAATTATTCTTACAGATGAAATAAAAAAAAATGAGGTTTCATATGTATGTAGGGTTTTGTAAAATTAGTATTTTACAAGGTTAAATGATTCAAATATTACCAAAAGTATTATGTAATCAAAACCCTGATAGTCTGTCTTTCACGATAATTTCATTTTCCTTTTCATTTTGTTTTAATAATTTTTTAAGCGGGCTCCACACCCAACATGGGGTTTGAATTCATTGCCCTGAGATCAAGAGTCACATTCGCTACCAGCCGAGCCAGCGAGGTGCCCCTGTCTTAATAATTTTTAAATGTCACATTATTTTGCACATAATAATGAGTGAATCATTTGATAAAAATCAAGGAACAAATGGATTAATAAAACATTTTAATTTTATCTTGAAGATGGAAAACATAGCTTTAGGGGCACTTGGGTGGTTCAATTGGTTAAGCATCCAGCTCCTGATTTTTGGCTCAGGTTATAATCTCAGCGTCCTGAGATCGAGCCCTGAGTTGGACTCCATGCTCAGCAGAGAGTCTGCTTCTCACTCTCTGTCTCTTGTGTCTCTCTATACCCCTCTCCCTCTTCCTTTGCCCCTCTCCCCCCTCATACTATTTGTCTAAAATAAATAAATAAGGGACTCCTGGGTGGCACAGGAGTTGAGTATCTGCCTTTGGCTCAGGGCATGATCCTGGGGTCCTGGGATTGAGTCCCGCATCAGGGAGCCTGCTTCTCCCTCTGCCTGTGTCTCTGCCTCTCTCTGTGTCTCTCATGAATAAACAAATAAAATCTTTATAAATAAATAAATAAATAAATAAATAAATAAATAAATAAATGAAATCTTTAAAACAGGAAAAAGAAAATTAGCTTTAGAAATTGGTCCATGGCTACTTTGAAAGAATTAGAATAGAAGCAAGAATACTAATGTTTATTTTCAGTTTTAACAGAAGACTAAATAAAATAGCTTAAAGGAATGAACCTTTTAGAACTGAGAATTTTCAATCTTTCATTCTCTAAGGTGAGGAAGAGGCAGCCATCAACTTGTAGTTAAGTAAACCAGGCTGAAGTAGCTATGTGATCTTGGGCAGCAAGACACCTCATTCTTTTTTTTTTTTTTTTTTTTTACTTTTGATATATTCTTTCTCATTCATTTCTTACATCGGTTTTTTGACTTATGGGATCATAAGTTCTTTAAGGTTCCTGTATTAGTTTCCTAATGCTGCAGTATCAAAGTACCAAAACCTGTGGCCTAAATAAAACAACAGAGATTCATCACAGTTCTGGAGGCTTAAACTCTGAAATCTAGGTATAGGCATGGCCACATTGTCCCTGACAGCTCTGAGGAGGATCATTCTTTGCCTCTTCCAACTTATAGAAGTGTTCCTTGGCTTGTGGATGCATCACTGTATAGTCCCATTGCTGTCTTATGCCTCACTATTATAACATTGTCTTTCCTCTGTGTATGTCTGTGTCCAAATTTCTCTTTTATAGAAGTCATTTTGGACTAGAATTTACCCAGTGATCTAATTTTAACTTGATTATCCCTACAAAATCCCTATTTCTATATAAGGCAACATTCTGAAGTACCAAGGATTCATGCTACAACGTTCTTTTCCGGGGGGATGGGGGGTAGCCATGGGGCACAGTTTAACCCATAACAGTTCCTTTAGGTTCTACGTGATTATAACTCTAATATCAAGAAGAATTAATAGTAAATTTAAAAAGAAAAAAATCTATCTATCTATCATCTATCTATCTATCTATCTATCTATCTATCTATCTATCTATCATCTATCTATATATATATATATATCACTTGGAGATCTCTACCAGATAACTTTTAAAACCATATCTACCCATTCTTTTACCATCATATAAATATAAAGATCTTCTGGGTCATTATGGAAGATAGAATGATTTTCATGATTTATATACGTTTTTTAAGTTGTTTATAATAGTTTTCAGAGTAATTCCTAAACTAACGTCATTGTAAAGAAACGTGATTTCGACAACTAAAGAGAGATTTCAGGATTTATGTTGAACCTGGACAGTTTGTAGTAGACAGTGAAACTTCTATAAAATTTGAGCAACTCTTTTCAACCATTTATTCTCTGCCACTTCATAGGAACAAAGTAGATTGTGGTAATTTTTAACTGTATTTCACTTAGTATCAAAAAGCCGACAATGTAGAATATTGAAGGACTGGTAACATAATAGGTTTCCAAAACAATAACTAAGGTAAAGAAATAAACTCACTGTGGATTACCATGAATTCATATTTAGATATTTCTAGGAATACTTCTGAAAAGGATTTCTGTACCAGATTTCTATATTTCTGTGTAAAAATGGATTTATTTATTTCTATGATAACTACTACAATTTCATAAATGTTAAGCACATTGAATCACTTAAATCTGTTAACACTTATTCTGTATCTTTTTCTTATTTATGGAAAAATATTATTGCATGCATCTCTAACGTAATAAAAAATCATTTCCTTCTTACTATTATAGAAAATTCCATTCATAAGGAGTAGCGATTGAATTCATCATTGCTAAAGAAGCTAAATGCTTTTCAGGTATAGAACATCACAGATTGCCAGTGAGACCCCCTAAATAAGATTAAAAATTTCAAGATATTAGAATAGGTAAAATATATATTTTTGATAAATATATTTTAATGTTTACTTTTTTCTCCAAATTTTAATTATTTTCAAATTTTAATCAAATCAAATTTGATTTCATTTCAGATCTCTAGAAAACATTTGGTCAAAAGAGTTGTGCAAATCAATTAGCACCTTTGACATATTCACTGAGGTTTAGAAAGTTTTTGGCAGAAGTTGCTAGAGTAAAGCCTCCGTTGGGCATAGTCAACATGTTTTCTTTTGAAAAGCCATTTATCTCTGCTGTGTGAGACATGTCTTTAATAGAAGAATGCTGTTGGACTCATTACCAGAGATTCTAACACAATGTGGACTTAATTCACTTCCTTCTCTTTCCTTGGTCAGGAGAAAGGAATGTGTTATGACATTGTGTGAGTGTTCTTTTTTTTTGTTAATGTGTGTGTGTGTGTGTGTGTGTGTGTTCTAATCAAAGACCAGTCCATTATATCCTCTCCTAAAATAGTGTTGTTGTTTTTTAAGTGCATGTTTATTTTTATTTTGCCATTATCATTGTTCTTACTTGCCACTTCAAAGAGTGGCATACTTGAGAAATAGTCATCTATTTTTGATGGGTTCAGTGTGTTGTGTCCATGTTCAGAATCTTTCTCATTCCCTGAAATCTTTATGTCTATGCAGTAGTGGAAATGACAAGAAAGGAAGAGGAAAGAATATTGGGTTGAAAATGATGTGAACTGTGGTAGAAAGGTCATTCTGACACCACTCTGTCTCATACAACCCATCACTGTGATTTAGTTATACACTCTTGTGTATAAAATGTATAATCTGACAAGCATGTTTTTAAGATATAAAATAGTTTCCTTTCATCAACATGTCTCTGAGCAATAGACCATTCAAAACATAGTTATAGAATATCCTACCATGTAACTAACACATAACTAGATAATGTGATAGAATATCCTACCACGTAACTAACACATAAATAGATAATGTGATAAATTTACATAAGTATAGAAATGGCATTGTAGTTTTGGCGTTTTTTATCTAGTTGGCTATTTTTCCTCATATCTTATTATATTACTATTTCAATTCCTTAATTTCCCTCTGTTCTGCTTAATCAGAAAACAAAGTTATGAGTTAAGAGAAAACTCAACATTGTTTAGCTTACAAAATGAAATTCTAAGAGTGAGGATATCTTTATAGAAATATAACTTGGCATTTCAATTACAAAGTCAACACTGATATTAAATAGAAAAGCAAAACAGTGGAGTATTTGAGTTCCAATTTAGATCGTTTAATATGGTTTGAATTTCTTGATTTGTAAATTATTTCTAAAAACTGACCTATTTGATACTGATTTGTGAAACTTTGAAGAGACATATTTTCAATAATATATTTGTTGTAAGTATATTGCTATTCTTTTTATGGACAATTATATGTAAATTTCCAAAGTTTAAGGTTTTTAAATATTTTAATATACCTCAGAAATGACAATATAAATAAATAGAAAGATAGATTTAGAAAAATAAAAATTTTATCTCATCTCAGCTTGGTAAGATAGTATATTGTATAAAAATTGTTATCCATACAGTAAGCAAGATCCTATTGAAAGTATAAAGTAGGACCATTTTTATGGATATTTGGAAATAGAATATGAATGCTTAATTGCATTTTTATAAAAACTTATTTTTTTCAAAAAGGAAAAGGGTTCTTGGACCCTCAAAAATGAGATACCATCATACTTCTTAATAGGCAGAAGGCATCTTTTTTTTTTTTTTTTTTTGCGGAAAGCATCTTGATGATAACTTTGTCTTTGAATTTTAAAGCAGCTAGCTAATTGAACAGAATTTAGTTGTAAATATTCAGAATGCCAACCTATTTTTTGCTGTCTGTAATATTAAGTTAAGTGACTGTTGTGAGGACTTCTTCAATAGTAATGTTGAAATCAAGTACAAACTTCCGTATGCTGACTTAAATACAACTGTCAAAATATGAGTTGACTAAAACAATCCAGCAACGAGCACTGCATAATAAAAATCTCTCAAGTGCCACTTTCTAAGCCATCATGAACATGTTCAGTGTCTAGCAAGATAACCTTGCATATTATAAGCATTAATATATATTTCTTGGCTTAAAACATTTCTCCATCTTAAGAGATATAGGAAATTAAATTATATATGTATATATAATTTATATTTAATGTATAACAAATTATAATTTAAAAATACAAATCTTATTTGTAAGTAAACCTTAGAGTATTAGTTTATTATGCTGCTTTGAATATATTAACTGTATGGACATATTAATTTATAATAAATACATAAATTATATATTGCCATACAAATATAATTACATTTAAATAAATTTTACATGTATATATTTGTATCTGAGGTCACAGAAAAATAGTTAGATCACAGAAATTACTTATCCCATCCCAAAAGACAAAATAAAAAAATGTGATTTCATATCAATTTCAGGAATTATATTTTTAAATAGAAATTAAGATATGTTATATTGCGGTGCCTGGGTGGCTCAGTAGGTTAAGCATTACCTTGTTTATCTCTTGATGATGCACATACTTGTACCAGCCTCTTTTTAAAGTGGGATACATGTGTACAAGTAAGGCAAAGAAAGAGAAGGTAAAGGTTCTGGTATGCAGTTTATTTGATGAAAAGAGGAAAGAAACAATTTATATAATGCATGAAACTATTAATATTAAAAGAAGACAGCACTAAGAGTATGGAGAAGAAAGACAAAACAGTATTAATTTTTGTGCATGGCCTATACCCTTAAGGAACTCATTGTGTAGCTACAGAGATAAAATCAGCATAAACACAACCTGCTAAAATATGTGTCTGATAGTGGTGGAAGGTTAAAGGATTGAGAGAGGGATCCCTGGGTGGCTCAGCTGTTTAGCGCCTGCCTTTGGCCCGGGGTGTGATCCTGGAGTCCCGGGATTGAGTCCCATGTCAGGCTCCTGGCATGGAGCCTGCTTCTCTCTCCTCCTGTGTCTCTGCCTCTCTCTCTCTCTCTATCATACATAAATAAATAAATAAGTAAATAAATAAATAAATAAATAAATAAATAAACAGACAAATAAATAAATAAATAAATCTTAAAAAATAATAAAGGATTGAGAGACTGTATGGGCTGAAATTCTTTAAGTGTCAGAGAGGAGGTGGAGCTTGAATGTGTATAAAAGAGGATTAATAATTGCATGCTGTAAGGAAAAGACAACATTATTAATATTAAGACTAGCTAAGGTTAATATTAACAATATTAATCTTGGTGCTAGTAATACAAATTAAGCAAGGAGGACTTAAAAAGCAAACTGAATTTCTTATGTATTGAAAAATATCTTGTTTGTCTTGTATAAAAATGATTATCTTGTTTCTTATCTATTAAGTTGACACCAGCCTTTGGGGATAGCTGTGAATTATGTAAATGGTGATATTAATAGCTGTCCTAACAGTTGTTTATTGAGCAATTGCTATGTGCTGGACACCATACTAAATGTTTTATACAATTTGTGACATTTCAATATCTCCATAGCACCATAAATTAAAATTCATTTGCCCAGTTTTGTAAGTAAAGAAAATGAGCCTCAACAGGATGAAATTACTTGCCCAAGTTAACAATAAGTTAACAAGTTAACAATGTTTGTATAGAGGAAGCTTGATATTTTACCCTTCTTATCTGACTCAAACATTATTCCTGCCCTAAACCATTATGTTGTGCAGCCTCAACTAAATACAAAGATGTTCAGTTTCCAGTTAAATAAATTATTGATCGCACTCATATTTTAAAGGGTCTCCTTTATGCCAATCTTCAGGATATTCAGTTGGATTCTCACTTGACTATGTGTAGATAACACTAAAGTTATATAGTTCTGTTGTTTCCTCAGAACTATTGTACATTGTTCATTAGTACATTCTTCAATTATAGAAAATTAACACCTTAAGTAGAAAGCATTGTGTTTTCCTCTGGGAATACAGTGATAACCAGGGTGGACTTCTTTTCACAGAACAAAGTCTAGTTAAGGTGATGAGGCTATTATGCAAGGTATCTTTAGGATTTATACCTTTTTAGCATTGTAAACTGAGACATGACCGTGCACTCTGGATCTTGACTTTGAATATTGTCCCGGGTGATTTCAGTTAGATCTAATTTTTAAACTTTATATAAACTAAGCAGTGTCTATCGGTATTGCCACAGTCAATATTTGTTGTCCTCCAAATTTCTTAGACTGATTCTGTAATGACTTAAATATTTCTCATATCCCAAGAATATGAAAACCTAAAGGATCCTCAGATTTGTAACCTAGATCAAGATTATGGAAGATCACTTAAAAAAAAAAAAAGATTATGGAAGATCAGGACACCTGAGTGGCTCAGTGGCTTAGCGTCTGCCTTTGGTTGTGATCCCGAGGTCCTGGGATCAAGTCCCACATCAGGCTCCCTCTGCCTATGTCTCTGCTTCTTTCTGTGTCCTCAGGAATAAAAAAAAAAAAAAAAAAAAAGACTATGGAAGATCACAGAAGGAAAATAGGAACAAAACATTTAAAAAATGAGAAATAAAATCAATTTTATTATTGTGAATGACTAAAACCAAGCATGCCTCTTTTTCTTATTAATTTCTAAAACTATAACCATGCAATTTATTTTATAGTTTATAGTGGCTGATAGCATGTTTTCATATTTATCAGATGTGAAGAGAATATTTAAAAGTTTTTCAGGCACCACAATGTAGATGCTACAACATAAGGATTAACAGAGGCCTTTAACTATCCTCATTTAATTTAAGGAATTAACACAGATTTTGTTATATGCCTAAAGTCATCCCTATTTTATAAAGAAAATGGGATTCAGTAAGCTTAAATTATCTGCCCCAAACAATCTATTTTTTAAAGAAAGGATCTTGGATTCTGACCCATTACTCTCATCTGGTTTTGGCTGAACTGTTAGATTTCAGCCCTCCGTGTCAGGGTTCTTCCACACAGTGTGTACACTTGGGCAGCATAAATGAATATGATTATGTTGATTTTTCTAGCACTTAAAGATTATTTTTATTTCTGGAGATTTATTATTCACCTAGAATTAAAATAATTAATTATCTCAAAGTTTAATTTTGAATGTTTATACCCATATTTCCTCAGAGAATTTTAATATTCTCAAAGCAAATGTCATCTACTGGCATGTCAATTATCATTATTATTGGAAACATTTACATTTTTTAAATCACAGGATAAGATTAACCCACTAGAATTTACTTTTGAAGTAAAATTAAAACCTTTTAGAACCAATAGTAGAATTCCCTTAACTAAATATCAAAATATTTTAAATGTAATTTTATCTTTATTGTTGAAAAAAACAAGGCAGAATTATGTAAGAAATTGAAAGTAAAGGTCAAACATAATTTTCTTTAGTAAGTCATTTAGTTTGCCTAAATGCAATCTAATTTCAAGGATATAAGTAGATTTCCATCTATATCCTATTATTCCATCTCGCAGTTAGGAGTTTCAATCTTTTTGAGGAGACAATCTAAAAGGTGACTCCTTTAAGATCAATTGTGGTTTATGAGCCCTGTTTGAATTACAAAAATTATAGGGAAGGTGAGACTGCAGAGTAGAAGATACCCCATCTGAAAGCAGTTGTGAAAAGTAAGCTCTCCCTGGGCTGTCTGAGGTTATCTGTATTATTCACAGAAAATACAGATCTAAGGGAAACCCTAGTAATTTTTTTGCCTTTCTGATATGAAAGAGGACAAATCTAATAGCCTGGTCTGCACTGCTAAAGAGCAGGGAAGGACAATATGAAAGTAGGCTACAAAGACATTGACTAAATCATAGAGTATTAGAGCTGAAAGAAGGAGGGACTGCCTCTCTATCTAGTTCAGTGTTTCTCAAAGTGTGATCTAAGGACTACCTAGCTGAGCATCATTAGGGCTCCTTATTACAAAGGTAGATCTTCGAGCTGTAACTCAAATCTGGTGTTGAGCCTTATCTAAGAATCTAAGATACACACATATAAACACACACACACACACACACACACACACACACACAGAAAGAGAGGGAGAAGGAAAGAAAGAAAAAGAGAGGGAGAATATAGGAAAGATTAGAATGATTTATCTAATCCAGACACTTCATTTTACATATGAGTAAACTGAGGCCCAAAGAGATTTAAGACTTTACCTGAGATCATCTAGTTTGCTATCAGCATCCTTCAAATCTAGGTTTTTTGACGTCTTCTATCAATGATTCCCATCTTAATTCAATACCAATATGACACATGAAACCAGTCTAATCATTTAGACTAACTTTTTTGAAAAGGTCTTAGTTTGAAAGGCCACCATAGATAGATTTTATTATGGTTGTTTCTTTCCTCCTGAAATTCAAGCAGTTGAATTATTTTTAAAACCACACCAAAAGAAACTGAGCACTAGATTCTTCAAAACTGTGCAGAACCACTTAATTGTCTGAGAACTCCAGGATATGCTCATGAGCCCCATTTTAACAAAATTGACAAAACATTATTCATTGATGATTTATTATTGTCCCTGCTTATCTAGAGAACATATTCATTCAAATTATCAAAAACTGATTTCAAATAATTGTAACCCATTATTTTAAAAACTGATTTCAAATAATTGTAACCCAATTATTTCAAATAATTGTAGCCCATCCCATGATCAATTTAGTTAAAAATCTTTTGTTTCTTGACTAGTCTTTAATTTCCTAGTAAGTACTGCTGGGTATTCAGCTATTTCAGTTACTGGCAATATAAACTTGCTAATAGATTTAATAACGAATTCATTACATATTTTGTGCAGCGTGGTACAAATTAGTTTTGATTATCGGGTAAAAAAGGCTCTACCCTTTTTAGTTTGATGGTTTTGTTTTTTATGTCTTTTTAAAAGGAATACTGAAGATTTTCTGGTAAGTAACTTGGCCTATTATTTAATCTTTAGAGGTCCTGTTAGAGAAGCAGTAATAGTTATACTCATAAAACTCAAAGTGTAAAATAATACTGGCATTGAAACACTTGTTTTGCATCTGTGTATTTCCTTAAAGATTTCATTATTAAAATTGTTTTCTTAAGTTAACATAAAAATGACTTGTGGGGATGGAGTACATAATTCTGTGAATTTTAACTCATGAAGAGATTTGTATAGCCACCACCACAAAATGGATTAAAGAAATTTCCATCACTCAGAAAATCGTGTTTGCTTTCACTTTGTAGGTATACCTTTCTCCCATCTTTAACCACTAGCATTCACTGAACTGTCTACTGTCAATGGAGTTTTGTCTTATTGCGAATATAATATGAATGAAATCATGCCCTATATGGGACTATATATGCCCTATATATTTAGACTGCTTTCTTTCTCTCAGCACTGCCTTTGAGATTCATGCCCTTTGTGTGTCTCAATAGTTTGCTCCTTTTTTTATTGCTGAATCACAGTATTTCATTGAAGAGATGTACCAATTTGTATATCCATTCACCTGGTGAAGTGAAGGTTCATTTAAGTATCCCGTCATTGACGATTATGAATAGAACAGCTATAAATAGTCATATATAAATCTTCTTATGGATAGATGCTTTCCTTTCTCTTAACGTAAATACCTAAGAGTGGGATTTCTGGGCCATATGATAAATATAAATTTAAAAGAAATATCCAAATCATTTTCCAGAGTAACTGTAACAGTTTTCATTCCCAATAGCAATGTGTTAGTGTTCCACATCTTTGGCATCACTTGGTTATTATCAGTACTTCTTACTATAATCAGTATAATGTGTATATTGTGGTATTTCAGTGTAGTGTTGATTTGCATTTTCCTAATGGCTTTCCTAATGGTTTTTTTTTTTTTTGTAATGTGATTTTTTTTGTAGTTTCAAGTTTTTATTTAAATACCAGTTAGTTAACATAGAGTAATATTAGTTTCAGTGTAGAATTTAGTGATCCACCACTGAGTCCAATGGCTAATGATGTTAAACATTTTTCTTCCTGTGCTTAGTTACCATCTGTATATCCTATCTGCTAAAATGTTTATTCAATTCTTTTGCCCATTTGCAAATTGGAGATTTGATTAATGTTAAGATTTGAGAGTTATTTATATAGCCTAGATGCAAATCTTTTGTCAGATATGAGATTTGCATATTCTCCTAGTCTGTAGCTTGTCTTATTATTCTCTTATCCATTATTTCCACAGAGAAAAAGTTTTATTTTTTTTTAAAGATTTTATTTATTTATTCATGAGAGACATAGAGAGAAAGAGAGGCAGAGACACAGGCAGAGGGAGAAGCAGGCTCCATGCAGGGAGCCTGATGTGGGATCCCTGATCTGACTCGATCCCAGGTCTCTAGGATCAGGCCCTGCGCTGAAGGTAGCACTAAACTGCTGAACCACCTGGGCTGCCCAAAAGTTTTAATTTTGATAGTATTTAACGTTTCTAAATCTTCTCATGATTTCTCACTGTAACTGTGCACCCCCTTAGTGTTTGTAGTACATTGGAAAAAACAGAAACATTGACTATATGTTATCTAAGCCTTATACTTATATTGTTCCTGCACTGACCTTCACCCTTAGGTATTCATTTGGTCATTTTTTTTTCATTGTCTTCTCAAACCAACTGACCCATAAAGTTTTCCTGTCTTTCTCAAGTTCTTTTTCTGTTTCCAAAACTGAGTCATATTAGACCCTTCCAACTCCCTTTTACTCTGCTAGTTTCCAAGTTCAATAGATTATTTGTCTAACTTTCTTTACATACAGGCACCCCTATTTTCCATTGGTGCTACCATCATCCTAGTTCAGAGTCTATTTATCCCCTCATACAAATCTTGCTAACTGGCCTGCTAGCACTTATTTACCAGGTTCTAGTCTAGCATGCATGCTCAAAATGATATTTTCAGTTTGTGATCTTTACTTAAAAACTTTCTGTAATTCACCATTGTGAGGAGAATGGCATCCAAACTTGGAAACCTATTATTATTCAAGATCTTCCAAACTTCAGTCCTGTTTCTCCTTGCTTGCCTACGACTATTACTCAGTGTGAGCAATCAGCTCCACTCAGAATGTTCTTTCTCTTTGCAGCAGTGCTGTATATAGAAATGGCTTCTACTCTCCTGCTCTTGGGAAATGTACAATCTAGTTTATATAGCAAACTGGCTATTTGTATGACACTAAAAGTCAGTTACTAGTTCTGTACTATTTTATTATGTTATAAAACTGAAAATTTGGCCCAAACATGAAGGTGGGCATAAAAAGAAAGAAGAAAACAAACAACCAAAACAAAACAAAGAACAGTCATTTTAAAAATCTCCTTAATAGGGACACCTGGTTGGGTGGTTAAGTCAGTTAAGTGGCCAGCTCTTGATCTTGGCTCAGGTCATGATCTCAGGGTTTTGAGATCCAGCCTCACATTAACCCCATGTCAGGCTCCATGCTCCCTGTGGAGTTTACTTGGGATTCTCTTTCCCTTCTTCCTCTGCTCATCTTCCTGCTCATGCACTCTCTATTTCTCTCTAAAATAAATACAATATTTTAAAATTATAGCTTATTAGGGATATAATTTAGAATTAAACTTGAAATTTGAAGAGATTTTTAGAACACATGTTGTGCACCTGTTTCCAATAAAAACTACCCCTCTGAAATCGTTAATGTTCACATCAGCCAAATTTTCCAATATGTTTTATTAACTATTTTTTATGTTGTTCAGGTATTATGGCTTATGTAATGAAGACATTCACTCTGGTAATCTCTATCTGATGTCTTTCATTCAACAAACTATTCCTGAGATTTTTTTCTCCTATTGTTGCATAATGTTGTAGATTGTTCATGCTCATTGTAGTACAGTTTCCATTGTGTGATAATTTTATCCATTCTATTCTTGATTTGGGCACATTTAGGGTGTTTCCTGTTACATGCTATTATGAGTAGTGGTGTATCTCATAATATTTATTATGGTCCATGCCATTTGGTGAACATGTGTTAAGTCTTTTCTGTGAGATCTGTATTTAGGCATGGAAAGTCTAAGTTGCGGAGTATGCTTATGTTGAGCTTTAGTGAAGACCACCAATTTTTCAAAGTCTTATTTCCTCAAAAATTTTTAAAGATGTATTTATTTATTTTACAGAGAGAGAGAAAGAGAGAGAGAGAATATGTGTGTGTGTGCGTGTGTGAGCACACAAGTGGAGAGAGAAGCAGAGGGAGAGAGAAAGAGTCTCAAGAAGACTCCACTCTGAGCGTGGAGCCCCATCTGGGGCTCAATCTCACAATTCTGAGATCATGACCTGAGTGGAAACAAAGAGTCCGATGCTATACTTACCTGGCAGGGGAGATACCATGATCACAAAGAGTCCGATGCTAAACCAAATGAGACACCCACTCTCCCTTTATTTCATCAAATTTTAAAAGAATCTGAATTAGACTATTTATAGGAATCTAATGTGGGAGGAGATGTATTATAACATTAAATGGACAGAGCAGTTAAAATTAGGCAAAAAAGAAAAATACATGTCATAAAGTTCTAACAAAGTAGAGAACGACCTAAAGAATGATGCCCTAAAGAATGATGCCCTAAAGAATGATGACTATGATCCTGGTACAGGCAGCTCATGTGTAAATGAACGTGTTCTAAAACTGACGAAAAAAAAAAAAAAAACTGAGGAAGAACTGATCCTTTTTTTATTTATAGTAGATAGTATATGATGCAGAGCTTTTTGAACTTTTTTTTTTTTTTTGCATTTAAAAACATCTGCCTAAGGTTTCAAGTGCTTTTAAATTAGCTTAGTCTTGAATAGGTGCTAATAAAACTACTGTGTGTGACAATTGATAATAAAATCCCTGTGTCATGTCAGTATGTGGATGAGTGTTTTTTATTATTCAAAAGAGAACATGGGGCTTTGTTCATTTTCACAAAATATTCCTTCTTCTTCAAGGTAGTTTAGGCCTCCTTCCCTCTTCCTGCTAAGCCACTGAACTATCTCTAAATTTTAATTCTTTCTACCTGCCTAGATATTTTTTTGTAATTCACATCTGTAGGTATTAGTAACTGTATCTATTACAGAGCACAAATAAAAATGAAGTGCATTTTCCAGTAAGGAAATGCAAGCTCAGATAATGGCTTAAGGCCAGTTAGGAGATGTATAAATGGATGCTGTGTTCTATGTGACCACAGCCAGAGACTTTATGAAGAAACAAGCAACTTTTTTTTTTTTTTTTTTTTTCCCCAGCAAGCAATATTCTCTGTGTTCCTGTGTGGTTTTCCCTGATACCAAGTAGAACAGAACTCACATTGTGAGCTTTGGTAAGGGCCAACTGAGAAGACACACAGAGCACACTTAATTGGGTTCATTCAGACTCTATAATTCTTTAAAATAAAATGGTCTGTTAAAGCAAAGTTATATATTATGTTACCAAGAGTTAAAAGTTACTTCATAAATAAAAACATTAATTTTAGATGTGGAAATCAATAATTTATTGCTCTGGTGACATTTGAAAATACGTCTTTAGAAGAGTTTACTTTGTTTCTCTTAATTTTTTTTTTCAATATTATAGCCACAGGGTCACATTTATTACTTATAAGAATGGTGCCATTTGGAACACTAGGTAATAAGGCATATTTCCCCAAAGCATTTTATAAAACATACAATTTATTTGCTGCTAATTATTGTGGGTTCTCAATACTTAAAAAAATAACTGCAATGAAACAATAAATTATTACCAATCCTATATTCATAAAATCAGGCATGAATTGCTGTGAGTGAAAATAATAGCATTTCTTTGCTAAGAGCCCTGCCACATTTTAATAAGACTTACTCAGTCCATCATATTGTGGTTTTTGATGTCATTTATATACTGATGAATCCCCAATGTGTATCTGGAATCTTCATCCCTATGATGGACTCCTAATTTACATAACTGACCACCTACTTGATATTTCCACTAATATGTCTAAGAGCTATCTCAGACTTCTCAGGACTGAAACAGAGCTGTCCATTTTCCCTTTCCAAACCCAAAAGTTCTGCAGAAATCCCTTCTCAAAAATTACTATTATCATACTTCGAGTTGTTCAAATCTAGTACTTCATAATTGTTATTAATTCCTCCCTGAGCCCCTCCCTAAAATACAAGGACACAATTGAAAGCCACATGAGTCCACTTTCAAAACATATCAATTTCTGTGTTTTTCCATTGCCACAGCTAACACTCTAATCAAGCCATCATCATCCAGTAACATGATGACTGGAATAGCCCTTGATTTAATCTCTAAAATCACTCTTTACTGTAGATCTACATGACTTGGCACCTTTCTTGCTCTGTGACCCCACATTGCCTCATATTTACTTTACTCTCCTTCACTTGCTTTGTTTCAGTCTTACTGATCTTTTCATGTCTTATATACTCTGAGTTTGTTCCTACAACATTTTTTTCTTTTTTTTTTTTTGCTAAATAAGTATAAACTGTGGATACATTTGAAGCATTCAGGGGGAAAAGGTGGTAGCCGCCCTGTTTAGTTACCAATTTATTGATTTTGTTCTCGCTTTACTCTATAGTCTGTCACTTGAATGCAGTTAGTTCAAGGACATGAGAAAAGTCCAGTGTCCAAGCTTTAAAAAGTAGTTATAAATGGTGAATGCCTTTACCTAATCTTTACTTTTCAGTTAGCTTGATGCAATTTTAAAACAAGTGTTTTCATTTCACCCATCAGAAGGTCCCTTACTGAGGGATGACTTCTGGGGTTCTGGATCTTCTTGGAGTCCACTTAACCTTGTATCTGATTTCACACAACTGCCTGTTTTAGATTGGTAATCCCCTGGAAAAGTGAGTATTTTTCTGTCTGGGCCCCAGGTTTACCTAGAGGCTTCAGACAGGAACTGTTGTCTTACCTCCGAACCTGACCCTTGACTGTTCCTCTGGCCTCAGCAGGCTTATTTGTTTAACCCTTAGGCCAAGCCTCTATTTCCCCGTGCTGGGTCTTGGCATAATCTGTTCTTGGGGAGGCTCACAGCTCAAATACATCATCTTGTTTTAAAAGCAGCTTACTTTTAGTCAGAAATGTAAAATTACAGAATTTTAGGGATGGTAAATTTTTTAAGTATTATCTGCCTCTGTATTCTTATATTTAAAATGTAAGTGACAGTTGGCCAAGGTGTAATAGTCATACCCTTAAAATATTTAAGATTATAAAATTCCACACTTGGCATTTCTGTAAATTTAACTTTTTATTTTTCACATACACACAAAGGCCTGGAATTGCAGTAATAATAATGTAATTCTGCACTCTAGTCGTATTTTTCTTTTCTCAAATAAGTTTTTCATATATTGGATATAAACAATAAATACTGTTTCTTCTCTCCATTTAGCTTCTAATTTCACAATTTCACTGCTCCTTCCTCTTTTTTTCATGAAAAGATATAGTGAGAAGATGATTTCATAGGAATAGTTGTGGCATCTTCTTCCCTACTATTCCCTATATCAAATCCTGCCCTGTAAGCAGGAGATTGTTTCTATGATGGATAGTCTGGCCAATATGACTTCCTGTGCCTTATTCAAAGGATATATAAGATGATATGGGAGTAGGAGAGGTCAAAGCTCAGCACAAGTGCCGCATGCCATTCACAGAGAAGAGCATCAGTTCCTTATGTTGCAGAGACATTTGATGGTGATTTGAAGAACAAAAGAATTTAAATTTACCTTTAGGATGGTAACCATCCCTGATTGATCCCATTCATCAATGCCTGTTTGATTCTTTAACACTGAGTCCTTCATTTTTGATGCTTACTCAAAAATCAGCAATAAATAACCAATTGCTGAACATTTACTGTGGATCTAGCACAATTTTGGGTGCTTTGCAGGACCCAACACTTATTATTTGTCTTCTAGGAACATAGAGAATAGTTTGGCAAACTTAATCAGCATATAGACAAAACAAAACACTTTGTGCTTTGGCAAAAGAAGACTTTTTTTTTTTTTTTTTTTTTGGCCCTGCATTTTAGTTTGAGGAAACCAGATTAATTAATCCATTAAAAAGTGGTGATATGTGAATCAGGAATATGGCTCTTAAGTTACCTCTGCCATTAATTACGATGGCAAAGGTTAGCTTGTAGTTATTATCTACTATGTGACTTTACTTGTTAAAGTAAAGGTTTTATTTGACTACAACTATATGGTGGTAGGTATTGTTATTTGTTATTTCCTGTCGTTCTTCCAAGGGAAATATTTCTATGTATAATTTCAAATTTTCAGCACTTCCAGCTTGCACTAGTGGCGTATGGCCATAGCTCAATACCTCAGCCCTTCTCCTCACTCTGACAGGCTTGGAATAATAGACTTTAGGACATTTTGTTAGTTATCAAAATTGTATGACAATTAAAATATTTGGCAACACTGGGCTTAGTGACTTCTGAAGGGGCTATTTGTCCTAACATTTGAAGCATTGCCTATCTGAAGAGATCTTAATATGCAAATAATTAAAGTGACAAGGAGTCCCTGGAAACTTTTCAGGCTCATTGGTGCTCAGGATCCCTGGTGCAAGTGCACATCTACTACTGAATTTTGTGGTTTGTCTAATGAAGTTGAATGAGTGCTGGAAATGCAATCACTTATCTTTTCCATTGCCACAGAATATGCTCAATAATCTATGGTAAGTCAAAAACTCAAATTAATTCATTACAAAATATAAACTATAACTGTAAAAAAAGTATTTGTCTGCAATTTAATTAAAAGGCCAAGTTCTAAACTCTAGATAGGGGTATAAGTTGTACTGACAAACAGAGACTTTAAGTACATTATTATTTTTCTTACTGTGCTATGTAGTTCTCATGTTATATTAGATCTGGTAGGAAAGAAGAATGAAGATGAAGGACTTTAATATCAGAAGGACTACACTAGCAAGGTAGCTAATTATCTTATTCATAATGTGCAAGATACATTTTCCCTTTTTTTTTTGTTTCCTTAGAATTAACTCTTGAATAAAATAGGGGTGATTCCCTTTGGTTTATCTGATAATCTCAACTTGATTAGATTTTGCTGCCTTGTCTTTAAAGGCTCTCTGGGTTTACTGCATCCTGTGAGTGTCCCATCTTATGCAAAAGGCAGGAACTCTCAAGACTAGGATGTGGTTGTGAATTTCTTTCAGGAAAAAAAAATTCATTTTTTAAGGATTTCCCTAGTAGGTGTTCAATCACTGAAACACAACCAATCTGGAAATTATACATCAGTGTTACTTGTGAGCTTTGCTCCATTTTCTCTTCAATAAAAGTATGTATTATAACTTTGAAGCATACCACATGTACTAATTTTTTTTTGCTGTTAAAAGTATTCCATGACAGAATTCAAAGGGAAAATTAAATTTATTTTAAATTAAGAAGTGAACTTTTATTAAGCTTTCAAACTTTTTGCATTTCTAAAATTCATGTTAGCATTCACATACGAACAGGTGAGTAGTAGCTCATCCTTTTTATTGTATCCCTTTGTTAATACTCTTACATCAAAGGTGCCATCACTTAATTAAAACAAAGACTAGAATTTATTCAGTCCCGATTGAAAGTCAGTTAGTGTTTCAAATGTTTCCCCGACCCTAAACATTTAGGTCTTACCTATGAGTATTCTTCTTTTCCATCTTTTTTTTTGTTTTCTTTAGAAAACATAAAAAAGAAAAGCAAAGGGAAACATTTCCAGCTGAAGCAGATTTGGAGTCTCTAGGACCTGTCTCCTGGCCCAATGATGCTTATAAAAACCTGCTACTTTGCTCACCTCCTTGATTTTCTGTTTAATTATTTAAGAGCTAACTAAACCAAATCAAGTATCATTTTCATTCCCTCTTTTTTCTAAGATTCCTTTTTTTCACTTGTACACTATGTTGTTACCTTATTAGGAATTTTATATACCTTTATTGTTTTGTAAGGAATAATCCAATACCGAATTTTATCAGGCTACAGTCCTTTCCATGCCATTCAGCTGTTTCATCTTTCACAAGTCATTAACCAGTGAAAATAGCTTTCACTTCTATGGTGCTTATTCTGTGTCAAATAACCTTTTATATATATTAACCCATATAATAATCACTATATTCCTATGAAAGAAATATTCTTATTATACCTATTTTCCAGATGGGAAGATTTAAGCACAAATAAGTACTTTGTGTAATTCACACAATGCTAATGGTGGAGCTAGGATTTAAACTGAGTCAGGCTTCATGGTTTTAATTATAAATCTTGCTGCTTCTCTGAATTTCACTTTCTTCATTAGTTAAACGAATGGATTGGCATTGATGACACCTGAAGTTCTGCCAAACCCTAAATAAATGAATATGTTGATGGGGTAAATGTATATATGAAAATTTCACACTTGATTAGAAATATTCTCGTATTGATGATTTTCCACATAAATGTTTTATGAATGATAGCTTCAAAAAAAACTTTTTGTTCCTATTCTTTTTTTTTTTTTTTTTAAGATTTTATTTATTTAGCTATGAGAGACCGAGAGAGAGAGAGAGAGAGAGAGGCAGAGAGAGAAGCAGGCTCTACACTGGGAGCCTGACCTGGGACTCGATCCCGAGTCCTGTGCTGAAGGCGGTGCTACCCCAGCTGCCCCTTGTTCCTATTTATAACCTATAACACAGTTTTTCCTCCTGAGTTCTCAGTAAGAATTTGGTTGGTTGATTCAGTGGTTGATTAATTGGTTTTTAAAAAACTGACACTGCAGCACCTGGAAACCACACTGGACAGGCAGCACCGGGAAACCAGACCCTGAAATTGTACCAGGCACTTCTCCTTACTTATGACTAAAAATGGAACAATGTTCTAGTTTACTACATCCCAGGATCACTTAGGAGGATATGGGAAGGAGGAAGGATGGAAGGAAGACCAAGGTAGGAGGGACACTATGTGCCATACATCTTTTTGCGTTTTATGATTTTCGAGCTTTGTGAATATATTATCTGTTCAGCAATTTAAATAAATCACTGAAAAAAGTTTCTGTGGTCTCAGAATAGGTCCTTAGCAGTACAGCTGAGCAATTCTGAGGTCAAGATTCTCCTCTGTTTTGTCTAAAGGGCACCCTTCATTGAACTACAAGAAGGCCATGTGAGTTCAATTAATTGGGATCACTCAAGCAGTACGATTATGAGAGACAATCCTCTGCTGGAAGTAGTGTGAAAAACTAAAATAACAGAGTGAAATAATCTAATAGGGAAACAGAATAATGAATGACAGGCACTATCAGAAAGCAATTTTGCACTAAACCAAATAGAATGAGTAGCAAGATTAATAAGAATTTAGAGAGGAGAGGAATCAGGATGGCCCAGAAAATTTTTCTGGACCACTTAATGGCTCTTTTTGCACATTCCTATCCCTGGAGCTGAGAGAATAGTATATATGGTCTGCTATAGATAAACTAAGGCAAGAGCGTGAGTCCTAGTTAATCCACCCTTGCTGACCAAACACCTCAATATTTATGATTCTGCTCTACTTATTTTGAAGAGAAGTCAACAATTAAATGTAAGGACAGAGTGACCTGTGACCACTATGTACAGAGGGAAAACATGTCTATTATCAAGCAAGTAGAGTGGTGCTGGTGCATCCAGGGACAAGTCAGTGTGGTATAATGGAACTGGCAAACACAGTGACTGTTATGAGCAAAGTCGGCTCAGTTCAGTGTCAACTGGCAAGTACTGATGAGTCAGGGATTATAGCAATTATTCTATGGCTGAATGAGCAACCAAGCTTTTTCGTTCTTTTTTTCTTTTTTTTTTTCTGTTTTTATTGTATTACAAAAGTCATGACATCTATTCTTTTAACAAATGTTTACGTGTACAATATAATATTCTTAATAAGTAAATGCAAATTTGTTGTATGGTGGATCTCTAAATCCATTTTTTTCAGCTTGCATGATTGAAACTCTATGCCTATTGAATAATAGCTGCCCCATTTCTTCCTTTCCCCATCCTTAACCACCACCGTTCTATTTTCTGCTTCTGTGGGTTTGACTACTTTAGAGACTTCATATAAGTGGATCATGTACTTATTGTCCTTCTATGACTGACTTATTTCACTTTGTATGATTTCCTTTAATTTCATCCATGTTGTGGCATATGAAAGGTTTTCTTCTTTTTTAAGGCTAAATAATAGTCCATAAAATATGATTATGTACATATCATAATTTATCTAGTCATCAGTCTATGGACATTTAGGTTGTTTTCACCCCCTAGCTATTGTGAGTAATGTTGTAAAACAGTGAAGTGCAAATATCTGACACTCTGTTTTCAGTTCTTTCAGATAAATACCTAAAGGTGAGATTACTGAATCATATGGTAGTTCTCTTTTTATTTATTTATTTTTTTGAGAAACCTCCATACTGTTTCCCTGCCTGCTGCACCATTTTATATCCCCATCAAAAGTTCACAAGGGTTCCAATTAAGCTGCATCATCACTAACACTATCTTCTGTTTTGTTTTGTTTTATAATGGCCTTTCTTACAGGTATGAGGTAATAGCTCCTTGTGATTTGGGTTTGTATTTCCCTAACAATTAGTGATGTTGAACAGCTTTTCACATACCTGTTAGCCATTGTATATATTCTTTGGAAAGATGTCTATTCAAATCCTTTGCCCATTTTTAAATTAGTTTATTTTGTTCTTTTGCTGTTGAGTTGTAGGAGTTCCTTATATATTTTAGATATCAATCTCTTATCAAACATATGCTTTACACATATTTTATCCCATTTCACAGGTTGCCTTTTTACACTGTTATTTCCTTTGCTGCATAGAAGGTTTTTAGTTTGATGTTGTCTCAGTTGTCTATTTTTACTTTTGTTACCTGCGCTTGTAGTGATATATCAAAGAAATCATTGTGAAGACCAGTGTCATGAAACTTTTCAACTATAGTTTCTCCTATAGTTTTATAGTTTCAGGTTTACATCTATGTCTTTAATCCATTTGAGTTTACTTTTATATAGAGAATAAGGGACAATTATTCTTTTTCATGTGGATATCCAGGTTTACTATTTGTTGAAGAGACTATATTTTTTTCCTATTGTGTAGTCTTGACACCCTTGTGGAAGATAATTTGACCTTAAATATGCATGGGTTTATTTTTGGGTTTTATAATTCTGTCCCATTGGTCTCTGTCTCTATGCCAGTACCATACTGTTTTGATTATTGTACCTTTGTAATTATCTTTTGAAGTAAAAAAAATGTGGCTCCCATCTTTTTCTTTTTCAAGATTGCTTTGACTCTCTGGAGTCCTTTGGGATTCCATATGAATTTTAGGATTTTTTTCTATTTATGTAAAATATGCCATTGTGGTTTTGATAGGAATTACATTGAATTGTATATCATTTTGAGTGGTATAGACATTTTTAACAATATTAAGTTTTCTAATTCATGAACATGAAATGCCATTCTACTTAATTCTGTATCCTTTAATTTATTTAACCAGTGTTTTCTCATTTTCAATGTGTAAGTCTTTAACCTACATGGTTAAATTTACTCCTAAGTATTTTATTCTTTTAGAATAAAATTCTTTTCGTGCTATGTAAAAATGGATTTTTTTTCTTAATTTCCTTTTCAAATTGTTCATTGTATGTAGAAATACAACTGATTTTTTTAATTTTTTAATTTATTATGATAGTCACAGAGAGAGAGAGAGAAGTAGAGACATAGGCAGAGGGAGAAGCAGGCTCCATGCACCGGGAGCCCGACGTGGGATTCGATCCCAGGTCTCCAGGATCACGCCCTGGGCCAAAGGCAGGCGCCAAACTGCTGCACCACCCAGGGATCCCAGAAATACAACTAATTTTTATACATTGATTATATTCTATAATTTTACTGAATTTCTTGTAGTTTTGGCAGGATTTTTTTGTGGAATCTTTAGGATTTTCTACATGGAAGATCATGTCATTTGTGAATAGATAATTTTACGTCTTCTTTCCCTATTTAGATGCCTTCTATTTCTCTTACATAGCCAACTGCTCTGGCTAGGACTTCCAGTACTGTGTTGAATAGAAGTATCAAAATTGGACATTCTTACCTTGTTCCTGATCTTAGAGTATAGGCTTTTAGTTTTCCACCATTAATTACAATGTCAGCTCTGGGATTTTTGTATATGGCCTTTATTATTTTGAGATAATTTCCTTCTATATCTAGTTTGTTAAGAGTTTTTGTCATGAAAAGTTTTGAATTTTGTAATAGGCACTTTCTGCATATAATGAGAAGATAGTGTGATTTTTTTTATCCTTTGTTCTATTAATATATTGTATCACATTCATTGATTTGTGTATGCTGAGCCATTCTTACATCCCAAGGATAAATACCAGTCTGTCATGGTGTATAATTTATCTTAATGTGCTGTTGAATTTGACTTGCTAGTATATTGTTATGTATATTGCATCAATATACATCAAGGACAAAAATATATACATCAAGGATAGTTGCCTATAGTAGTTTTCTTTTCTTACAGTGTTTTTGTCTGGCTTTGAATTAAGAACAGTGCTGGCTTCATAAAATGACTTTTGGAGTATATTTGCACTTATTCAGTGGAAATTTGAAGAAAGATTGTGGTTAATTCTTCCTTAAAGTTTGATATAATTCTCCAGTGAAGCCATCTGGTCCTGGACTTCTCTTTGTTGGAAAGATTTTGACTACTAATTCAATTTCCTCACTCATTATTGGTCTATTCAGATTTTCTGTTTCTTCATGACTTGGTGGGTTGCATGTTTTTAAGAGTTTAACAATTCCTTTCATGTTTTCCTATTGTTGGTGTATAATTGTTCATAGTAATCTTCATAATCCCCTCAAAGTCATTAAGATTCTAACTAGAAAAGCATTTACCATCCTATATCTCTTTTTAAGGTAACTTGCTCTCTCTCTGTGTCCCTCATGGTCTCACTTCCATTGCAAGAAATCAGATTTACCCAAATGTGGAAATTCAGTCATGAACACACAGAGAGCTGAAGCACTTTCTTGATGCAGTTTTTGGTCTCTGAGAACCCTATGGAATTCTTACAGTCTGAGAGAGCCCTCAAGGCATTTTTAAAGATAACTACCTTAAAGATAACTTACCAATAATGTTAAAGCAATCTATACTGTTTTATCTCAAATAAAGATACCTGAATTCTCCCTGGCTCATTTGCATCCGTAATCTAGTTAGGGAAAGACTTTTGTTGAGTCTTTAAATTTTGGAATCTCTGCTGTTAAGGCAAATATAGTAGTTGGTCAGGCCTTCTGTAGGGGGCCTACTAGCAAACAACGTATGGTTCAAATGATCATCAACATTAGAGTCAGAATCTTCTCTGGTCTGGGTGATATTAATAGCATCAACATGGGAGATACTCTCTTCTTGTAACTCCTGGTTCTTCTCTTTTTGAAGATTTTCACCTCACATGTCAAACAAGCAGTATTTTAAAGGATCTTTCATTAATGCAGAATGAAACAAAATACATAGAGATAAGCAGCCTCTGCCTTCTAACAGTGTTAGCTTTGTTTCCCTTCCAAGTTCTATGTCTACACAACTTGTTTAATTTCACTCTAAGACACCGTCCATACTATTTCATGATTGCTGAAAGCTATTTGACTTATGATTGCTTTTTATTTTTTATTTTATTTTATTTTTTTTTTTGTAATAAAGACTCGGTGAAACATTCCTGCTCTCTCATCATAAAACTCTTTGCCTCATGCTGTGAGGTCAGACAAACAGGGCCACTAAAATATGTAAACTGAGATATAACATCCAATGAGAGCCCTGAACTAAACAGAAGAAGCTTTAACATCATCCTCCCAAAACATTCCTAACATACTAGATATGTGTTTTCTAATGTGACTTTGATTTATCATTATACAATTTATTTCCTTGAACGTTAAGAGCAAGCCACAGGGCTCTGGTTCTTAGGGAACAAAGGGATTTAGTATTTTAAAATTAATGCAATTTTAAAGAATAAGAGTGATATTTATGTGTTTTGGTTGCATTAATTATACTTCAGACTTTATTGGATGTCTGATTATAAGTTGAAATCTGTCTAGGCGTAGTGAAAAAGGACCTGCAAATACAGCAGGTCTCTTTTACAGAAATTAGTAGTTCATTATATGGGTTTCCTTGAGGAAAAATATTCTAACATTTTTGGGGGTAAGCTTATGTATGACTTGATCTGCAGAAAGGTGGGCTCTGAGGACCCTTTCAGATAGAAAATTATATGATTCTATTATAAAACTATTGATTCTTTGGATAAAACAGTGTAAAAATAATGCTTTGCTTTGAAGACTAGTTAAACTAGTATTTAAGTATATGTTTCAATGAAATCTCAGACTTCCTTAAGATTACTGTGACACACACACCACACATTGGTTTTGAAATAGCCATGGTATTTATTTTATTCATGCTTTTAATTTAAAATTTATTAAGGGGGTCACAAAATTTTTTAAAAGAGTTTTAATAGTTATTATATTGTATCTCCCCTGAAATATCAGAAATGTGGTTATAACTGTTTTTAATAATTAGTAATATATAAATAGAAATCAGATTAAATACCATGGGTTTTTCAATAAGAGACTTATAAGACACAAAGGTGATACAGTGCCTGAAATGTACTTCCACATATTTTTCCTCTTTTGTAGTATATATCAAGTATAGATCCTGTAAAGATTTTAATTACCTCACCCCCTTCATCCTGATCAAATAACAAATTAAAAAGCATACGTCATCCTAATGGGAATTAGAAAAAAAACGTAATGTCAATATGCCTTTTATAATTACCACTGCTTTTGTTGTCACATTGTCTGATGTACCTGTACACTGGAGACTTGTGTCTGTCTTGATCTGTGTACATGACATGCATAATCATTGAGAATGCATCTGCTTTAATGAAAAGAAAGTTATAAAATGTAGCTTGGTTTTCATAAAGGAAGGGACATATTTTTCAGTAAGGAGGACGTAGGACTAATACTAACATGATCAAGGTAAATAGTTGCAAGTTGATTATATAGGAAAGAGGGGGAAAAAGATGTCAATTCATCTACTTGCAACATATTTTTTAAAGATTATATCTAATTATTCATGAGAGACAGAAAGAGAGAGACAGAGAGGTAGAGTGCACAGGCAGAGGGAGAAGCAGGCTCCACGCAGGGAGCCCGACGTGGGACTGGATCCCAGGGCTCCAGGATCACACCCTGGGCTAAAGGCAGGCGCTAAACCGCTGAGCCACCCGAGCGTCCCTACTTGCAACATAATTTGAAAAATTTTGCCCCATTCATGTTCTGGTTATAGACATGGTTCTAGAATTCTCCTCTGAGCACCTTATGCTTTTATGATATAGAATCAGAACATGCATCAACATAGTTTTTTTTAGATTTTTTTCTGAAACTCTCTTTCCTTTTAAAGTAAATAATTGAGTAAAGTAAATGGTGCACACTTTATTCTCAGTGAAATGCTAGATAAGGGGACACAAAACAGAATTCAAATTTGTACCTCAAAAAATAAATGTTTATCAAATATGGTTATCTATAGATTTTAAAAGAAGAGCCTTTTCTTTCTTCCTTTGTCTCTTTCCTTCTTTCTTCTTTTTTTTGAGGGGGCAGGCTCTCATTAAGACCTTTGAAGTAATATTTGCAGGTGGTATAAGAGAATTGATCAAATTCCAGACATAATTTTTATCTGATATGGGGATAAATTGAGAGAGGGAAATAGGCAGGAATGAAGGGATTTTTCAGATTTTATGTAGTATGGTATACTCCTAGAAATTATTCTCCATTCTTCAGGATTTTTCTTTCTATGGTTTTCCAAAAAGTACTTTCCAACCTCTTTCTGTGTTTGCCATGTAAATATGTAAGTATTGGAATAAAAAAAAAAAAAAAACATTGTTTCTTGGTTTATGAATTCATTTCACAGTAGACACACAGATCTTAGGGAATGAGAAGGTGAAAGGGATAGAAGTTCAGAGTGTCAGAATGTTATTCAACCTAATGAATGAAGTTTCAGAGTTTATATTGATTTAAAAAATTAGGAAGAAAGCCCGGTCATGTATTTATATATGTATATAATATTTTATTATATATATTGATAAAGTGCTTGGCTGCTGCATTTTCCACACTGTTGCCATAGTTACCCTATGATGTGAATGAGTGACCTAAATTAGAGTTTTACTAATTGTTGTTCTCATTTTTCTTCTTCTCTTTCTAAGAATAAGAAGACTTTGTTTTTTGAATAAAACTGGATTATGATCTCCTATTTAATCTTGGTGGAATAAACTAAGCTTCTTAATTAAAAATAGATTAGTGAGAACAGAAAATGTGTTAAGTCACAATAATAAAATAATGGAAGAAATGAGAGAATGATTAGTAGTTCAAAGAAGACAGGTTCCATGCATGTTATCATGATAGGGTTTTTTTTGTGTGGTTTTGTTTTGTTTTTGTTTTTGTTTTGGTGGGTGGGAGTTGTATAAGGAAGATGGGAATTTGGATCTTATCTGGGATAATGGCTTCTATAAACACAATCTTCAACCTCCAATCACAGTTCCACTCCTTTAACATACCTGATTGATCTGGTTAATCTATATTTGGTAATGACTCTTGAAAACACTATATTCTTTTCTGTAATGTGAATATAAGTTTTCTTATGACAGAGTTGATGATCATGAAACTGTACTTTGAAAAGAGTGTTAATGTAAGCCATATAAAATTACAGATTATAAACAATTTCTACAAAAGACACTGTCATATGGTTCAACATAATCTAAAAATGCTGTGCAAATGTAATATATTACTTATAAAACCAAAATAAAACTGAAACATTAAAATAGAAAAATCAATAAAGAGGAAAAGATAGTACGGATGTAAAGATACAAAATCAAAATCTTGGAAGATATTTTCTCATTTACTTTATTTGGATGAAGAACTAAAAACTGACAACAAAAAGTAAAATGATAAAATATTTAGTAAATGTATAACCATGCATAATGGTAATTTAACAAACATGGTATGATACATATTTACACTTTTAAACATCTTTTTTATTAAAACTCACTACATGTTATTCTAGCTATTTTGAAATTATAAAATAATCAAACAACAAAAGAAATAACATTTTCTTATGACTGAGAGAAACCTACTACTAAATTGATTTAGTCCCTTCTGGGATTTAACTTATAATTTTTTATTTTTCCTCCTACTATTAACAGCTAAATTTTGTATATACATATGTATGTGTGTGTGTGTGTGTGTGTGTATATATATATGCACATATAATTTTATATATTATATACACATGTATATCACATATACTCATGTAATTTCATATATGCTTATATGTGTGATCTTATATGTAAGTTACTGTGTTGCATTTATATAATCTCATATTTAAAAATCACAAAGTGATAGTGATTTGGTATTTACATGGTTTTCTTTAGCAATATAATTTAAATATATACTTATATGTTTGTATCTAATACATATTTCATATATATATATGAAGTAGCCAAATTAAATTTTATATAGATGCCCACCTATATAAGCTACATATTTACTCAGAGTATAAAATGGAATCATTTTATGTCTGTATTTATACATATACACACGTTTGTATATATACATACACATATAAATATATATATATTTAATATATAACTATATATTTATATATATTTCATTAAAAATGAAAAAAACATATTTCATTAAAAATAAAAAATATGAAAGATATATATATATCTCATATAACTCATATATGTTTTAAATTTAATTATAATTTTTCTATAAACAATATCTTAGGGGCTCGTGTTTGGCTTAGGCAGTAAAGTGTCTTTGATTTTGGCTCTGGTCATGATCTCAGGGTAGTGAGGTCTGGCCTTGTGTGAAGCTCTGTGCTTAGCATGAGGCCTGCTTATGATTCTCTCTCTGCTCTTCCCCCACCCTTTTCCTTCTCCCTCTCTAAAAACAAAATAATAATAAATTAAAAACAAAACCAAAAGAACATTTAATGCTTGCATTTTAATTTCTTCTTTGTAAAATTAATATTCATGTGCTTTGCCATTTTTCCATTCTTCTGGACATTTGCTTTGCATGGGTTTTTAAGAGAATAATAAATATGAAATCTATTCATTTTTGTGTAATATATATTTTCAACTTTTTCCCCATTTATTATTTGCCTGGTCATTTTTGGTGGTGTTTTATAACCCCTCGATTTTTTTTTATTTCTATAACTAGATTCGACTATATTTGCCTTTGTGATTCCTGTCATTGCTTGTATGCTTACTATGGACTTCCTTACATATTTATATTTATATTGACATATATTGTTGATTGCAATCATCAATAATCTTTCCCCCAAATATCTGTGCAGGTTTTTTTTTTATTTTAATAAGTGTCATCAGAAGAGTTCTTAGAGGTTAATATTAACTTGAGTTGTTTTTCTAAAGTATTAAGTATGTAATAAGTACATACCTTATATTTGTTGAAAACATAGTTTCTGTTAACCATATTAGACACTGACAAAGAGCAAAATTGCTTAAGTCTAAAATTAGGAGTTTCCTATGCCTTATGTAGTGTTCTTTTTCTATACTTTCTGGGTGTTGCCTTGGTGCTCTGGTTTCCTTACATCTTGACCTTATAAAGGCAACAGTTTTGTCCGATTTAGAGTAATATGTATAGCCACAAATATATTATTTCCATATAATCAAATATTCAATTCATCATTATGTTGGCAAGCACATGCTGCTTGCTATATGTCATGTCAGTCATTCGGTTGCGTCTATATAACATCTTATTTAAAAATCACAGAAGTGATTGATGAATTGGTATTTAATTCAAATTGCTTCTACTAATGTAAATATATACTGCATGAAACCAAATGTTTCAAATATCCCAATAGAATATTTAAATATATGAATAACTAAAATATAGTGAGTTAGCAAGATCCAATCACAAAAAGTTCTTAGAAAGTATAAATTTAAGTCAAGTGAGTTTTCAGGGAAGTCATCAGTGTTACTTGAGCACATCTTTGAGAGAGAAGATGTATGTTATATTAAGGAATTAAAGGCAAAATTTTTATACTTCATTTATCTGCAGGCCAACTATATCCCCCCCCACTTTATTGAGATATAATTGGCATATTAAAACATTTTAAATAAGATCATTATCTAAGGGAAACTACCCCTCTCCTGAATTTTTTTAAGTTATCTGACCCATTTATCAAGGTATGCATTTCTTTATTAATGTTCTCAAAGTGAAATGCAAACACTTATTGAAGTATTACTTATGCTGATTAATTTCTCTGTTGTGTCAAGCAAGATACAATTTTTTTAGAGGAAGTTGAATATATGTATGGAACTCAGCCAGAGATTTCTACTAATAATGCTACTTACTATTCTTGTTTATGTTATAAGATGAATTTCTGAGTGTAAAATGTTTTTTGGCAAGATTAAGGTGTTTGAAGTATCAGGTGTCAACTCTTCAGAAAGACACTACATCTTAGTAATAAACATCCTTTGGTTCACTCTCAAGTTTCAAAGCACTTTATTACTTTATTCAGAAACTTTTGATATCTATCAATCTCTCTATCTAAAAATGCTTGCTGTGTTTTGGAAGATTTGAAGTAATTTGAAATAAATTACTCAGTGTTAGGTAGCATGGATTTGGCCTCAAAGTAGCATCTTTACCATATAAGGAAATTCTTGGAATTAGCCAAACTTCTATTCTTTGTACTCTAAGTCCAAGAATTGATCTCAAAGATTGCTTTAGAATGTTTTGGAGTATATTCATCAACAGTAGATGGTAGGAGGAAGCAATAAAACTATATGAAATATATATTCCTCCCTCAATGGTTGCATGCTATCTTGTTTTGCATGTGAGTGTATTGAAAGACAATGCACTAGTGAGTTTAGCAAAGAAATTGAAATGGAAGGGCTGAAAGCCTATTTAAAGAAATAAACTCAACAATGAATTTCTATATAGGCAATTGACAGGTATACTTCCCTCTCCACCAATGAAAGAACAAAATTTAGTGGATTATTTCTCCTTTAGAGAATCATTTGAATTCAAATCATGAAGGGTAGTGACCTCAAACCCTTGATTGCTGATAGTTGTTTGGCAGTCAGTGTGGAAAATGTTAGTGACCTTAATCTAGCACTCTGAGACATGTTTACATCACAATGAACTGGTACCCTCTTCTCTGACCCAGGAATGTTTAAGCTAATTATTCACAAAAGTAGTTTAATTCTTCTAAATTAAGATTTGCTTTTTATGTTTTCTGGAGCCCCAAAGTATAGAGCATAACAAGTTTTACTTCAGGAGTTGTAATAGCCTAAAAACATTAAATGTTTTCTCTATATAATTAAAAAAGGGAAAATCCTTAAAGACAGAATTTTACACATTTGCAGTTTCAGAATAACATATGAATTGTTTTGGATTATTTTCTGTCTTGGAAAGTATCTCCAACGATTTTTCTCCTCTGTTCAGATGACACAGAATCTTTAATGAACTATTAACTTTTAAGCATTAATGTGAGAGTAATGATCTAAAAATATTTGGCCATTTGGCTTTGAGGGAGCTTGAGGTAGAGGTCACCAAGTATCTTGATTTATTCTTGGGAGAAGTGGCTATCATCATGCTTAGGCTTCTTTTGAGGGTTGTATTATCAGAAAGTTAGGCCTTTTGCAATAAATTGACAAAAATCTCTGATTATTAATGAATTTTAAGTGAATTATCAGGGGTGCCTGGGTGGCTCAGTTGGTTGAGTTGTCCTGAGTGTCTGCCTTCAGCTCAGGTCATGATCTCAGGGTTCTGGGATCAGCCCTGCAGTCAGTGGGGAGTCTTCTCCCTCCCCCTCTATCCCATCCCCCATTCCTGCTCGCTCTCTCTCAAATGAATGAATAAATTTTCATTCTCAAAAAAAATAAATTTTCATTCTCTTCCATAAGAGACCCCTTTCTGTTGTCCCTCAGTCTGTGAACTCTATATGTACACTGCATATAATGTGCTACTGAACCTATTTGAGGAATTTCAACATGTTAGAAGTACTCTGTATTTTCTTAGAAACATCCTTTTCCAAAAAGTTTCCCATATATTCATAAGGAAACTGCATGAGTTAAGATAATATTGTTCACCTGGAGTGATTGACAAAATTGTGATAATTTGTTGTCTTCTTCAGAAGATCTTTAAAGCTTGTTACATCAACTTAAAGTATTCAGTGTGTTGAAGGTCAGAAGGTTGGGTGATCCACTAAGCCAATTGGTTTAGTTATCTGAGTAAATCTGAATAAACTGACCTGAAAGTGTTCATTTCAGCATTTCTGAAATACAGTTTAAATACTAATGTGTTGGGCAGCCCCTGTGGCTCAGCGGTTTAGCGCCGCCTGCAGCCCAGGGCATGATCCTGGAGACCCTGGATCGAGTCCCATGTCGGGCTCTCTGCATGGAGCCTGCTTCTCCCTCTGCCTGTGTCTCTGCCTCTCTCTCTCTCTCTCTCTCTCTCTCTCTGTGTGTCTTTATGAATAAATAAAATCTTAAAAAAATACTAATGTGTTTTGCCAAAATGAAATTTTCAGAAAGACCGATAAGTATTTTTTTCAATGCAGTAAGAGTTTCAAAACCTTATATTTAAAATGTGCATGCCCTTGCTTGGTTCTTAGTTTGACTGTGTTTCATTTCCTTGCATACAAATATCTTTATTTACATTTCTTCCTTAGTCTTCATAAAGCTTTGAATTTTCTATACCTGAAACAATGCCTACTTGCAATCAGGTAGGATTAAACTTATAATATATTGATGTCAAGAATCACTAAAGATAGTAATACAAGACCAAGACAAGCAGAATGAGTGATAGATCTGATTTACATTAGTAGAGCTGGACCAAGGAAAGAAACTCAATACTGGTGGGCCCTCTTTGCAAGCTTGTGATGTGACAAAATTTAAGGCTTATTTATCCCTACCTCCTCTGCTAGGAAAGCTCTCTATTACAAAAGCCTATCTCATATGTCACTACCATTCCTTTATGCACTTTCAGTATTCATATCAGTTTGTTATAATACCTTTTGGAAGTGGGTGTAGAACTCTTGGAAGTTCATCAATAGGATAGGAGCCCTAATCTTCTTGTCATTAATCATTTGATTTTCCAGGTCACTTACTTTACCTATACTAAGGCCAGAACCTGCTGTTGACTTATCCTGGATAACAATCCCCAGTATCTTAGTTAAGGTTTCTCCAAAGCAGTGTTAAGCAAAATTTTCATATCTGAGAGAAAAATAGAAGTAGAGAAAGAGAGAGAGAAGAAAGTAATCAAATATTTCAACCTGAGTCAAAGACTTCATTAATTAATACATTGACTTTTCTGGAACACTCAAGGACACTGCAGTTTTTATAAATTTCTTTTTTTTTTTTTTAAGATTTTATTTATTTACTCATGAGAGGAACAGAGAGAGAGAGGCAGAGACACAGGCAGAGGGAGAAGCAGGCTCCATGCAGGGACCCCCATGAGGGAACTCAATCCCAGGTCCCCAGGATCACGCCCTGAGCTGAAGTCAGCACTAAACCACTGAGCTACTGGGGTTGCCCTAAATTTCAGGGCTTCTAGGAATGTATGGTACTCCCATAATTCCACCTATAAAGCAAAATAAATAATCACAAATTATGTTTTTAACTTCAGCCTATTGTTCACAATGGACTAAATATTATATGACATAAATTAGAACTGCAACACAAAGTTGGAACTAAAGGATAATGCTTACCAACAATTAGATAAAAATACAAGACAGATTATATTAAAGTTTCAAATCATATATTTCTGAGTATAGGTAGAATTGAAAGCTTATATTAATTTAGGCTTGCATATTCAGAGGTGGCTCAATGAAAGACATAGGCAGCATGGAAAGGAAATCATCTTTTAGTTAGAGGGGGAAAAATACCTCATCATATATAGACACATTGATGCACTAAAACTTTTTTCTTAAAAAAAAAAAACTTTTTTTTTTTTTTTTTTTTTTTATGATAGTCACACAGAGAGATAGAGAGAGGCAGAGACATAGGCAGAGGGAGAAGCAGGCTCCATGCACCGGGAGCCTGATGTGGGATTCGATCCCGGGTCTCCGGGATCGTGCCCTTGGCCAAAGGCAAGCGCCAAACCGCTGCGCCACCCAGGGATCCCTTCTCTTCTTTTCTTTCCTCCCCCTTCCTCCTTCCCTCCTTCCCTCCCTCTTTCTTTCTCTCTCTCTCCTTCCTTCCTTCCTTCCTTCCTTCCTTCCTTCCTTCCTTCCCTCTTTCCTTCTTCTTTTTGCTTAACTTGTCATTTTTAGGGTTTATGTGTTTCCCCCAGCTATATACTCCTTAAGCAGAGAAGGGAAGTTCAATTATGTGAAAGTAAAACACTTGAACAGACCTTGAGTAAAATAACAACAGCAAAAAAAAAAAAAAAAAAAAAAAAAGAATGTATTTTGTCATTTTATGTTTAATAATAGGGTTAAAGGATGTCATAATGAGGTTTCCTACCAAAATGATTAAATACAAGGTTATATATCTTAAGTTGTAAAGCATTCGTTTATGAAGTGAAAGCCATCATTATTTGACAAAACGTTTTCTTAACTGTAATTATTTCAACTCAAGCTGATATACAGTAAATGATATCCTCTCATGCCAATAAGGTTGACCATCATTTCTTTAGGCATTATTTGAAGTTTGCCTATAGCAAATTGGAAAATAAAGAATGCCTGCTGTTACGTTTAAAGAGATACACTTTTATAGTGGTTTCAGGTTATTTATAGTTGGCAGTGTGGATTGTAAAGTATAATGAAATGAATTGTGTCTCAAACACATTTGTATATTTGTATATGGCCCATCAGAAAAATTATAAAAGTCAATTTTATGTACTTAAGTGGTAAATATGGTTGGAAAATAATACAACTTGAAGGACAGAAAAAAATATAGATATCTATGGCCTCTAAATGAAAATAATACATTTCCATGTGACTTTTAAAAGCCAAGGTAATAAGGGAGAGAGTGGAATACCCTATAAAAGCAACCAGCAAAATAGATCATGACAGGTAACAAGAGACTCTAAGGCACAAAATCCAGACTCCTACAGTATTTAGAGAATGAATATTTCTCTGCCTTTTTTAATCAAGCACATTTTTAAGTTTATTTCAGTTTTTGTCAATTTTCTAATTGCCCATGCAACACCATTAATTCAAAATGAAATCATGTGTACATGGAAAAATATGTTAATGTTAAAATTGAAAATCTTAAATCACTTGACATAGTTTACATTTTACTTCCTCATAGAAGTGACCTTGTATGTCTAAAACGTTCATGGGATCTGATTTCAATAAAATCCCCACCACCAAATAACTGTTTTATACCTACCTCTACATGGTTTTTATGCAATTCCTTTGGTAGAAGATAGAGTTTAGTTATTTTTTTTAATTAATGACAGATACAGATACATTCAGAGAATAATGACAACTATGTGCCAAGCATCATTTTAAGCATTTACATATATTACCTCATTTAATTCTCACAATGAGCCTTCAAGATAGGCCCTACTTTACAAATGATAAACTTGAGACACACACTGGCTAAGCAGGTAGTCAGAGGATACTGCTAAAGAAAGGCAGAACAGAGATTCATATCCCAGAGTCTAGCTCCAAACCCTCCTACTTTATTACATTGCATCGCTTCTTACATGTACATACACCTTGGCCCTCAAGAAACAAAGGGAAAGAAACAGATTCACAGTCATCCAATAACATTGCTAATATCAAATTTTTTTTATTGGTGTCAAGGACCTGTTGGAGCTAGAGTAACAGCTTGGGTAGTTAAATGAGAAGAGAGAGCAACCTCTAAACTCCTGAAGGTGCAAACAAACATTTTCTTTGGGGAGGTTGATAGAAAGGAGGGAATTAGGAAGAGAAGCTGCAACAAAAAAGACAAACTGGGATACTCCTTCCTTTGTCTGAAGATAGTCTTGTACTTTTACTTCCTCTTATTTTTTTTCAAAGTAGACAGCATTCACTGTATTCACAGTGTCAAAGAGGATGTGCTGACTTTATGGTGAGTGTCAAAAGTGTAAGTATAGAAATTAAGGTGACATATTTGAAAAAGAACCAGGCTTTGGAATCTGAGAGACTAAACTTAAAATTTTGCCTGAGACATATTTCCTATATGGCAGTGGGGATAACATCCCTCACGTGTAAATTTGGAAAAATAACATGCACTTCATAGGCTTATGATTAGGGGGTACCTTACTGATTCTCTCTGGATCAGTGAGTTCAAGCCCCATGTTGGGCATAAAGCCTACTTAAAAACAAACAAACAAACAAAACAGGTTTAGGCAAGGTAATGCTAGCAAAGTATCAGTTTTTGTATATGAAAACATTGAATAAATGGTAGTTCTTGTTAGTATAATCTCAGCTTTGTCTATTAAGTGTCTGTAGATACCGTGGTTCACTTAATACAAGGTAAGCAAGGTAATCTTAATGGTGCTTGGCGATTGATCCAATTTAAAAAAGACTGGCACCACAATCTTTTTATAATTGGTAATCATATCTAAAAGGCATTTCTTCTATAGAACTGATTTGCTGTTTGAGAGGGGAGAAAGTAGGAAAATATCTCAGTAAAAAAATCACAGTGATATTTACTTTTCTCTTCCATTTTCCACTGTGGTTATTGCAAGGACGTGGCTAATGGATTATACTCTAAATGTCAACCCAGAGAGAATTTAAAGGAAAGTGCAAAAAAGCCTTTGAGGTTTGTCAGTGGTATAGAATATGTTCATGTGTCAAAGGGCCGATCCTAAAGCCCAAAAGAATGACAAAAATATCAAAGCCCTGCATTATTATCAAGAGAATAAAAAATTTGTTGAAATACATGTTGTTTTTGAAAGCAGTGTCTTAAGTATGGAAAAGAAATTGCCTAGCTATGCCAACATACCACTTAGGATCTTCCGTGCAGGCATCCTTCATGACTTTATACATCTGAAGATGATGCAAATAGTAAGGTTCAGCAATACTGACCTCAAACAACATGCTCTATTAAGCCTACCATTCCCATTTGCAAGGATATTATTCTGAAAATCTTCCAAAAATTCATTTTATCTGCCAAGAGGGACTACTCAAGAAAATTCTCAGCATTGACACCATTTTAGAAAATAGTACACAATGAATAACTGGAAAAATTACACATTTTTATGCTAAGGGATAAAAATGTATTATTCTTTATATTGAAATAATAAATAGAAATATTTACTGAAGAGACTATGGGGTAAGCATCTATGAATTCCTACCTATAATGGTGAGGGACCCATTACTCAGTTGATAATGTATGGGATTTGAATTAGTGTCTCCCCCACTTTTCTCTGTGACATCAGAACAGAAAAATAAATATATCTATGAAGTTTTCTGACAAAAAGACTTGTCAAATCATCATCATTGAGGATCTCTTCATTAAGTGTATTTTTTTCCTGTACTTGAAATATCTACTAGTAGTTCTTTAATTAAAATTGTATGTAAATGTAATCAAATCAGAGGAAATGAGTCCCTGGCAGGTTTTACAAGAAGAGTAAACAGAAAAGTAGGCTTTTTATTATTGGCGTTGTTGGGATTTTGCCATGGGAAAATGTTGGGAAAAGCAGCATATTGGTTTCCTAGGGCAGCCTTAACAAAGCAGCTAAAACTGGGTGGCTTGATGGGGTACCTGGGTGGTTCAGTTGGTGAAGTGTCTGCTCAGGTCATAATCTCAGGATTCTGGAATCCAGCCCTGCATTGGGCTCCCTGCTCAGCGGGGATCTGCGTCTCCCTCTGCCCCTCCACCTACTTGTGCGCGCTCTCTCTCTCTCTCTCTCTCTCTTTCTCTCTCAAATAAATAAGATCTTAAAAAAAAAAAAAAAAAGCTAGTGGCTTAAAACAACAGAATTGCTTATCTCACAGTAGTCCTGGAGACTGGAAACTCAAAATCAGTGTGTTGGCAGGGCAATGCTTCCTCTGAAACCTGTAGAGGCATCCTTCCTTGCCTCTTCCTAGCATCTGGTTGTCTGCAGGCACTTTTAGTGTTCCTTTGCCTGTAGGTGCATCCTTGATTGCGCAAGGCGTTCTCACTGTGTGTCTTCACCCTGGCTTCCCTCTATGTGTGATTTCTTTCCAAGTATCTTCTTGTTTTTTTTTTTGTTTGTTTTTTGTTTTTTTTATCTTCTTGTTTTTAGAGAAATAGTCGTATTGGATTAGGGCCTATGCTGATAACCTCATTTTAATTTGACTACCTGTTTCCTAACAAGGTCGCATTCTGAGATACTAAGGGTTATGACTTTAACATGTTTGTTTGTTTGTTTTTCTGGTCAGGGGACACAGCTAAACCAGGAGCTGGAAATAGAGAAGACTTTATAACTCCATATCATATATTATTTTCTTTTGTTGGGCATGGTTTTTCTCTGCATATAAATGCGAAATTATCAAAATCTTAAAGATGGCAAAGTTTGCAGCATTCTTGTTCTTGGTTGGTAAGATTATAATGGTGACATTAGAACTTAAAAACCTTTGGCTATCTCTGCTTTTGAATGGTCCACATAACAATGAACCACGGGAAACCAAAATGTCAATGCAGTTTGATTTCATTCTAAGGTAACGTGATACAAGAAAATACACATTTATTCAAAAATTACACCAGGAATAATTTGTCTTCAGAAAAAACATATATTTTTTGCTTTAAAATGTCCTATTTGTTTTTCTCCCCGCTCGTAAAAGCAATACGTTACCAGAACAGAGAACTTAGAAAAGTGAGCGATGCTCACTGCTGGTCTCCGCGGCTGCATGATCCAGCAGGGAGGTAGGCACAGGAGCTCCCGGGAAGTGCGGGGTCAGGACGAGGGCCAGGGCCATGCGTGGGGATGCGCACAGCAGTGTGGCAAGATCAAGCCCACATCTCATCCTGCACCAGCTTTATCAAATCTTAGCCCTTATTTCCATTACATCAAATGTAGTCCTGAAATTATGGAAGTGCAGTTACAGAAATTACAAAAACTAGACTCATATAAAAAATTTAGGGACAAAACTGTGTATAACTGGAACTTTTCTTCTGCAAAATCCTTCAAAATAATTCAGGTTTTTTTTTGTTTGTTTTTAAAGGACAAAGAATGGAGTTTGGGTCAAAGGCCTAATATGATAGCATATGATGTTTTAGCCTTAGAGTTTATACTTGCTATTTAAACTTTACTATATACATGGATCCTGTATCTTTACTTAACAAAGATATTTTTAAATAGACTTTATTTTTTTAGAGCACTTTCAGGTTCACAGCAAAATTGAGAAAAATGTATTTCCCACATATCCTCTGCCTCAGACATGTATATCCACCCCCCATCTCAGCATCCCTGCTGGAGAGGTACCTTTGCTATAATTGATCAACCCACCTTGGTACATCATTGTCATGTAGAGTCCATAGCTCACAGTAGGGTTCACTCATTGTGTTACATTCTGTGGGTTTGGACAAATGTATAATGACATGTATCTACCATTATTGTATCAAAATGCATAGTTTTCCTCTCTAAAAATTCTCTGTGTTCTGTCCATTCATCACTCCTTAACTTGTAACTCCTGGCAACCACTGATCTTTTTAGGGTCTCCATAGTTTTGCCTTTTGTAGAAAGACTTGAAATATATAGGTGAAATCACGAAACGAAGTATGTAGTATTTTTAGGTTGACTTATTTCACTTGGTAATAAGCATTTAAAATTTCCTCTATGTCATATCATGACTTGATTTCTTTTTAGTACTTCATAAAATTTCATTGGATGGATGGGCCAGTTTATTCATCCATTTACCTATGAAGAACATCTTGATTCCAAGTTTCAACAATTATGAATAAAGTTGCTATAGACATTCATGTGCAGATTGTTGTATGGTTGTGAAGTTTTCAACTTCTTTGGGTAAATACTAAGGAGTATGACTGCTGGGTTATATGGTACGGGTATGTTTAATTTTGTACGAAACTGTCAAATTGTCTTCCAAAGTGGCTGCACCATTTGGCATTACCACCAGTAATGAATGATTGTTTCTGTTGCTCCACATTCTTGCCAGCAGAGTTTGGTGTTGTCACTTTTCTAGATGTTGGCTGTTCTGATAGGTTTGTTGTGATATCTCATTGTTTTTATTTGTATTTCCCTGATGACATATGATGTAGAACATCTTTCCATCTGTATGTCTTCTCTGATGAGATGTCTAGTAAGTTCTTTGGTTTATTTTTAAATCTGTGTGCATTCTTTTTATTGACTCTTAAACTCTTAAGAGTTTAAACTCTTAAACTCTTAAAAAGAGTTCTTTTCTTATTTGGGTTAATAATCCTGTATCAGATATAAATACTTCCAAATACTTACTCCCACTCTGTAGTATGTTTCATTTTCTTGACAGTGTCTTGTAGAGCAGAAATTTTTTCCCAAGAAAGATATGCAAAAGCTGGAACTTTTACCTAATCCTTTACTCCAAGAAATAAAATGATTCACAATACACACTGCTGGTAAACATAATTGCATATAAATTATGGAAACCAAATAACAGTTATGATAGGTAAATTTTTGTGTGAAACAAAAGCTGCTATCTGAAAATTTGTCTCAGAAAAATGGGGTTTTGTAGAAAATTTAACAACAATTATAACAAAAGCCTCACCATGCCAGAATAATATTAATAGAAAATTTTGATATAGATAGAACTGATTAGTGACTCAGGTATATTTTAATTAAAAATGGTATTTCTAGTGGTGCCTGTGTGGTTCAGTGATTGGGCATCTGCCTTTGGCTTAGGTTGTGATCCCAGGGTCCTGGGATCAAGTCCCACATCAAGCTCCCTGCAGGGAGCCTCCTTCTTCCTCTGCCTATGTCTCTGCCTCTCTGTGTCTCTCATGAATAAATAAATAAAATCTTTTTAAAAAAGGTATTTCTATTACATAGGAAATACTTGATAACAGTAAATTTTAGTTAAGGAATAAGTGAGATTTCAAAATTCTCCAAAAATGTAGCATTTTGGAGGAACTTAAGCAATTAATTTAGTTTAATGGAAGTCATTCAAGAAAAGTCTGTGTAAATTCTTATGGTATACTTGCATACATTTAAAAAAGTCAAAATATCTTTGAAGTCAATACAAGCAATGGGTCAAAGTAAAATGGTTAAAATGACAAGATTAAAACTATCTGTAGGGGCACCTGGGTGGCTCAATCTGCTAGGCATCAAACTCTTGATTTTGTCTCAGGTCATGATATCAGAGTTTTGAGATCAAGCCCCACATAGGGCTCTGTGCTTGGTGTGGCATCTGCTTAAGATTTTCTTCTCTCCTTCTCCTTCTGCCCCTCCTCTCTCTCTCTGCCTCTCTAAAACAAACCAACGAAACAAACAATCTGTATTCCTGCTTAGACGTCAAAGACCATGGAGTCATAAAATAGTGACTTTTTACTTTTTTGTGTGATGATGATTCTTCAACATTTATTTTGTTAAACCACTTCTATCATTCATTTCCACATATTATATACACAGGATCTTTTAAATTTAATTAAGTTTATATATATATATTTAATATATTTATATATATTAATTTATTATATATATTTAATATATTTATATATATATATGTAATTCGTGTGTGTGTGTGTGTGTGTGTGTGTGTGTGTGTGTATCTTGAAGTATCACAAAATTAGAGTTGGGAATTGATCACAAGTATTTCCTAAACAAATACTGTGTTCTGAACACATCCACACAGTGCACCTAAGATTTCAAGTAGTTTTGCTAGATAGTTCTCAGACAGACTCTCTTTCTCTGCTTTTTGTCTCATTCTCCCTCCCCTAACCCCTAAAAAGGCAGGTATTTCTTCACGTCTATATGACTTTCAACTTTGCCATCATTATAGGAATAAAATCACTCCCTTTCTCAAATATAAATTCAAAAACTACTTCTTATAGGAATCCAAACATAATACAAGATTTTGGTGAAGCTTAATATACCTTTTTGGAACAAAGTACAAAATAACTCATTTATTTACCAAATAAACTTATTTTGAGCATCATCTTACTGCATATATTAATGACTAGGAGAGATTCATACATATTAATCTTTTCAAACCCCATATAAGAAAAAAAATAGATATAGATAGATAAAACAATTCTAAGATGTTTAGATATATTCTACCAAAAAATAAGTAAAATTACTAAGTTTTCAGCACTTGCTTCCAACAACTAAAGTACCACTGTAGAAAATGTTTCTCAAATTATTTCACCACAATCTTCTAATCTTCTGGTATTATAGATTAAAATCTGAATGTATTTAGTATTTAAACATTCTTTTTAATGACTTTGTAAGCTATTATTCCAAAGAGAACTGATTTAGACTGTTGTAATTTTACTGCATTTGAGGCATGGGATAGACCTTGTAATATCTGATATGGCTTCTCTAGTTTATACAGACATATCAATCAGTATGTAGCTTCGATGGACTTTATTTTGTAAGGAAAATATTTCCTCATTTGGGTTTGCTTTCTAAAGTATTAAATTTTCTTGATGAAGATAGAACGTACAGCATTAATGTGCTACATCAGAGAGTTTCAGGAATCCAAATGATGAGAGCTTCAGAAAATAAGCCCTGGATCACAGATACACATATAAAGTTATCACTTCGTTTTCATGTAGTGCTGAAACCAATTGCTTGTCTGAATTTTTTGTAAGTCCTCTTAAGACTTGAAAAAAAGCAGATTTAAGAAGCAGTACCTGGTTAAGAAAAGAAGGAATGTTCCATGTATACAAAGTAGTTTTCAAATAAAATATGCATATTGACTTATTGAGGAGAATATTGGTTTGGAATTTTAATGACCTAAATTTTCCCAGTCACAACTAAATTCACAAGTATTCTTATTGCTATTGGAATCTTCCAAGAGGTTAGTTAAATATAGCTTTTTTTTCCTTCCCGAGTTCTTTTTATTACTCTTTTCTCTAAGTAAACTTTTTATTGGGTGATTATTTCTTTAAAAAAAAAAGAGTTTGTTTTATTTCATAGTAAATATTTTATGGAATAATAGGATATATCTATTTTTAATGCACAATTTCCATTAGCCTCCTTCAAATAAATAACAAATATCAAGGAAATATTTAAATAGTTGAGTTCTTACATGGACAAAGGAAACCGATTAAGTATTTATGGACAAGGAAACTGCTCTCTTAGCTTACACTGGGAATTTTTGAACATTTTTATAGGGAATGGTTTATCTGAGAATGATCTTTTTTTTTTTTTTTTTCTGGTAAGAGCTTATAGTCATGGTAAATTTGAATTAATGGAAGATAGCATTTATGTAGTCCCTAAGATGTACCAGGGCTGTGATGTACCCTCGATATTGTTTACATTTGAGGCTAGATAACTCTTTGTTGAGGGGGCTGTTCTGTGCCTTTAAAATGTTTAACAGCATATCTGACCTCTACTCACCGTATGCCAGTAGAGACCCATTCCTTTTTAATGACAACCGAGTATGTTGTCAGATATTTTTTACATGTCTCATGGGGGACAAAATCTCCCCTAGACGAGAACCACAGTCTAATTAAACCTGGACATGTGTTATGTCCTTACTGCATTTCTAATATCGTGTCCATGACATGAAAATGATAAGAAAAAATATCCACAACTTAAGCTTTCATATAACAATAAATCAAATTATGAACCAACCAGGGAGGGGAAAAAAAAAAAGAAAATGAACAAACAAAAACACTGGATTAATGACCTGGTTATCAAATTAAAATTAAAATTCTGATCATTAATGTGAAGTAACCATGACAGTGGGTCCTTTAATCTGATCAGCAAGTTTTATTTATTTATTTAAATATTTTTATTTTTAAGTAATCTCTATCTCCAACATGGGGCTTGAACTCAGAACTCCAAGGTCAAGAGTCTTATACTTTACTAAAACGACAAGGCGCAACCTGATTAGCCACTTTTAAATATAAGTGCCTTGTCACCTTCATAGAAATTCCTTAACACTCAGAGAGTTCCTCTGTTACTTCATTTGTGTGGAATCATGTGGGAAAAGCCAAACTTTTTATCCAGTGCTGATAAAGTGTGGAATTTTCCTATAGCCCTTAGATAATTAATCTTCTATTAGCCATCTATATCTTAAAGAGAGAGAAGGAGGAAGAGAGAGAGAGAGAGAGAGAGAGAGACATGCACGCACATGTGCACACGCAGACACATAGGAAGCTTTGATCATCCTTTTAAGACTTCTGCTGTCCTACTATTCATGATACCCATATCACCTGTATGTCCAAAAGGTCTTTATTCCAAAATTACTTATGTTCAGAACTGAATAACACATTAAATAAGACAAGATAGTTAAAAGACTTCTCAATTACGGGTTACGGCACACCAGGCTATTAAAGAGATGTAGAAATTATTTTTAGAAAGTTCTCTTTCCTCTGTCAACAGTGGCCATTTTAGGAGAGTTTAAACATGCTTACAATGGTTTCCAAATTCCCTGCTGGATATTGTGCAGACACCCTCACAACATACTAGGCTCTTTCTTCCATACAGTTCCCTCAATAGAATAATAGCAGCAGCCACTGGGAAATCTAAGGCAGCATATTTTATAGCTGATTTCCTCCAGATTTGGCTGGTGGCTTTGGTTGTAGGGCTAGTTAGATATCTTTTGAGCTTTCAGTCATTTAGTGATGGGACACTGATTTGCTTTGTACTCCTGGTTCATTATAATATTGTGCTAACCACATTTATTACACACTGATTGTGAGCCAATCATCCAAGCAGGCATTGTCATGAATAAGGAACTATGTATATAATAAATAATATAATAATATGATTAGTGCCATACATCATAGGCATGCACGAAGGCCTTAATTTATTAAGTAATGTACCAAGGAATGTCTTAAAAGTGAGTACATAAGTACTGAGTGGTTCAAGATGGAGGGGAGATTTTTCATTAGATCAAGTGAATTATCGATGGTTTCATTGCTATGGTGAATGTGGAATTGAAAGAGATCATAGTTACAGAATGTTAGAGGAAACAACATTAGTAAAACTGTAAAATTATACAGAGAAGAGAGAGAAAAAGAGAAGCAGGGGAGAAGGAGGAGGAGGGGGAAGGGAGGGGGAAATGAGGAAAGGAAGAAGGAATGAAGACAGTCAGGCAAATGGGTGGGAGGGAGGGGGCAAAGGAAAGGAGAGGGGAGGAGAGGGGAGAAAGAGAGGAACAAATGCAATCATTCAGATGGAAGAGGATTGTTCTAAGTATCCTAGTGAGAAAGAGACTGATAACATAAAACTAGAAGAGAAATAAACTTGCCTAGTGGATAAGAGTGCATCTAGATCACTGTGTCATGATGATAATTGGCTTTTTCAAAGTGTGATTCCCCAGACCAGTAGCATCAGCACTATTGAGATCTCGTTAGAAATGCAAATTTTGGGGCACCCCACACCTACTTAATTAAGACCTCCAAGTGATTCTGATGCTGGCTCAAATTTGGGAACCACTGATTAATAGTGTAGAATGAATTTGAAAAGACTAGAGGTCCTATTTGGAAGGATACTAAGTCTCCTAAACTAACATAAATCCAAACGAAGCAAATAATTAATAAAATTCTTTAAGGATAATAATAACTAGAGATACGTATAGAAATACAAATAAGGATGAATTTGTGAGGTTTTAAGGCAATTACTCTTTAGGGTTTATTTGACATCTAAGTGGATCATTCATAAAACTGACTGGATGAGGTTGATGAGCAAATTGTTGTCTAATTATATCACTGCAAGGATCTGAAAAAGGTTTTCGGGCATAATATTGAATATATTAAAAAAAGGTTTTTAAAAAAAATCTGTCTTCTGCCATTATACCATATTACCCATCCATAAAGTTGATGTAGATGGGGAATTATGTATAGGTAATATATTGCACATTTGGCAGTGTTTCCTTTGCATTTCTTTTAAAAATATGCATTCTTTATTTAAATACACTGACATAGATGAGATCTTTCCTCACATTTTCATGCTGCTGTTCTGGGAAAGTAAATTATGCTGTGATAAAAAATAAGTAATTGCTTCTTGTGTTTAATTGATTTTTTTTATAGAAATTACAATGCAGATTTGATTAAAGGAAGATAGTGCATTACCTACGGTTGGTTCACAAGACACATAATGGTATGAAAGAGTGCCACCCAGCACAGAAATTATACCATCATTTTGCCTGAATGTGTTGAGTGGGAGATATTTAGAATTCTTTATGACTTATAAACACTGCAGAATGTTTCTTTTCTCATCTAAAGCAGGATGATAGGGACATCTATTTCACAGCCATAACATGTCCTGACTGTTAAATCGTAGAAGCCTTTTGGGGAGAAATAACTAATGGTAGACTTTAAATAAGAAAGAGTATTGTGAATCTGATGCTGACAAATGATGTGTCTTGTAACAAGGTCACTCCTGAAGTTTGCTAGTTTAGGCTGTTTGAGTCAGATGTATCAAAGAAACGTGAAAAAAGCCTATAACCAGACCAAATAGGAAAAAAATTAGATTGTAGTTTCTGCTTTACTCCAAGATTTTACAACCTTGGCACTATTGACATTCTGGGCTGTTTAATTCTGTATTGTAAGGAAGGGCCCAGGGATGCCTGGGTGGCTCAGTGGTTGAACATCTGCCTTTGGCTCAGGGCGTGATCCTGGGGTCCAGGATCAGGGATCCAGTCGTGCATCAGGTTCCCCCGCGAGGAGCCTGATTCTTTCTCTGCCTATGTCTCTGCCTCTCTCTGTGTCTCTCATGAATAAATAAATTTAAAAAAAAGCAAAGGATGGACCCATGCATTGTAGGATGTTTAGCAATACCCCTGTGTCTGTCTACCAGATACTTAGAAGTATTATCACAACGTCCTCTCACAAGTTGTGACAACCAAAAATGTCTGCGGATGTTGTTACATGTTTCCACGGTCTCAAGATTGCCCCTTAGATGAGAACTATTGCTTGATGTCATTGAAATAAAAGCTTAAACTGTAAAATGTTGCTAACTTAAACAAGCAAACAACAACAACAACAAAAACAGACCTATTGCACGTAAGTCATCTTGGATAATTCTGCTGCTCAGTCTCAGGGCCTTTTGGGGGATTTTCCAGATTCTTTTATGCACTCTTCTTTCTATCTTGTCCAGAAATCCAAGAATATAGGGTATTTTCCTCTCATACAATGAGTACCCTCATCCAGTAGGTCCTTTGAGTTTTGTTTATCTTCTGGTGTGAAGCAAGGTAAAGTCTCTTCAGCTGCCTCTTCTTTTATATCGTTGAAAGAACTTTTTTGTACTTGGAAGATTTTATGCTAATTCCCATGGTAATAAAATCAAGGAATAAACAAGGGGGCATTATGAAGGTTTTCAATTTTTTTTTTGAGGTTTTAGTGTAGTGGTTTCTGATGAGTAAAAGTTCTACTACCTTTGGATCTTTGCTTTCATACGAAGGATTATCTCATACAACTCAGCTCCCTTTCTTACCATTAGTGAAGGCTAAGTGGAACCTTGAATCAAAGATGGCTCTTCTACCCCCCACTGAAAATGAAGCTGTCAAAGCTGAGGAATAATAGTCTTGACTCAATGAACATTAATACTTCATTGATGACCACACAACTGAGATATAAACTTTCTGTCTTATGTAGACATGATTTCTTTCTCTGGACATTCCCATACCATTGACAATCATGAATTTTTACTTATACTGTTAACTATTATGGGCTTTCATTAAGCATTGATCTTAAGGAGTTTATTTTTGTTGGTTTTTCCACAATTATTTCATTATAAATAGATGTTAGACCTCTAAATACTTTGATGTTTCTTCTTGATAACATTACATTTCCAAAATGTATTATTTACACTTAGTAGAGGGAAACATTTCTCATTAATTGAAGCCAATGTTTAATTTGTCTTCTTGGGACACCTGGGTGGCTCAGTAGTTGAGCATCTGCATTCAGCTCAGAGCGTGATCCCGGGGTCATGGGATCAAGTCCCACATCAGGCTCCCTGTGGGGAGCCTGCTTTTCCCTTTGCCTATGTCTCTGCCTCTTTCTGTGAGCTTCTTATGAATAAATAAATGAAATCTTAAAAAAAAAATTTGTCTTCCTACCCAAGGAGTGTTCAGCTCAATATCTGGTGGTTGGTAGACTCTCATTTAATATGAGATATATACAAGAAAGAGGGCTAACTTTAGAACTATGGTAGCAAGACTCAAATGCCCATTTTCCTGCTTACAGTTCATGTGACTTTGGGTAAGTCACTTAACTTTGTTTACGTTTTATTTTTTTCTTATTTAAAACTGTTATTGTATCTATAATTAGAATTGTTGAGAAATTTTACTTTTGTAACTTATGTTCATTAAATTGAATTTTTAGATAAAATATTATATTTTTATTTCATTTATTCTTAACTAACCATTACCTTTTTTTTTGTGATACAAGTCTCTGCTTTCAGTATAATTGAAGTTTATACCTATTTTTCCATTAATAATATTTTGAGAAATTTATTTCTTATGCAAGATCTAACTTCTTTTTACATACTCAGCGATCACCAATGTCATCCCTTCCCATATTTATGTTAGAAAGTATGTAGTGTATCTATTTTATTAGCAAGGAACTGAAAGACAAAATCATCATGGCTTTATAATACCAGATGAGATAGTTAAAACCTATTTAGTCTTTTCTCCAGTTTTTTAATTTGCACTGTACTAGGCACTATATTACGTAGAAGATAAAATGATGACCAAGATATATATGATCTCATGGGCTTGGAATCTTGTGGGAGAAGATAAAAATTAAACAAAGATTAATGATATTTTTTATTATTTTTCTTCTATCACTCAATTAATGATCATGTTCAAGATTTATGTTCAACTTCTTCACTTTGTAATTACTTTTCATCCTTCCAAACTTCAGTTTTCTCACACATAATTCTAATTTTACATAAATCTCTAGAGAGATTATGTCTTGCCCAAAGTCACTCAGCTAATTAGTTGTAAAGACCCTAACATTCTTCCAAAGAATTATACTTCAAATGGGACTGGAATTTATACATTCTTCAAGAAATGTTTCTGTTTCTTTAGTTTGTAATGCTCTCTTCACTCTCATTTCATTATGCATAATGCCCACCCACATTTCAGTTGTGACAGGATTGTGTTTTCAGAGCACATTTTAAACCTATGTGGAACAGAAACAACAACAGAAATGTTTGTTTCCAGAGGTTTCTTTGTGGTTCTGAAAGACTAATGAGACCCTGACCCTTCTGTTTCAATTAATACAAGCAGATCTAAAGACACATGGAAATTGTTATTTGATATAAAGGGTATAATTCTAATTTTTAAGCAAATAGTATTTATGAACAAAGGTCTTAATTTTGGAATAACTTCTAAATTGCCACAGTCTGAGGAGTGTAATTGGGGTTGTGCAGGTTGAATATGCTGCAGAGAATTTTTTCTTTTAAGAAAACCTTCTGAATAGATAAGGATTCAATTCATCACTGAGGTATTCTTCAGCAAAGAGCCTTCAATGGCCTCCAGTGTGGATTTGGCAAACTTAGGAATGCACACCGAGGACCAAACGGAAGGGAAAAGCCCCAAAGCGAGAGGAGAATCTGGGCGAGAAGATGAATCCATATGCATCCTTTGGAAGCCAGATGAGCAGATGGTGCTGTTGACATTCTGTTACGAGAGTTGAGAAGCCTAGCCATTACTCTCCCTGGGACGGAAGACCACATCTTTCCTGTGTGAAGGAGAGCTGTACAGGCAAAGCTAGGATTTTTCAAAGCAAAAAGTTTGGAATCTGCTGTAGTATTTAGACTGTTTCTATCCCACAAAGGAATTTCTCCAATTTCCAATTCCAATGTTAGTAAAGCATTTATATCCACATTTTGCTGTGAAGTGCAGAGTCTAGCTCTCCAAAGCTTTTCTTCTTAGTACATGCCTCACTTTTGAGAGTTGTTTTTGTTTTTGTTTTATTTTGGTTGCATTTACTACTGAAAGAAGTAGCAACATAAATTGAGTTTCAGTTACTGTTTTTCTGTTGTATCTGTTGCATTTTTGTCATTTTTTGGAAAAATTATTCCAAACAGGAAAGCTCAAAAATCAGGAACTAATATGTATTTTACTCTATGAGTTTGTTGTGAATGAACAGTGAAGTCATTTTTCTTAGTGGGCAGTATATTAACTCCTTGAGATAGCCTGTCTCTAATGTTTTTGGTTTTGTTTTTTATTTAGGTAGACGAGAATGAGTGGCCAGGAATTGAGGTGATTTGGGGGATCCAAATCCAAAGAGGAATTGCCCATGGGAAGGCAAACTTCAAGTAATATAAGAGATCATCATCTCTACTGAATTATTAAAGCAGCTGCCACTTCCACATATCACTAAGTTTCTTTGGGTTGAGATTAGATTCCCAACAGAGGATGAACAGAGTGTGTAACAACTGAATGGGAGTGTTTCAGAATTAGGAAGCCATGGGACAAATAGGCCTGGTTTTTGTCTGAGGATGATGAGGGTTAAATAAAGTTAAAAGCAGTTAATCCAACTCTTTGGTGGTTGCTTCTTGGCCAACATGGTAGGAAAAACCAAAGGACCGGGTTTACTCAAGTATAGGAGGCCAGAATGTCTTTACCAGTAGTACAGAAACAGGTAACGATAGGCTGAAAAAGGATTTATCCTGCCTTAATTCATAGAGCTATTCATTCACTTTAAGGAATATAATTTGGAAAAACCTAGGACTCAGTGTTTTTCTGTTTTCTGTTTTTCTGTCCATTCAGACTAGGAGCAGGGGAAATGTAATATTCTAAAATGATCCTTCTTCATCTCACCATGTATAGTAAAGTCCAAGTTTGATTACTTATTCTGTAAATTAGTATCTCAGGTGAATGACGGTTTTCTTCAGTACTTTCCCTATGTACCACTTCTTTTAGAAAATAATTACTTCTTTTTACCTAATTTGGTTGGCTGTGACTTCGACTTTGAACTATCTGCTGTCCATATATATTTTTTTTTAAGATTCTTATTTATTTATTCATGAGAGACACAGAGAGAGGCAAAGGCAGAGATACAGGCAAAGGGAGAAGCAGACTTTATGCAGGGAGCCTGACGTGGGATTTCCCGGAACTCCAGGATCACGCCCTGGGCCAAAGGCAGGTGCTAAACCACTGAGCCACCCAGGGATCCCCTGCTGTCCATAGTTTATCTTTATCTTCTTCCCATATTCCTTTAAAATCAATGTGTTTATTTGTATGCAAAGCTTCCATTCATTAACATTGCCGCCCACTGTCTCTGAGAGGCACTGCTGTTATTTTCAGTTTTATTTCAACTTCGGGATTATTTATTTTAGATGATTCTTTCCTTCTGTAGCATGAAGCAATATTTTAATTTCATTGTCAAAAGATGAAAGACGTAGGAGTTAGTTACAGTTGTGATTGCCCTGTAGCTGAGATTGAATGGAGCTGGAATCTATTTAAACTTGCATTGTGCTTGCAAGATGAAACTTCAATGAATCTTTGTTAAACCCTATCATTTCATGGTTGCATTTAATAGAAGCCTTTTTAGATGTCACAGCCATGTTGTATTTGGCTTTTCTTGCCTGTATGTAGAGGACATGGGAGCCAGAAATTAGGTTTTAGATCCATGCAGTTAGGTATAGAAAGATGTGGCTATCTGTGTTTATGTAGGAAAATATGAAAATGTACAAAAGATGTAAATTATGATTTAAAACTTCAGCCTTTCTGGAATGTATGAAATTAAAAAAAAAAATTAACCTGCAGACCTTACAGAAGCTATCCCTTTGCCTGTAATGTTCTTTTTCTCTTCTATCCCATTCCCCACTTTTGAATTCATACTTATCCATTCCCTCAACCTTTCTATCTCCCTATTTCCATCAAAGAGTTATTTTTATGTAATGCCTTTGTTGACAAAATTTCTATGACCGCTCAAGCCTTTAATTACCTTAATTCTTGTTCTTATATGGTAATTGCTGAATCTACTTGTCTATTTTATCCTTGTATAGTGACATTTTTTAGATCTTTATTAATTTATTCATTAAATTTAGAGAGAGAGTGTGTGTGCAAGTGGAATGGAGTAGAAAAGGAAGGAGAGAGAGAATCTCAAACAACCTCTGCACCTAGCCCATTGCCTGATGTAGGGCTTGATCTTGTGACCTGCACTGAAACCAAGAGTCAGACACTTAACTGTCTGAGCCACCCAGGAAACTCTATCCTTGTATATTATAATCTCCTTATAGATAGGATGCGTATTAGCCACACAATAGATAACTACCATGCATACCATCACTGTTAGGTTGAAATTTCTATCTTATTCTCAGAATTTGATTTGAGGAGCCATTGTCAAAGGTTGTGTGCCCTCGTCCTTGTGTGCTTGTGCTCGCTCTCTCTCTCTCTACCTCCATCCCATACACATACACACTCATACACACTTCATCAGTAGTAGATATCTTGGAAACGAGAGCCTGTGATATCATACAAGTTACCCAAAACCGATGACCTTGTCCTTATACACTAGCATCAGGCTCATATAAACATGTTTAGTGTGGAATTGTTACATGACATTGATGCACTCTAAATGGAAAGCTCTTAGCAAATAGTGTGTAAAGAGTGGGGAAGGCAGTGATGCAGATAAGATAAAATACCTGAATGAAAAAGCAGCACTTACTTCCTCATATTTTGGAGCACAAAATATTTTGGGATCCTTATCTGTACAAACTCACCGTAGATTAGTATACAGAAATATTCAAGGCACTTTCATCTGCATTATGTCACTTAATCCTGTAACATCCCTGAGAAGTGGCGAGATATCCATTTTTAGATGACAGAACTGAAAATCATGGATTCAAAATGCTTCAGGGCAGATCACCAGTGCCAAAGGCACTCCTCATCCTCCGCTTCACAAATTCCCTTACTCAGGGAAAATCATTAAATCATGGTGTGGTCAGGGAGAAAATGATTTTACTTTAAATTACATGGTACATTATAATGGAGGTGTTTTGTTTTCTTACTTTGTGTTTTCCTAAAGAAGTGTGCCAGAGATGCACTGGAGAGAGACTTTGGATACACTAAGAGATATTTCAGAGTTATTGGAATAACTGGTCAAAATGATTGAAACTCTCCAAAGATGGAGACAGCAGCATTTCTTTCAACGTCTCTTCTCAGTTTTATTAAGATAACTCCCCCTCTTCTTATTTTCCACAGATGTTTTCCCAACGGTGAGAGTAATAATGTTAAAATAGCAACACTACCTACAGCTGTAAACGCATTCATCTTTGCACATCATGCTTGCTGCACTGGTAGCAAAGGCCATTCTGTCACCTTTAATTAAAAGCACACAAACAAAAACAAATGAAGACATTTCCATCTCTTCTATGATTTTAGCCTGGTGTCCTATTTCACTGTTCTGCTTTTAAACAGATTGACTTGCCTAATTTGAGGGAAGGTTGGTTTACCATTTGTAATTCTTACATAGACATTAATCAGTATAATTAAAATATGATAGCATCTGGATGTTAAAAGCACAGGTGGAGTGTGTTAATGTGGAAAACAAAAGGAGGGAATCTGCCTCAGAAACTCTCTATGTCTCTCTCTATGTCATACAGATGCACACACACACACACACACACACAGATATGCCTCAGATCAGCATTGAAACTATTTTTAAGCAGGCAGAAGAATAATCTACTTGCCAATTCCTCTACAAGGACTGTCTAAATCCTATAATCTTACTTGTCTTCAGCTTGATGGGGCTATAATGGCACAGAGGTAAAGGAAAGATCATTATTCTTCATTTGTTCCATTTATGAAATTCTGTCCGAAAACCCAGGCACCATGTTGGCAGGTGCTGAAAAAAAGTGCACTAAGAGCTTTCCTTCATTTCTTTTCTCAAAATCGGTAGGTATTGAGAATGTGGATGAAGCCTTTTATAGCCTGGCATTTAAACTGAGCCAATTTGTTATAGAGGTGAATAAAAACAGATTTTGTAGTGTCATTTTTAAAGAGTCCCTCTTCATTTAGAGCCAGCCTCATGCCACACGTTTTCTGTTACATAGGTGGCTCTCATTATGTGCATGTTTTTTCAATATTATAAACCAGGTTGCTAAAATAAAAAGTTTATATTTTTTACAAAATCTTTGGATTACTAACATCACTTCCCCAGATTTCTTGAGTCAGTCTGTAGTCATTATTTCCGCTCTGCTCATCCTGACATGAATTCTCCTTCCCACTTTTTTATTTGGCAGTTTCAGAGTGCAAGTGAAAAGGCCTGCACCAGTTGACTCCGGAGAAAGGCAGGGGCATAGCTCTTACACCACACTGGGAATCAAGTCGTACAAGAAACAGCCTTGGCTGTGACACAGCCTCCAGGAACGAAAATAGAGACCAGGATACAGTAGTAGTTGGACAACTGTGTGGCTGATCCAATCACCACTCCAGAATACTGTCTCCTCAGAAACAAATCTCTATGGCCCTTTGTGCTAGAACTCCCTTGTACAAGATACTCATGAGCGTACTCTATTTCAATGCTGTGAAGCTAACAAATGAAAGCTTCCTCTGTTCTGTGAACTTTTCTACCTCAGAGTTTCTGCTAGTTCGGGACTTTGTTTACCTTACTACTTTTACTTTTTCTTACAAAACACTCTGCATTAGTCTGCTGTGGTCACCATAACAAAATACCACAGGGTTGTAGGTGCCTTAAACAAAATAATTGACTTTATCACAGTTCTAAAGGCAGAAGTCCAATACCAAGGCACTCATCAGGGTTAGTTTCTGTTGAGACATCTTTTCCTGACTCAAGGATACTTGCTTTCTTGCTATGTTCTCATATGGTCTTTCCTGTGTGTGTGTGTGTGTGTGTGTGTGTGTGTGTGTGCGCGCGCGCGCGCAGAGGGAAGTAGAAAGGGAGTCAGAGGGGAAAACCGAGTGGGGATAATGGACTCTGATGCTGTTTCCTCTTCTTATAAGAATACCAGTGTATTCAGGGACTCTTCTCACCCCTTATGACATCAATTTAATTACCTCCTTAAAGACCGTATCTCAACTCTAGTCACAACAGAAGTTAGGGCTTCAGTGTATGAATTTGTGGGGCTCAGATTTTGGTTCTTACACCCTCTGATAGGTGTCCCTTTCATGTGTCCCAGGAGCGAGGATCTCAATATGGATAGCTGTCCCATGACAGGCCCTCCTGTTCTCACTACTACTATAACCCTTACCAAGGCCTTCATCATATCTATTGGACCCTATTCCATTCATCTCGTAATGTATTCCCTGCTAATGACCTTAACTCTATTTCATCATTCACAATCCTACCTAAAAACAAATATTATTTTGCCACACTCAACCCTAAAGCCTTTTGATAATTCCTAATTACCTACAGGTTAAATTTCAAGCTTTCTGTTAACATACATGGTCTTCCATGATCTCTTTATCATAACCTATCTCAAGCTTTATTCCCTACCACTCACTACTTGCCCCATGCTTTAAATCTTAGTGATTATAAATTGCTGTACTTTTTTGTACTCATCATGCTTTTCCATGCCTCAGTTTCCTCTACCTGGAACTCTTCTTTTCCAGGGTCACTCCCATGCATGCATAGTATCCACTACCACCTTTTTCAAGAATTTTTTTTTTCTCAGAAATCAAGTAACTCTTCTGTCTGCTCCCAAGTGACCTGTGCACATTTATATCATGGTATTTATGATGATATAGTAAAAAGCATTTGTTTCTGCATCTGACTCTTTGACTAAAATGTAACAAAGAATTAATTTCTTCAATGTCAGAGTCTATTTGTAATTCATTACTTAGCACAATGCCTGATAAATTGTAGATACCCAATCATATATTTGTTGAGGAAACTTTCAGTAGATCAATCAGATTAGCCAATGTCTTTCCCTCGCTGACACTGACAACTACACATACACACACACATTCCCTCTCCCCAACACACACTCTTTCTCTCTGTCGGATACATATACACTAATATTCAACTAACCCAACCTCAACAGTATTACCTAGATGTCATTTTCTAGGTTTTTGCCTAGAAAAACCTAGATTTGAGATCTCAGCAGGAGACCTGCTTGACCTGATTGTGTGAAGCCTTGAATATCTGTTACATGTACCTTTGAGAAAATGGAAAGTAATCTTCAAATATGGGGCAGGGCAAATGGTGGATGCAGAGTTAAGAATATGGAACAGACTAGGTTACTACCAGTTTGCTTTCCTATGTGAAAAGGTGAAATGATATCAGATACCCTGTCCACAAACCATAGGTACCTAGTCCTATGATTCTTGTCAAAGGAAAAATAAAGGAATATGAATATGTCTGTGGGAGACTGGTGGTTCAGCATGAGTTATCCTGCCCTTGGAAAGAAGTACCATGCTTACGTGTGAAGAGCAATAAACCGTTATGTATATTATGAAGTGATTTATGTAGCTAATGTATTAGAGAGAAAAATGTTCTAAATAACAACTCACTGTGAATGGTGGTTACGCTGTGGAAAAGACGGCAGGGAATGCTGTTCAAATAGAACTTGTGTCATCTCTTCTCCCCATAGATTTGTAGCTGCACCTGTGATTTATCTGGAGGAGTCAGAAAATAAGAGTGTCCAGGACAAAATACAAAGAACAGGCTGATCTCTGATTTTGTTTTATTCTCCTAGGATATGGGCTTAGCCAGGAGTACAGCTGAATAGTTTAAAATATCATAGAATAAGAGCTTAAGAAAACCCCAGCAGGTGCCAGAATTAACAGAAGGATCCCCTGCAACCAAGAGCATCAACTATATCACTAATTTAACAGCATCCCTGTACTGGCTTAGAACCAGGAGATGAGACTATTCTTTATTCGATAGTTGGGTTGGCTGAGAATTGTCAGTGGTTTGTAAGGTAGGCTTTAGGGGAATAAGAACTTGGCTGGAATTCAGGGTCAACAGAGGCACTATAATATAATGAAAACAAAATTAATACCAGGATTCAGGTCCTAGATCCATTGTTTACTGCCTGCCTGATCTTGAACAAATCAGATAATTTCTCCATAATTTGGTTTCTTCATCTGTAAAATGGGCATGATAATAATAATAGAATAGGGTGATGATGGAAGGAAAACAAATTCCTTTTACATCTCTAAAGTGCAAGTCTCAGAAATAAGGTAGAACTATTACAGATGTTTATGTTAGTTTGCACAAATCATTTTTACCCTCATAATTGTTCAGTGGCTTTGCCTTTTCAATGGCCATTATTTGTTAGTTAGCTCCCCTCTTTGTTCACCACTTTTTCTTCAACTATAGCCTTTTCCTTCTAGTTCAGAGTCTTCGGAAAAGGACCAGAGTCACTGGTATCAGATTTAAAAGATCCAACTCAAAATAACTCTAAATAAATAAATAAATAAATAATAGATAGATAGATAGATAGATAGATAGATAGATAGATAGATAGGACTAACTCTTACCCACGGAGGAATAATGATTAAATGCTGGAGAGGACGACCATACAGCCTTCTGTGCCCTCAGAAACATTTTTAGGACTCTCTCCCTGTGCTTCTAAGATTGTTATATATAAGTGAATACTATGTTATAGAGCTTTACGAACTCTACAAATTAATTTTTATTAATATTCATGGCTCTTTGTTAGCAAAATACACAGAAGTATAGAGATAAAAGAGGTTCTCATAGACAATACAACCAACCTTAAGGAACTCAGCATCTTTTTCTTAATATTTTTCTTTCAATTTTAGAAATAACTCATAATATGAATGAAACCATATCCATTTCTTATTGGAGTTAGTTTTGTAAAGCTTATTTTATGTAGCATTTACCCTCCAAATTAAGAAAAGAAAATGTCTTGTAGTTAGTTGTACACAGAGGATAAAAGAGCAGAAGAGAAAATATTTACTTAATGACCTCATTTTAGGTGGTAAGAATAGAATCACGGTGACCAACATGTACTGAGAATTTCCTATGTATTAGACACCATCAAAAGCAATACATATCCCTTAATTCAGTCAAACATTTCACCAGCTCTATGAGAATGTAGTTAATATCCATCAGTAATCCATTTTTACAGCAGAAGGAATTTAACCAAGTAACTTAATCAAGTACACTGAGCTAGATTTGAACTGAAGAAGCTTGGTCTTTAGCACACCCTCTTAACTAACATGTTTAAAAAAATGTATAAAAATTTTCAGATTAACTTGTCTTCTAATTATGTTGGGAGTACGTGACGTTTAAAGAAGCCCATAGAGAATTGTTTTATAAGATAAAAATCCACTGTCTATTTAACCATTTTAGGAAGTCCAATTTTTCAAAAATCAGTTTAACTAGGACCTACCCCTCATTTATTTTCTTTATGCTAATGTGTTATTGTTATGATGGTACACAGAGCTAAATTGAGAAGAAAGTGTGAATGTTGAATGCCCCTGATTCACTCTCCATCCTTCTGTTGCAAAAAAATTTATTGTCTTTCTGCATATTCAGGAATAAGTGTTTGGAGACAGTTTTCCATAAATCCTTTGCACCTCTGTATCTCTTGCATAGTAAGATACTGACTGACTGCCCTTTTTTTCCAGACTATCATTTCAAGAATGTTTTATCATGAATGTTCTTGGAACATAGATTATATCTATCGGTTTCCCTCCATGCATACATATTGTCCAGTATAATAAAGATAATATTTTGCTTTGGAGCAAAGGGCAGGCACCTTTACTGCCCGTTATAAATTATTGATGCTTACTAAGCTCAGAGCTCCGCTCCTTGAACATCACCCACTACACATGCTGGTGGCTTCTAGCATTCTTTGCGTTATTCTATGGAAAATGGGAATCATAGAACAAGCACCAAAAAATACTGATTCTCTGGTAATGAACTGTTCTTCACCTCTGATCTAGGAATCTGTAGTCTTCAACCAGCATTTATAACACTGTAGCAGATTAACTTGTTGGCTTTCAAATTGGGTAAAATCTCAGAGCCTGGACATTCCTTGTCACTAAGTATGCACAAAATCCTGAATCCAAGCATATTTCCAAGGGTAATATGAGCTGAATATTACAAGTAGTGAAGTGGAAGAAACCCAGTAATCAGTCACAGGAAAATTAAAGATGAAAAAGCACCCAAAGTGGACTTACTGTATTTCAGTGGAGGATGAGTCGTATCACACACACAAAATGTAATTAATGCATTGTAAAATGTCAAACTTAGTATTAAAAAAAGGAACCTAAACAAAGATTAGGAAAATAAATAAAATGTTATTTTCACATATTGAATAGCAAAAGATGGTTAAAATTCAAATATCCAATATTTAGGAAATCTTATTGGAGTAAGGCTAATGCTTGATGATGGAATGAAAACTAGAATAACTCTTTTGGAAGGCAGTTATCAAAAAGCAAAGTAATTGTAATTTTAGAATTAGTTAAATAGGTAATCAGAGGTTTTAATGATTTATCTAAAAAGATGATCATGGCATTGTTATTCACATAAGAAATAATAGTGACTTGGTTATGGAATAGTAGAAAATAATAAAATTAATTAATGGACCACCCGCATAATAGTATACTAGGGAGCCACAGAGTGTTTAATGCTAGGTTAAGTTATTCAGCTATACTGAGAAGTGAAAACAGCACATTACAGAGCAATATATGTATAATGTTTGTATGTTTTTATTATAAATGTTTATGTATATAGACAATATTTTTCACCTTAAAGGCAATATTTTTCACCATTGCAATATTTTTACCGTGATATAACTGATATAGAATATTTTATAACTTTAAAGTATATAAGTGTTGATTTGACACATTTATATGTTGCAATATGACAGGGACTGTAGCATTAGTTAATATCTCTATTATGTCTCATAATTACCATTTTGTGTTGAAAACAATTCAGATCTAGACTCTTGGAAACTGTTTATGATGTTGTTGACTATAATCACTATGGCTAGACCTTCAGATGTAATCTTGAAGGACATATAACAAAATGTAAACAGCTATGAGCGATAGGATTATATGTGATCTTCACTCTGTACATTTGCATTTTTATATTTCTAAAACCATGTATTGCATGAAATATAAAATGTTACCTTTTTAATCAATATCAACTCAACTGTACTATTTGCCAGTTGAAAAGGACTTTTTTAAAAAAAATTAGGTTATCCACATCACCTGTTGTAACTAATGAACATGAGCACTTTGTACAAGTACGTGCAAGTGTAAGAGAATAGGGAATCTGTAGCAGGATATTCTTAAAACATTTTGAATTTCTCAATGTTGAATATATCCATCTTTCAAGTTTTTGTCATCACTGATATTTCTCCTGCTAAAATCCCAAGTCATTTAGTTATTTCAAATGCCATCTTCTTTACTGCTTTTATTTAAACCTTTTAAAATATCTTGCCACCTTTCTTTTGTTAATTCTAGTAGCCTTTGGTGTTTGCTCCTTGTTTCACCAAGGTTCCACTTGAAAATAGAATTATTTGTATGCCATTATTATGTCCCATATTCTGTTATGAAGCCATGTTTTTCTTGAAGTTATGCAGGACTCATAATCTGGGACAACACCTAGCACAGTAGCAGACTATGAAAAAACAATTACTAAATTATAACTGAATTCTGCTTCTACAAATTAGCGGGAAAAGTCTTTCCTAGTTGATCTCTTTTCTTTTTGTTTTAAAAACATTGGGCTTGGTGAATTTCATTTTCTTTTCATTTTGTCCTTTGAATGAAGAGAGGCAGACGCACCTGTAATGATTCATTGTTTTTATACCTTCAGTCCCTGCAGAATCAGGCATGATTGTCAGCGGCACCTGCTTCTGCTGCTGCTAAATGTGTCTGAGGAGTTTGGTGACTGATTGTATCTCAGAAACTCATCAGGTGTAAAAAAAAAAAATGAGATGACTAAAAACTACTGTCTTCTCCCCAATTATGTTATTAATGACTCAGTACCCCAGTCCTGTTCAGAAACCTGTGGCAAGATTGTCAGAAAAATGAAGATGATATGGTATTATCTGATATCTTTGTTAAATTGTCTACATTTTAAAGCATTTTCACATTCAGGCTTTTATCCTTGTCATAAACTAGAGGTCAGCAGAGCAACTTTAGTACCCCTTTTTAACAACTGGAGAAACTAGACTCAGAATGTGTTTGACCTGTACCAGACCCAATTCTCAGTTCACTATATTTTCTTTATTTCATCATGCTGCTTTTCTGACCCTCGAGGATTTATATCAGTTAGAACTTAGCCTTTTAAGATATTTAGATAGCATGTAATATTTTCTTTTGTATTTTCCTTAATAGGGATGTCAAGTATTTGACATTTTTTCCGTTAATATATTCTTCTGATGTTCATGTAATGCCAGACAACCAGATACAGATTGGAATGCTTTTGTTTCTACAGTACTTGGCTTCTAAAATAGCTTACAAAAGCTATACAGTAGCAGAATAGCCAGTGGTAGTCAACATGGGCTGAGCCCCAAAGCAATTCTGCTCCTTAAATGTTACCAGGAACTTATCAATCAATTTATAAGCCGTTGCAAAAATCAAGGCTCTGTCTTGTGAAAGGTTCCCTCACTAACCTGGTATTTTCATAGTAAACTAATCTCAAAATGTTTGGTTTTAGGCACTTGACTATGAAAACTTGTATACATACCATAAGTATTTTTACTTTATTTTCTTTGACCCATTTAAACCTCATATCCCATTTTCTAAAATAAATTAAAAGTAATATTATAAAAAGGCATTATACCTCTTGGAGGCTTTTCCTGGCAGTTAATTTTAGCAATATGTACAATCCAATAAGAATAACTGGATCTTTACTCTGTGTATTTAGAAAATAAATATTCATCAGAAGATAATGTTTACATCGTTTGAAATGGTTACCTTTGTCTACAAGTATGCAGATGACCTCCTAACTTTGCCAGCCAATTCTAATGGGAGAAAACTGGCAGATTTTCTTAGGCAGACATAAGAAGAAAAAAAAAATGGTCACTTAACTATACACTGCAATCAAAGATTTATGTGTTTTAAGACCTAGCAGTAGATTGTGTCACATTTTCTTGCATGGGAGCAGGATTGGTGGACACTGGCTGAAGAATATTGGCTTCTGACACTGTAATGTGGCAGGACTTCAGTCTCAGAAGAAAACTTAAGAGTTATAACTGCAAGTGGCCTGGGGACTTGTGGAAGTCGCTCCATACTAATGAAATATGGGCTTCACTTGGATTTTCTTAATCATTCTACATGAAATGTCTGTTGGTATGAGGATTTACTCTGTGTGTCTGTTTGCATGTTGGGTTTGGTATAAAAGCTTTTTTGTCCAATTATTCATACACAGGGATGTTTAATCAAATGGAGAAGTTCCCACTAGCGGCTCAAAAGCTGGATACAGCACTTTAAAAAAACATGAATATTTTAAAATAATGGATCAGAAATTAGCATAAGAAATTCCTCCGTTTGTCCATCCTTGGCATTACTAACAAATCCTGAACCCATCTCAAATTTCTGTTGAAATAATAACATATTTTAATCCATTTGAATCCAATAGAAAAAATATGCTATTTTAAATGTGTGCACCAAATAATTTTATTGAGCAAATCATTCTCTAAAATATGTTTTTAAACCTTGATATTTTATATCCAATTTTTGTTTTTAAGTTTTTCTTGGAATTGTTCAAACTTGTGCCTAATGATCCAACAGAAGCTAAAATTTGAAGGGACATACATTGTTCTCAGAAATGTCAAAACGTCAGTTGATTTGTTCATAGTATTATTTTAAATGGCCCATTATGCATTAGTTCCACAGTAATATTTTGGAATATTTACTTTATCTTATATTTCAAGCATCTAGAGGTCAAAGACTGTGAAGTTTTTCTATTACAATGCCAACAACCATATCACACCCAATTAAACAATGCATAAATGTGTGTTTAGAGATGATTCCCATTCCAATAGAAAAGAATCACCCTGAGTGAACTTGGGGATGTTTTCCTGGAAGAGTTAAACAAGAGTTTATAAAGACACCAAATGTCAAACAAAATGTTTGAATTGAGAAAAAAGTACAAATGTATGTTTTTGGTGAATGAAAACTACTTTGATTTTCCTTTCAACTTATTCATTAAATGATTAGTTGGGGAGTCTTCTCTCTGTAGTTGGTAGTGACAACCTGGGCAGAACTCTGACAGTGTCCACTAATGTATCAGCCCTTGAATCTTTATTTTTTTTTTAAAGATTTTATTTATTTATTCATGAGAGACACAGAGAGAGGCAGAGACAGGGGCAGAGGGAGAACCAGGCTCCCCATGGGGAGCCCAATGCAGGGTTTGCTCCTGGAATTCTGGGATCAGGCCCTGAGCCAACCTGAGGTGAGGCAGATGTTCAACCACTGAGCCACCCAGGTGTCCCCGCCCTTGTATCTTTAAAGGCAAAGCTCAATAAATAGTCTTCATAGTTTTGCTAGTTATTCTCTAAGTCATAAATATGGGGATTTAGGAATTCTCAAAGCATATGTTAATGGAATGACAACAACTCTAACATGTCATTGTTAACAATAGTTTTTCAGATCACAATAGGACATAAGAGTTGGAGGAAATCTTTATAGAATCTAAATTCATCAGGTGGTTTAGAAATACAAATCAAAGGATAGGATGAGATTATCTCAGAGGAGAAAAAATTGTTAGAATGGCACAGCAGCAAAAGAAATACAGTATTGCTGAGATTTTGGTTGTCCTCTGGGACCTCACAGGATAAAGAACTATTCTCTCTGTCATTGTTTGAGAATCCTATTCATCTGGGATGCTTGTATTAACGGACTCTCTAGACTATATTACCAATTGGCTTGGGTGGAGTTTGAAATGAGGAAGTGGAAACATTTTACCACACAGGAAATCAGACCATCTTGGAGCTATAATGAGGCAAATTATATTGTCTGTTTATATTTTATTTTATTTTATTTTATTTTATTTTATTTTATTTTATTTTATTTTATTTATGCTACAGCTGAGGATGGGGTAAGGAATGAGGAGGCAACATTCTTGCACTTAGAAATTTTTATACTAATAGTGAAGACAAAGCAAGAGAAGAAAAATATGTAATCAACAGGCATGAGTAAATGTATCAAGTTGTGCTTGTTATTTTGTACTTTTGCTTTTATTTGCTTGTTTTAGTTTAGACAGCATTAGGTAGTTTAGAAATTTCATTGGTGATTAAAGATAGAAGAAAATATGCTATATAATAGCTGACATCATAACAAGGATTTCATAAATGGTAAGAAACTATTTATGGATGAGAAGCAAGTGATACATTCAAACTGTCTGGATGCTTTCATCAGGAACAAGGACTTGAGTCATCAGGGCTCCATTGCAGTTTAATGGTTTGATTTTCCAAGCCAAGATTCTTATAAAAGCTGGAATTACAAAACACATATTAAATGCATGGCTCTAATCAGTTGATTATATACCATTTTGAAGTAATTACAATTTCCTTCATGATATTTAATTTTTGAGTAACATATGCCATACATGTAGTAGAAATTACTTGAGCATTATTTTATTAAAAAATTACTTTCAAGGGAAATATACAATCAGCTAAAATAGAGCCTTAAATATAAACATTTACGTTTTTGTGTGACATGCATGCAGTATTTATTGTTTAGTGCTACTTCAGAGAGTTCTACAAGGTTAAAGAAATTGAAATAAGATGACAGTCATATTATTCAGCTGTATTAAATGTCCAAAAATCAACCCATCTAAAATGTGTTTAATTTTATGCTTCCAACTACTTATTTCAGTTAAGTGCAGATATTTAGGGGCTTTTTAGCAAGCTTAATCTCTCTCTCTCTCTTTTAAATAGATGCTTTTGTGGGGATGATGATGAAATTTAAATATTCCAATGAGTATTTTTCCCTAAGGCAACAGAATCATTAAAAAGAACAAACATTACATATATTTTTTTAATTCTGTATAATTAAAAATACTGACCCTCATACTATTTGCAACGATTTTGGTCTTCATTCTTATTTAATGAATATATTAATCAATAGCATTAAAAAAAAAGAAAAATTGCGATGAATGTTAATTTAGTAGGCAGGTTGTATGGGGTTACCTTATTAGGTAGCCTAGATAATGAGAACGGCCACTGGCACTTGGCTTGTTCTTTGGCAGTGTTCTTTGCAGTCTTTGTGTTGCTTGTGGGTGAGCAAAAGACATTTGTGTCGAGCAGAGTGTGACTCCAGCTGTGTGACTCAGCTCAGGGCCATGGAAACTCGACCTTGTCCTTCCTTCTGCCAAAGTACCTCAGTTTAGAACAAATGGCCTGGAAATCCTCCCTCTCATTGCTTCTGCCACCCCCAACCCTGTCCCACCTGGAATTTGAGGTCAAAAAACAGGCCAATTTATGTAGTGAGCTCATCCCCCTGAACAAAGGTGAAGGGATTTGCACTTACAGCTTCTGAGAACACAGGATTAGCTTGGGAGCTCACTGAGCTTAGCTACTACACTGCACCGATGTTTCAGATTCAGCTTTTATTGATTCTCTCTTATGAAACATTCTGGAAGAAGAGGTGAATTCAGCTATGGGTGGTGCAGGTCATTTATTTCAGGCCTTCTATCTGGCAGCTTCTGTTTCTATCCTTTTCCCTCCCCTGAAAAAGGAGAGGAATACAGGTTTGCCTGTGAAAACATTTAACTCCCTATAGCCTTTCTGTGTCTCATTAGAAACTAATAATAAGTGTTAAGAGTTACAAATTAAAGTACAAAGCAAAATATAAGACCTGAAGAGAGATCCTTTGGGCAAAATTTGAAGGAGTTGAATAAGGAGAGTAAGTTTTTCCGGAGATTATGGATTAGGAGATGATGCTAACCATAATGGTGATAAGAAGGATTGAAATGTAAAATTCGAATTACTATAATACAGAAATAAGAAATATTCTTATATGGGTAAAGGAAGTGAAGTAGGTGAAGTAGTTGTACCGTAGCTTGTTACTAAGATGTAGTACTTTCACTAATAATTTTTTGTCAAAAACAGAGCACGAAAAGAAAGTGTTATTCTCATATTGTCAAGTAAATGCACTTTATTTGGCAGCATGAGATCCCTGTTTGTAGGACACTGAGTTTAACCTCCTCATGCCATACCTGACAGAGAAGCCACAGTGCCACAATGCAGGTGCATTTAACTTCACAGACTATTCTTTCCTCCTTGGGCCAGCTGGTTGTGTACCAGAGAATTTTTCACTATATGTGTATCAGTCTGTATTTAAGGGATGGCTTTTGAGTTATGGGAAACTCAACCAATGACCAAGAATGAGTCAGGACAAATTAGGCATTGTAAGTGGAAAATCACATTCTTGTGTCTTGCTCGGATAGGGTTTAAAGAGCACAAAGAGTCCAGATAGCATTTACAGGTGGCCTTCCTGTTTTTGGAAGTTATACGTATCACAGGAGCCTCTGAACTTCATTCTCCACAAATCTCTGCTGCTCTAGAGTATTGAACATTTACCTACAGTTAATAGACTGAATTCATTTTCTATAACCGAGATTAAAAAAATTAATTCAAAATGCTGATAGCTGAGTTTCACTGAACTATGCATCTCTAATCACCAGCCAGAATATAATAGATGTATCTAGAAATTAATCATAAATCCAAGCAATGGCAAAGCCCGTATTAAGAGGAGTCCCAGGTCATATCTGAGCTACCCTGTGAGATGTATCCAAGTCTAATGCAACTGAATGGATAGATGGCAGGAGAAATCATTTAGTGGAGCCAGGATTCACCAATGTATCTTTGTAACTCATACTATGTTTGAAAGAAAAAAATTCTTTCTACACACAGATGTATATATGCACATACATGCAGACATATATACACACATTCATATGTTTGTAAAAAATTCTTCCTTCTCAGGGCAGCTGAGTGACTCGATTGGTTGAGTGCCTGCCTTTCGCTCAAGTTATGATCCCAGGGTTCTGGGGTCGAGCCCACCATCAGGCTCCCTTGCTCAGAAGGGAGTCTGCTTCTCCCTCTCCTTCTACCTCTCCCCTTGCTTGTGCTTGTGTGCTCTCTCTCTCTCTTAAATAAATAAATATTAAAAAAAAAAAAACTATTCCTCTAAAGTAAAAAAAAAAAAAAAAAAAAAAACGGGTCCTATTTTCTGAGATGATTATTGTTTTAAAAAATTGTATACACATTCTTAGACTTACTAAACTTCCGCAATGTTTATATCATGTTCTTTTCCTGACAAATCTTGTCCACCTGTCAGGGCACAACAGGCCCAACTGGTGTATGTTTCAAAGCAGCTGTTAAGCTGTTAATGGCAGCATCTAATTGAAAGTTCCCCATTGGAGATACAAGGAAGTACAAGTTAAGCCGCGCTGCTACAGAATACAAATGACCTTTATTAGTGACTTTCTGGCTGCCTTGGCTTCTAACCCCCCTGGCAGACAGTACAATTCCCAGACATTATTTGTTCAGCACTGGATTTGGATTTTTGATTTTTGAATTCTGTGCATGGTCCTGAACTAATTTTTCTTTATTTTGTCTAGGCTGTCAGTTTTTGACACTGTATGGTCACGTTAATTTCCCATTTTTTTCCCCAAAGCAGATTCCCAGATTTTGCAGAGTTTCATGGCAATAATTTTTGAAGGCTTTACGAAAGTATAAATTTTCTTTATCATCATAATAAGGCTTGACAAATGGTCCTAAAGGATCGGGTAAAATTTCCTTGTAGCTGAGTGAGTTGGTTGTAATCAGGCTGTTTCCAGGCAACGGGTCCCGTGGTTACTGGTTTCTTAATATCTCTCAAAGCTGGAATCTCATTCTGCAAAGGAGTGAAAAACCTTGGGAAAATAAATGTGGAGAAAGTGATTTCTCACTCCTTCTCTTTTAAACAAACCACTCTGTGAATTGCTTTTGACTGAAAAAAAATTATCCTACGTTTGCATTTACCAAAAAGTATAATATTTCTATGAATAAGACACCCAGAGAAATGAGACCTTGCCCCAGGGGAATGATACCAGTGTATTAGAGAGACAGCAGGTTTCCTTGCTGGAAATTAGGGGAATGCTTGTGATTGAGTTGACTAACCCATCTGTGATCCTACAGGCTTGGTTTGGCCTACTGTGGCTTAACTGCAGATTTTTTTAAGGGCTGCCCTCTGGCGTTGGAAAAGATACCTTTGGTGCTGTCTAAAAACAGGTAATCTAGTAGTGGTGAGGAAAAAGGTGGATTCTCTTAGGCAGAATTCAGAAGCAATAGCTTCATTCCCCCAGCATTGCCAAAGCCTCATAAATTGATGTGAAGGAACAGATTTACATTTTTTTTTCTCTACTCAATTTTTAGGAAAACATGAAGTGTTAACACTTGCCACCTGCTTTATTCTTTAGGAAGTTGACTTAAGCTGAGACTGTGTCTTTAAAAATTTGAAGAAAAGTTTGGTTTTCAAGCTCAGGCTATCTGTGAATGTGCTGTTGTTTGGGGGGCTGTTGCTTTACCAGCTGATGTTCCTGAATCAAAATGCATTTTGGGAATTTGACAAGGGAGTGCATATAGGGTGTGAAGATGAGGGAGCTGTGAACTATCAATATGTAAGAGTCTCATTCGGAGTGTGAATTCCCGCATGGAGATTGTCAGTGACCCAGCTGCAACCAACCATCTCTTGCACATAAAATCTTCTCTGAGGTTACTGCTCATCACTAAATCCTGCAGACCTAGAGCTAGCAGTGACATTAGAGACTTCCTACTCAGATGCTTTCCTGCTATAAAGAAAGAAACAGAAGCCTAAATACGCTTGGTTCCTGTCTGAAGCCATATTTTAGTAATACTCACTTTCAACTAGTATCTGTATCTCCTTATCTCAGAGTTTAGTACCCTTTTCCTTTTTTTTTTTTTTTTTTTTTTTTAGTACCCTTTTCAATAGAACATTTTACGTATGTCTTCTACTGCAGGGAATCTTCAACAACAATCCTAACATTTCTTCTTTTGTATCAGCCATGAAGAAACACATCACATTCATGAGAAAAGGAATTGGCTGCACATTTGCAAAAATGCATAGTTACCAGTCCTGGGCAGGAATTCAGGGCCAAAATCCTGTCTGGAATTAGAAATACAGTTAGTGTTTTTATTATTTGTCTTTATATGGGCAAATGGAGATTATAATAAATTATAAATCAGGGTTATTTAGCACTCATAATCAAAAATCTGAATTCTTCTGGTGTCTCTTTAGTGTACAGCTATATATTTAGGCATGTTTATAATAAAAAAAATTAATTGTTTGTCCTTATTTGTATTACATGTATGGCCCAGAGTTAAAATGCATTAGTAATGTAAATTACATTGCATAGGTAAATTCAAACAAACTCAGCATACAGAAATGTGAATGTGTTATTCAGGGAGTTAACTCATTTTAAAGGAATATTTGTTTAGCAAAGATATTTACCATAGCATTGTATGTACTACATTGTATATAGTACATTCACAGATGTTCTCATCTACTAGACTGTGACCTTCTCAAGGGCAGGAACTATTTTCTGTCCATACCTGCATCCCCACTGCCTTAGCACAGTGCCAGAAATCTGGTAGTCACCAGATTAATGTTCATTGAGTTGTCTGATAGAAATTCTCTCTGCCAAATAAACATTTAGGACAGATTTATTTGGTAAGCATTTATGAAAAATACGTATAATATACAACAAATACTGGGCACTTTAGATTTAAATTTAATGAATCCATTCTGCAGTCAAGTTTACAATCTAGTTAGAGGGAAAAGACATAAAAATTATAGTATCATGATATATAATATCATGATAAACCAGATAAATAGATAGATAGATAATATCCTAAGACATTTTTAACTTTGGTATTTAAGATACACTCCCATAATGGCCATGTATTTTTCCCCCACAGCTATGATAACTGTGTCATCTCTAAGTTTGATGAAGCAGGACCTTAGCAAATTCCCTGGGCAACTGCCTTTACCATGTGGGGCTCCTTGAAATTAACTGACATATTTGTCCAAATTCTCATGAGAGTCAGAATCAGAAGTCATCCATCTAGTTATTGAATTCTAAATATTTTGTTAATTTTAACTTAAATATTTTTAAATAGTTTTCCTATCTTTGAAATGGCTTAGTATGGATAGAAATCTTGGTTCATTCCTTTAGATAGATCTCCCAGGTACTCTTTGTTTCACTTAGGTATGACTTTCACTAATGAGTATATTGCTAGGTGTCTAGTAATGCTAGACTTTCTACCCCTCCTGGCTCTGTTGACTATCTAGAACCCTTGATCATAATTGCGTTTGATATCCTATAGCATACTCTATTTAGTCCCCCTCTCCTGCTGGCATGTGCACACCTCGCTAGCCTTCAGTTGATACTACAGCAATGTTTGGCAGAACTTCCTCTCCCTTCCTTTTTCTCTGGGTGGTGATGACAAAAAAACAGGGAGAAGTGAGGAAAAATAGGCAAACACCTAGAAAGAGATACTTTTCCTTTCCTGGTGACAACTTAGACTTGACTAGCTCTTGTCTAAGAGAAGTCTCTTCCCTTTTCTAAGACAGAATTTACAAGATGATGGATCAGTAGAATTGTGTTTACATTTCAGAAAAATTAGGAAGCTTTTCTTGTAATGTGAACAGTTAGGGTTATAGACACAGGAAAATGTGGTAAAGTCTACTAGAATAAGAGAAGGAAAGAAAGCCCTTTCTTTCCCTCTGAAATTAAGTATTGTGCCTCAGATGTCTTACAAGGTAATTAAATTGCTTTCATGTAAAGAACTTATCTCTTGGTTGGTCAGAGTCGTTTTCACAGTAGCTGGTCTGATATCTCTTTCTTCCCCTGCAAATATCAACCTGAGACAAGATGAGGCAGGAATGACCAGATGTTTTCTTTGTTTACAAACAACTATAACAACAGCAGTTTGTAGATAGTTGAACATTGAGGAAAGTTTCTCTGCAAATTCTACAAATACATGATTAATATCTTTAGCAGCAGGAACTCTTACAGGTATACTTGCCTTAAGAAATAAAGTACTTAATTCTATTATTTACAGAAAAAAAAACTAGCAAATCAAGCCTTTGAGCATTTTGGCAATTTAGTGTCTCTGAGTCCTGTTGATGTGGTTTGATTTTCAGATTCATGACACCCACTCCTTTACTTTTGCAATGAATTTTTCTGAAACACCTTTGGAGACAATGTATCATAGTTTCTATATCCATGGATATATTCTCCACAGCCAGGATGCCTGGGTCCAAGGGCAGCCGCTAACAGCATAATTTTGGGCAAATTGCTTAACTGTTCTGAGTCTATTTCCTCATCTGTAAAATGGATATAATGATAAGCATATGACCATATAGGAATTTTTGTGTATGAGTGACAATCAAGTGAGAATACCTGAAAAGGGAATGGTAGAAATACCAGGTACATAGTAAATGTTCCATATGTGTTACTCATTTTTAACTTCTCTGTAGCTGGAAGTGAAATAGTTGCTAAATGATTGCCAGCCTCCAAAAAGAATACTTACCTTAAAGACTCAGCTTTAGATATCAGGTTTTACTGTTGCATTTAAAGTATTTTTGCTCGCCATTTATTCAATCTGGAATTTTTTTAGCAATGCATCTGCTCTATGCTATGTTTCCCCATAATTCTTTAGGGGCAGAGACTTTATTTGCTTAGCATTGTATTCTCAGAGCTACAAATAGCAGATATTCAATAACTATATATGGATGGGAGGAAAGGAGGAAGGGAGAGGGAATGCTGGTGTCCCTGTTGCTCTACATGGGCTTTTGCCTGTAAATCTCTTCCTGGCCAGTGGAATAAAAAGATCCTTAGAACAAAGAGATATAGACTAAGGAGACAAGAGGGAGTGATGTTTGTTCTTAAGCAAAAGGAAGTGCTGATGGATGTGGCAAAGCCTTAACCTTCTTTTAGTTCTAATGCTTCCCTGCGATGTGTCACATGTCATCTCAGTGGGAGTGTCATTGGAGGGGAAAGTAGGACACTCTTAAGTTCCAAGAGGAATAAGTCAGTTGAAAATTTGTCATAATTCAATAAAAGGAGATGTCCCCTTTATTTTTTATGGCAAAATTATTCTGTGGAGGTAACAGCAGGGAAGGCAGGTCGCTAGCTGTTATAGGCTTTTTCATTACCTGTATAGGAAATCTCATAACTGACTTCATAGGATGAAATATCACCTTCACCAGCAGAGTTACAAGACAAAAGTGGAGAACTCTGACATGTGCTCGAAGAAAAATAATCTTTCAGTGTTGGGACCCTTCTCTTTCTCTCGCTACACACTGGCCAGGAAGTTAAATTGGGAATTCCATTCTGAGGCATGAAAAGTTTTCAGCTTATTAAAGAAAAAAGTTTTCAGTTCATTAATTTTAATGCATCAAGTATTTATTTGGTACCTAATGTAATAATAATAATAATAATAACAATAATAATACGAAGGGAGAGGAGGAAGAATAACCATTAATTAAGCTCTTATTAATGTCATATACTTTATATGTTTTATCCTACTTAGTAGCCACAAGAGCCAATGAAATAGTCATCATTATTTCACAGTTAAAAAAAAATTGAGGCCTAGAGAAATTAAATAAGAAGTAATTAGTGATAAACTAGTAAACAGACCTGATCCCAATTCTCTCTGACCCTAAATTTGAAAACTCATAGTTCAAAAAAGTGTTTTGGACAGTCAGGAAATGAAGTAACTAGTTGAGATTAATTGATAATAGCGTCATATAGCTTTCAGCTAGAGAAACTAGTTTATTCTCACAAAAACCTAGAGAGACAGATAAAGATACTATTAATTTTATTATAAAACTGGGGAAGCTGGCCCTAAAGAGTTTGATTTGTCCAGTTTTACAAAACTGCTGAGTGTGAATTTCAAAACCTTTCTACTACACTGTACTGTCCCACTTACTTTTTCCTAGCTTTTTGAACTGTCATATCATTCACTCATCCATTTATTTGCTTAGTCATCCTTTAGTGCCAGACAATTGAGAACATAAGGAAAGAAAAAAAGGGAAAGATGAAAAATAGAATGATAGGAAGAAAGAAAGAAAGAAAGAAAGAAAGAAAGAAAGAAAGAAAGAAAAGAAAAGAAAAGAAAAGAAAGAAAAGAAAATAAGAAAAGGGAAGGATCAGAAAGGAAAAGAAGAGAAAAGTAAAAATGAGACACTTTCCTTGGTTTAAAGAGCTGATAGTCCAAGGAGATGGAGATAGAGCTAGGGTAATTAGTGTGTGATATATTACGATATGGATCATGGTAATGTTAACGCTAAAGAAAAGGAGGAGAGTCTGCTCAGAAGCTCTCTGAGGTTAAAGGAGTTCACAAGGAGGAAGTGATAAATGAAGAGGGTCTTGAAGAAGCTAAGTAGCCTATTTAGTGAGACAAAGTAGAGCCCGAGTCAGTCGGAAACAGAGCTTATGCAAAAGCTCTAAAGAAATGACTGATGCCATTTAGAAAACCCCAAGTAATTCTGAGGGGTAAGATCTGGACTAGGGAAGGAGGAGGGGAGCATAGGATGAAAAAAGAAGGGGCTAGAAAGCTAGGAAAGGCCAGAACAGAAGTTGCAGCCTTCTCTACCTTGCTGGGAAGTTTGAACTTAGCCTGCAAGAGAATGAGGAGACACTGAAGGTTTGTTTAACAAGGGCCTGGCGGAATCAGGCTTGTGTTAAGATCACTCAGCAAACAAGGTAGAGAATTTATTAGTTGGTGGAGGTCATGGTTAGGAGAATAGAACTTAAGGTGAAAAAAACAGTTGGGAGGATGTTGCGTGTGAGGTAAAATTCCAGAGCCTGGAACAATATAAATAACCAGGGGTGCTGTCTGTGAACCGTGCATCGCACCTCCAGGTAAGGCAGCCATGCTACACGATGTCCTGGAGATTTGATGTCTCCATCAGCCCCCCTACATATGGACATATGGTTGAAAAACACTGCTCTAATGGAAACAGGCTTCGTTTGTTTTGAGGGGGAAGTGTTGAGATCTGAGATATATTTAGGGACTGTCAGAGACCTTTTTGAATGGCTGCATGTGAAGGTGAGAGTCGTATGATTTGGATACATGGTGTTTTGACAAGAAAGGAGCTACCAAAGAAGAGGTGGTTTGATGGGGAAACAATGCCACACAGATGCTCTGTAAAGTCCACTGGCAGAGAGGCTTCCATCATTAGAAGTGTTTTTGTAAAAGATACGGGATCTTGGGTCTTGGGGAGTACCTAAGATCTGACTGCTAGAGCATAAGAAACCAAGAGGAGAGGGGCCTGAGCAGAGGCCTATGGTTGGAGCAAGTAATGTGTGACTAGCACCCCTTCCATGTGTAGTAAAATACAAGGGCCTTTCTCTGAATTTACAGAGGCTGGGTTCTCTGGACTCCCTCATGCTGATGAAAAGACATGTTGAAACTTGCCTAATAACTCATGAAGGGACAGATCCATTTGCCAAGCTCCCAGTGGAATATTGAACACCAACTTGAGGCCTTTGAAGAATAATGAATCATAACAATTGACGTGTTTGAGTAGTACAGGATCAGGCTGTGTGCAGTGAGATTTTTAAAAATGACCTATGTGCAGTCACCACTAAATAGAGTTTCTTGAAGCGTAAACTGAGTCTATGATCTGCTTGTGCTGAAGCTGTAATTCTCCTAGAGGCAGCTTCCTGAGACTTGATAAGTGGAGAACGCTTTTCCTCCAAATAACTGCTGGTGCAAGATATAATAGGAGTAATCTTCACCCTGATAATCTTTATCAGTTGTTGACTAATTAAAGAGAACCTCGGTCAGTTAGATGGATAGTGCTAATCACTGGTGGAGAAAGGGCCCAGATTTTATTAATAAAACTCGTGGCTGCAGTGGTTCCCACCTCTGCTTTCCAGAGTGAAACAACGTAAGCATATTTACCTTCATCTCTTTAATTGAAGCAAAAATAGACTATACGACTCATTCTGAAGTCTACTGATGTTTCTGATACATTAGCCCTTTTACAACTTGTATCATGCACTTTCATAACACATCCTTTATGGTGAACTTTTTCATGCACCATGTCATTGGATTTTTTTTTCCCAACTATGTGCTTATCTTATATGGTATAGCTAGGAACTGAGACGCAGAGTAATGAAACTTCTCCCAGTCATATTCCAAGATGGTAGCAAAATTGTTGTCTGATTACTCACGGAGCGTGTCTTGGTTTATACCAGTGTTTTTGACATATGTAAATTGTCCAAAAGCCCAGGCTGAAAAGACATATTGCCTATGTAAAACATATCTTTAATGGTGCAACCTCTGAGCTTTGGAAGACTCTGAGCTCCAAGCTCCCATCAATGCCTCTTCTTGCTATTGAGCAGGATGTTGCACAGAATGCATTGTGAGATTTACAAATTCCACTCTTAGATAGATGAAAAAGAATTTGTAGGAGTGTCATTCATTCTTGCCTTGAAATATACATACATAGGCAATATGTGGTTTACCCCCAATATTTCATTGTTTATTATAAGAATTGAAAAGTATTTTCTGGTTTATCTTTTTTAAAATTTTTATTTATTTATGATAGTCACACAGAGAGAGAGAGAGAGAGGCAGAGACATAGGCAGAGGGAGAAGCAGGCTCCATGCACCGGGAGCCCGACGTGGGATTCGATCCCGGGCCCCCAGGATCGTGCCCTGGGCCAAAGGCAGGCGCCAAACCACTGCACCACCCAGGGATCCCTATTTTCTGGTTTAGATGCTACCTATACACACCATTGCTCTCGTACTTATGCTTTTGCCAAGAATCAATGATTGTTTTTTTTTTTTTTATTTTGGGTTTGCTAATAATCTTCGTGCTAATAAATAACTCTAATAAACCCTTGAACATAGCTTTGTGATACATTCCCTTAGGCTACGATCATTTTATGGGATGAAACTTCAGTCATCAATCAGCCTGGTAAATTAGCTCCAAACTGTCTTGGAAAGAATCCTCATGTTGGAATAGACCACACTCCTATATGTGGCTGTCTTGGAAGCATAACTTTGTGATTAGTTTGGTGAGATGAGTGAGAGCTCTAAAACGTTTTTTTCTTACAGTTTTTATTTCCTAACATGAAATTGGTCTGCACGACGTATGTGCCCAAAAGGAAAGAAGACCATATTAGCAGCAAAAAATACCACCAACCTAATGCATTTTGGAGTGGGGAAATAGGGGCAGAATAATGATTATTTTAAAATAGCTCATAAGAAGGAAGATATAATCAATATTTGTTTCTCACTCTTTAAAGAATAAAATTCCATTGCATTACATGATGGATAAACTTTTACTTTTCATTAACATCTAGTTTTGGTTTTTTAACTAATTAATCTTGGTCATCAGAGAGTCAGCTATTAAATGAAGGTCAGAAGTTCTAAGCATCATAATTGCAGCTCTGTCATGAAATTATATGAAGCATTAAAGAAAAGAAAATCCAACATGTTTGCATTGTTGCATCTGGTCCTGAGTTGCTTCAACTATTTTAGCTTCCTGTTTTAGTTTTAGAGAAACTTGAAGTTCTCCGATGGATAAGGACCTCACTAATCTCCTCCAGCTGCAGACTCCACAGACATCTCTGTAATAAAGCAGCATAAGAGAGCTGTCCATTCCATTCTAGAAGTACATAGATTTCTTCATGTTAGAGAATGAAAATAGCACCATTCTTTTTGCTGCCTGTTTTGCTTGTGAGCGTGGCACATCTCATGGGCTGATACTGGAAAGAGGATCCAGTTGGTAATGCTGAGACATCAAATGCTAACTCCTCTCTTGAAGGCTATTGGT